>NC_091066.1:4101802-4445135 GCF_000393655.2 Nicotiana sylvestris | reverse complement strand
CTTCTTTCTACCCTCAATTGATGGAATGGTCTGGCAACTGTATATAGGGTTGCTACCGTCGTCGTGAATGATCACTTCCTGGTGATTCCACTCAAACTTTACTGCCTGATGCAGTGTTAAGGCTACGGCTCTGACAGCATGAATTCATGGCCATCCCAACAGTAGATTGTAGGATGCTGGCACGTCTATCACTTGGAAATCACCATCGAACCAAGTTGGCCCCATTTGCAAACACAGACTAATCTCCCCAATGGTGGACCTTTGAGAACCGTCGAAGGCTTTCACGTTGATAGTTCCATCCTTTATTTCATGCAATCCCTTGCCCAATTTCTTGAGTGTTACCAACGGACAAATGTTGAGACTGTACCCTCCATCGATCGGGATTTTGGTGATAAAATAATCCTCGCATTGTACGGTGATGTGCAGTGCCTTGTTGTGACCCGACCCTTCAGGTGGTAGCTCATCCTTATGAAAAGCAATTTTATGACTTTCCAATACCTGTCCCACAATATTAGCCATTTCCCCAACAGTGATGTTGCTTGGCACGTATGCTTCACTCAGCACCCTTAACATGGCATTCTTGTGTGCCTTAGAATTTTGTAGCAAAGCAAGGATGGAAATTTGTGTCGGTGTTTTGTTCAACTGGTCGATGACCGAGTATTCCTTGGCATGTATCTTTCTCCAAAGATCATTCAGCCCTGTCTCAATGATGGGTGACCGATTGGAGGCCTACTTGCTTGACTCAGCTAAATGTTCAGGGGTATAAACTCTATCAGTTCTCATCATACCCTGTGCTGCAATAGTCTCTTTGAACCTAACTTTGCCTTTCCTCCTTGCCTTGGCTGTATAGTCCCAGGGTATCACCTTTGTATGGAATGACATCATGGTCGATATCACCACTGGGATCGGAGTGGCTATCTTCACTCCGAACGAAGCATGTACCTTGGGTGGCAAAACTGCAACTTCGAATGGTGTAGGTGTGTTTGTTGGAGACATGAATTCGACCTCAATTGGCGATGGTGTCTTTGAAGATGACGTTGCTTCAAATTCAAGTGGCACAAACATATTTACCTCAGCGTCGCCAGATGGCTGAATCTGGACTATGATTGGATTAAAAGTAACTATTGGCTTCTTTGGGTCATCACCTTCTGCGATCAACCCGATTGATCGCTCGGGATCCCAATCATCCTCTATTTCAATCACGTGAACGCCTCTACCCTTGTGGTCTGACAGAGGATTATTGCGGATATTCGGAGCGGGTTCCTTCTCCATAATAATCTTGTTGTCAATCAAAGCCTGGATCTTGTCTTTCAAATAATGACATTCATAAATGGTGTGTCCTTTCATGCCGGAATAGTATGCACAAGATTTGTTTGGGTTAACCAATAGAGAAGGGTTTTTAGGTGCTGCAACAGGGATGAGGGTGACGTAACCAGCAGCTTTGAGTCTCGCTTACAACTGGTCAATAGGTTCAGCAATGGCTGTGTATTATTTAGGAGGTCTCCGATCAAAATTTAGTCGAGGTCTAGGGAAGTTTTGGCGGGTAGGAGGTGATTGATAGTGGGATGGTTGAGCATTGTAGGTTTGGTAGACATGTGCGGGTTAGGAATATCTGGGTGAAGTAGGCTGATATGTAGGAGGTGGAGGTGATTGATAAGGGGGTGGTGGAGTTTGGTAGGAGGGTGAGGGTGCTTGATAGTTCGGAGTAGGCTGATATGTGAGTGGAGGAGTTGGGTAAAATTTGACGGGAGATTTGGTTCTTTGTGCAACCATTACGGCTCCTACGACCCTTTTCTTAGACACACCACCAGACTGTAAGGCCTTATTTGTAGCTTGCAAAGCCTCGAAGTTTGTAACCATACCGTTTTTATGCCCTCTTCGATCCTTTCTCCCAGCTTGATAATGTTAGAAAAATTGTGGCTCTCGATCATCATTAGTCGTTCATAATACTGTGGGTTTTGAGCTCGGACAAAGAATTTGTTCATTTGTTCCTCCTTTAAGGCGGGTCTGACCTTAGCAGCTTCGGACCTCCAGCGAGTAGCATACTCGCAAAATGTTTCTGTGGGCTTTTTCTTTAGATTCTGAATGTAGAACACATCTGGTGCATTCTCTGTGTTGAACCTGAACCTATCCATAAAGTCGGACGCCATATTTACCCAGTTCGATCACTTCTTCGGATCTTGGCTAATGTACCAAGACAGAGTATCTCCTTTCAAGATCCTCATGAAAAGTTTCATTCGGATTCTTTCGTCTTTCCCTACTCCAACCAGCTTGTCACAGTAAGTTCTCAAATGGACCCTTGGATCCCCTGTACCATCAAACATTTCAAACTTCGGAGGTTTGTACCCCTCGGGCAGTTCAACATCGGGCTGTATGCAAAGATCTTCATAGTTCAGCCCTTCAATTCCCTTACTTCCTTTAACGCCTTGAATTCGGCTAGTCAATTTCTTAAGTTCCTCAGCCAGGTTCCGGATGAGCAGGTCTTTATCATCAAACTCGGGTGTGCTTGAAATGGGTTGGGTGGAGTGTGGCATAGTCTCCACGTAGATGGGGGTTCTATGGTGGGTGTGGAAGTGGTCATTTGTGGAGTTTAGGGATTCTGAGATAATCAGTGGGGTGTTGTTTGAGGTATGGCAGGTGTTGCAGTGGTGGTGAGGAACGGGATGGTTTCGTTGCTTTGGGATATTCTGTGGAGGTGTGGGGGTTCTGAGCATTTGGGAAATTGATATCTGGAGTGGTGAGAGAAAATGACAGATTTGCTAGATTTCGAACCTGATCAAGTTCTTCTTGAAATTTCAACAGCTTTTGTTCGAGTTGGGATGCATTTTCTTTGGAAACCTGAGTACCATGACCATGATTGACCTCTACCCATTCAGTTGAGTTCTCTTTTCTGGCGTTGTTCAAATCTTCCATCTTCCTTTTGTTCTTATTTTTAACAAGACTGAGAGGAGGAGTGGGTGGAGGGCCCCTGGATCTCGAGGAATAAGATGATGTTGCCAGAGTGCACGAACTAACCTTTGGGAAGGGAGAATAATAAACAAAAGTAAAAGCAAAAGGTAACCAAGTTAGTGAGGATTATAAAAAGCGTTGCAATATTTAAACACATAGTGCAAGAATGTAAATCGTGTCCTAATTTGGGGACCTCTTTTTGCCTGAGGTAGGCCTAACGACAAATTGATTTGGAGAACTTAGAATGCTAAATGCCTCATTTTATTGATAAAAAGTAGACGAATCCCGAATTGACACTAAATAACAGGAAATAAAAGTCACTAGTGGCCATTGACCTTATTACATTTCATAAAGTAAAAAGAAAAACTCCTATCTATTTGGTCCCAGAAGGCCCTTCCCCAGATTCGACATCCTTGGCTCCGTCGAACAACTTTCCTAGCTCACGAAGTCCCAGCAGTAGGTAGGCTCTGGCTAGATGTCCACCTTCGTTTCCTTCAGCATTTTGGCAGTCTTCGACCCTCTTGAGAAACTTTCTTTCCAACTCTACTATGCCTCGCTCCAAGTATCCCAGTCGCTTATTGGCATTGACAACCATGTCCTTCCATTCCTCAATTACCTTCGGATTGGCTTCTTGTATTTCACGGTGCTCGCTTTCGCACTCACGGATCCTCTTGTGCAATTGGTTGTATTTAACCTGTGCCTCGGCCCTTTCATCTATGATCCTGTGGCCCCTAGCAAACCTTGGCTGGCCCAGTCCATCGTGATTATCTTCCAACCAGCCTAAATAGTAGGGAGCGCAACCAGCGTGGTATCTGTATGGCTCGATGGTATCTCTCCCCATGACGATCTTGCAGTGCCACATATGCTGCGTTTGGCACTTATAAGGACTATCATCAGCCTGGAAGTCAGCCCGAAAGTGACTCATCTTGTCGACCCTAGTTATAACCTGCTTTCTACCGACATGTCTCATAACTCGGAGAGGGATATAAGGATAGGTTCCTCTCATGCCGATTAATATCAGAAATGGTGCATCCTTGGATCGGGCGATAAATTCATCGGTAGGGAACCACTCGAACATCCATTGTACCTGACCCTCAGTTAGATTATCAAATAACTCTACCCATCCTTTGGCATCTTCCGGCTAAGCGAACATATTGGGCATGTAATTCGTTTGCCTCGGATTAAGGAAGGCGATATGATCATCCCAGTCCCTTTGCTGGATCGCTTGCTGGTACTCACCCCTTTGGAGATGCTCCATGAGCCAGAGCTAAAGTAGCAAATTGCAGCTTTCGAAGTGTTTGGCTCCTCGTTGACACTTCTCCAAGGCTCGGTATATTTCCGCAATGATCATGGGCATAATGCTGAAGGGTTGCCCATCAATTCCTTCTATTAAGGTCTTAGTTACTATGGCCAGTCTGGTGTGGATTCTTGCTTTCTTCATTGGAAACACAATCAATCCTAGGAAACAAAACATGAATACAAATACCCTTCAGTAAATATGCCCTAATGATATGATGGAAAACTCGTCAGGATAGGTACGATAGGATTTGCTGTGACCGTACCTCTCGTACAAATAGTCAAAGGGGATATAGAATTCTTTCAGACATGTGAGTTCTGGATTCTTCTTCAGACCCATCATTTTGAGGAAGCCCCTACCTTTGCGGTTCTCAAGCATCAACAAACCCATAGTTTCCCATGTTATGCCGGCCAATCCTCCTATTTCTTCTAGCAAGGGTGTCATCTCAATGTCCCCAAAGCGGAATACAGACCTCTCACAATCCTAGAACAAAGTAGCAGCTTCTATGATCTTGTTGTTGGGTTGTATTTCCAGGAGAGAAGGTAGGTTGCCCAGATACTTCCAGACAAGAGTTTGATCACTGGAGTGAAGATCCTCCTACCAGCTTAGCAGTTTTGGGTAGATGTTGGTGACCATGCCGAATCTAGGGATTTTGTGCCTCATATTTTTGCAAGACAAATAAGGTTAGGCCCTTACCCCCACCAGACTTGACTATTTAATATCAACAATTGGCATAAAGCATTTAGTTCTCCAAATAAATGCACAGAATATGGTAGTGTCCGTTTGGGTTTAGGAAAACCCAGTGGACTTTGGACAAGGCTATCTTAAAGGATCATTATGTGGACAACATAACTGACCCGACTAGGTTTGACCATGATGCATGCACAGTTTAAACAGAGTAAGGTTGCTATGGGGTTTTAGACTGGTACCCTTGAGCGGACAACTCAAGGGGGAAAGGCACGGAACCGTCGACTACACTGTTGATTGACTAGTTTTACCGTAACTATGCCTTTTCGGATTTAGGGGTGATAATATCGGAAGAGCGCAACCACTCATTATAAGAGTTGCTATAGGATTTGTTTGCCACGAGTGGAATATGATGTTGAGCATGATTATGCAATAATTAAAACATGTTGTCACGTATTTCATGTTAAGAAAGCAATAAATACAACAATTTCATAATTTAAAGCATTAATAAAGGAAAGAAATAAAAGACAAGTCAGTCTTTGCAGTTGAAAAGGGAATTGAATGCTTTAAAGGAATTAAACAAGTAATTGCACATAAAGAAGTATAAATTCACAATAATAGTCTAAAATGGTAAAAGCCTAAAAATCCTCAGCAGAGTCGCCATGCTGTCGTGCCCCCTTTTTCTCGCAAAATCGGGTTTATGACATTTGGAGGGACAACTCGTTCCTTTTGGGAACTGGGTTTGCATTTGAAGAGTCGCCACCTAATGATTAAGGTTCATTAGAACACCAATAAAGATTCAACTCTGAGTTTGTTTGAATAACCAGAGATTGGGTAAGGGCTTGAAATTATTCCAAGGGGAAGGTGTTAGGTACCCCTCAAGATCCACTAGTATGGTTCCCGGTCAGACAGTTATTGTGAATTTAGCAAATAGACAGGTATGGTCTCAAATATTAGGGGATTTAAACACATAAAAGAACATTTGAAAGAAGCGTTTTAAAAAAGAAAGAGTTTGCAAATAAAGGAAAGGGGTCCTAGGTTTATATTTAACATGGATCATCCCACACAATATCCGATAATCACTCCTCAATGAGGGACTACACGTGACATTATCGTGTGGTCATCATATCCATATCTACCCTTCCTACCCGTTAAGGTATTAAAGCATAGATTGGTCTCGATTACTAATGCTAAAAGTGAGGGATATTAGGCTGACTTGAGGTTTCAAAGGTAAAAATCTAAGGCAGCATACAAAACATATAGAAGACTGCACGTGAAAGGGGAAGCACATAACACGTAAGGCTCAAGTATACCTCCTCAAACAAAGCACATAACTAGCATGACTTGCACATACTTTTTTTGGGTTTGATTAAAGCACATAAAGACGAGGGAAGTTAATTATTGAGGTAGAATAGTTTATTGCATAACTCAGATAAGAAGTCTGAATCAAGACTACCTACTAGTTGTAGCAATTAACAAAAGCGGATTCAGTTTTACAGTTATTATTCTAAGACTTGACTAAGTGTTTAGACGGGGTCCTATAGGCATGGTATCTATTATTGATTCCAAATAGACTAATTTTTTTTAAAACGGACCAGTTTCAGATTCTGCAGGTAATGGCATCCATTTTACCGATTTTAATCCCTATGAACATGATATCTAACATTGACTGTGAACGAAGCGAATCAGAATTATTTAAGAATCCCTATAGGCATGATTTCTATACGTTACTGATTTTAACACGTTACTGGATTACAACCACTTGGGCCCTAGAACATGATATCTAAATGGTGACGAATGTGCAAAATTTTAGATAATCCCTATAGGCATGTTATCTAGATGTGAATTGAACAAGTAAGTCCTATAGGCATGGTTTTTAAATATAACGTGAACATGCAGAATTAGAGCAGTCCTATAGACATGGTTTCTTAATATAGTTTGAATATGCAGAATTAGAGCAGTCCTATAGGCATATTTTCTATCCTTGCATGCATAGTTACCCAACCTTTTTCACTAGCCAGCCCCAAATGTTCATTGCAAATTATTACAAATCAGGAACAATAAATTATATCAGGAAAAGTACAAAGAAAAGTTACAACCAAAGGAGGCTTGATTCTTGACTTCCTCTCTGAATTATGAGATAAGCCAACTCAAAATACCATTGATCCAAAGCCTTTATCAGCTTTGAGTGTGTCAGAGTTCCCTAAGGGCCTCAATAGGACCCCGGGCAGTGCTCACACCCAAGTTTCATAACCATAATAGGGAAAAATGCAGTGTGGAAATGCCATCCCTCATGTGTCCAAGTTTAAAGAGAGCTCATGGGTCCCAAGGCAAGGCTCACGTGAGGGGGGGGAGAACTTAAGTCTAAGAAGAGAGTCAAAGTGCAGAAACTGAGTTCTAAGAACTGAGGGAATAAAGGAGAGGGAAAGGGTGATGAGAGATAGCCATTAAAACTTCAAAGAGTTGATAATTTCACACCAAGGGGGCAGGGGGATTAGGAATCCATTGCAAGGAGTCTATGTAATTGAGCGAAGGCCAGCTTTAGGCATGCACAACAATAGAAGATGTTGGCATGCCTATGAGCCAACCAAAACATACAACAAACAGAGGAAACATGAAGGTTGTGGCCCTAAAAGGGCCAAGTTTGAGTCATGGACAACAATGTTCAATGCTGTCATGCCCCAAACCAACCATAAGTATTAAACACATTGGGGTGGGGATTTGGGATTCATAATACATTGATTCAGAACAGGAGAAAGGAAACTACAACATGCTAAATGATGGTACTGAATTAAATACAAGCAGTAGACAGACAAGAATGCAAGAACATTAAGCAAGCATGTTGTTGTTGATGCTGAAAACTTAATTAGAACATACCAGTGATAGAAGCAAAGTGCAATAGAGAAAAGTAGCAGGACTTTGAAATATAGCTTTTGCTTTCAGCCAGCTAAACAGGCCACAGTACAAGTAGTAAAGCAAGAGAGAGTGTTTTGAGTATAAGTGTGAGTTCAGAACTAAAAGTGTTCGTGTCCATGTGTTAATGAGAGAGTATGTATATATAGTAGTTCGAAACCATGTAAAAATAAGGCAAGAATCACAATTGTATAGTAATTATGGAACTCAGAATCAAGTAAAGCAAAAATCAGTACAAACACTCCCTTAATTTAAGGGAATTAGTTCAAACGGTAAGAATAAGTAACAAATAAGGAAAGAAATCAATGTGTAGACAAGGAAATAATTCGAACATATTAGGCATAGAGTGAACCAAGTATCAGTGTAACTAAGGTGAGGGAATCAATCAAATTGAGTAGAAAAGTAGGGGTTGAAGATCTAAAGGAAAGTGTTCAAACTAGACCAAGAAACAGGGGAATCAGAATCAATCAAAGAGAGTCATGAGTCAATGTTTTGCATATAAATAAAGTAAGACATAGATGGTCAAGAGTCTATTTACAATTTTAGCAAACATGAGAGTCAAATAATATTGATTCAATGATAAAGAGGCAAGTTTTAAACAGTCAAGATGAACACAAGCACATGGAATCAATGTAAGTTTAAGCTAAGAAACTGAGTAGAAACATATCAAGGCAAGATAGTCACGAAGAATCACAGAAACTCAAAAACGATAACCGGTCGGTCATGCTGATACACAAACCAAACAAAGAACCCTCTAAAAATTAGGACTTTCAACATAGGCGAGTTAAAGAGAAGATAGAAACCCAAAATCAGAAGAATCACACAAAGGGAACAAGAGATTTCGAAAAGAACTTCTGCACTTAAACGAACAGTCTCAGACCCAAAACCATAAGATTTTCAACAATAGAAGGGTTTTAAAAAGAGGATAAATAGACGGATCAGACAAAAACTCAGGCAAACAAACATTCATTTAATAAACAGTTAAAAGAAATTAGGGGTTTTAACATGCAAACTCAGGTGGAAGGATAATACGATCAAACACAGCAAAACATATCAAAAATCAAAGAAAGGTTTCGAAATAACTTAACAGAACCTTAATCAGAAAGATAAGGAGTTTTGAAAGCGGAGTTTTAAAAGAAACTTCGAGAAAAGTGCTTAAAAGTTCAGAGCAGACATAGATCTGAAACAGATCTAAGAGAAATCGAGAGAACCTTAAAGGTTAGGGTTTCAGAAGAACCCCAAGTGGCGAGAAAGGCTTTGAAAACCATCGATCTAAGCAGGAGACTCAAGAGTCAGACTCGAATAGCCATGGCTGGCCGGAGAAAGGTCAGAGACGACCGGAGAACAACCATGAACTGAAATCGACCAAGGTCTGGACCAAGCTATTTCAAGATCTAGCCTTGAAACCATAATAATCGAACACGTAGAAGCTATGGAAGGTGGATACAGGCCTCCGATGACCTTGGAAGCCATGGATTTGGGAGGTTTTAGGGTTGTAGTTGATGTCGGCGGCTAGGGTTGGAGATGGTTTGAGAGATGATTGAGAGAGAAGGGGATTCAGAGGCGGCAGGGTGTGTGAAATGGTTAGGGTTAGGGGGTAGTTTGAGATTAGAAAAGGAAAGGATGGTTGTTGGCTGTTGATCTGAATGATCAATGGCCTGGATTAAAACGGGCAAGTGGGCGGGCTATGAAGATGTGTTTGGGTCGGATTAAATTGGAATTGGGTCGGGGGGTTCAAATAGTTTCAATTGAGTTCAATTGGGGTGCAAAATCGGGCTAAAATTGCAATAAAATGGGGCTACCATTTGAATAGCCATTTTTCCCTGTTTGATTTATAGAAATAGTAAAATAATTTCTGGAAATAAATTACAGGTACTAAAATGATTAATAGTACATAATTATCAAATTAAAAATGCTGGACTTAATTTTTTATCGACATAAACATAATTAAATCTAACAGAGGCTAATATTGCAATTATATGCAATTTTAGTTTTAAAAATACTAAATAGATTTGTAAAAATATGCAAAATTATATTATCTATATTTTAGCATAAATATGAGAATCCAATAAATGAATCACCAAAATGATAATTTTGGGAATAATTATTGGATTTTTCTAGATAAAATAGGGCAATAAATTGATTTTAAAATCTTTAAAAATTAAGGAAAAACAATAAATCATTGGGGCATACTTATATATGTATACATATGCTATTTTGAAAGTATTTTGCATATTAAAAATATACAGAAAAAAATTGGGTATCAACAATACGCGGCCACAAAAGTTTGGACATCCTTGTGCATCTGCTTCCAAAAAACATTAGAAGCCAAGCGATGGAATGTGCGAGAAACACCAGCATTCCCTCCAATAGCTGTAGCATGGAACTCAAAGAGTAGCTTTTGGCGTAAGGGTGAGTTGGAGGGAATCACTATCCTACCTTTATAAAATAACAGCCCATCTTTGAATTGATAGTCACCAAGATCCCCATCCCCACGACTCAAAGCTTGCTGAACTGCAACTAACTCGCGGTTAGTTTGATTCAGCTGCCTCAGCTCAGCCTCTATAACAAAAGAATTGACCAAAATAGTCATGAGAATAGCCTCTTGATCACGTCCAACTATGCCTTATAAAAAGGACTAAGCGGACGTTGCAAATATAATCTGAGTATTTAGCCCAAAGTCGAACTCACAAGGAATTAACCTATCAATTACTCTTGTTAGACTCACTAAATTCTACATAATCAACTTCCCAAACATTTTGAATAACAATTGAGGATATTTCTACTAACTATAACTGACTGCAATTATGTAAATAAAGACTAACTATGATTAAGTTGTAAACAATTAAAAGAAGGATCTAAGGTTGTGATTTCCCCTATTGATGGAATCCCTTCCTGCTATGTTTCATATAGATTTGACTAATCGTCTCTATCGATCATGAGCACTCTTATTACTGTAAATCTCTCCCGAGTAATCACGACAATTTACTAGATGCACTCTCCCGAGTTACGCTGCTAGCTTTTAATACAGCTCACTTTAGATCGCACCCAAGGCTTTGTTATCCCTAATCCCGCCTTTAAACCCTCGGTTATTGAACCCTCATATACTCTGGGAGTGGTGTTGTTCAATAATTACCTAAATATGCACGCTCTCCCGAGTAGTACATACTAAATAGGCACAGCTAATTGAGGATCCTATCAATTAACTACAACAAAAACGTAGTTGAACAAATAGAGATTAAACCGGACAAACTATATTAACATAATACGTAGTTCATCCTTCAATAGGTTCCATCAAAACCTTAGACTAAATATTTAGCTACTCATACTAGTGTTCATCATAACAAAAGCCAAATTCATCACAAATGGTAAAATACAAAAAGAAGAAAGGAAGAACTCGATGTTGAATTATCCCCCTTGCCTCTTGCCTCTCCTTGCCTTTAGCTATGCTATAAAAACCTTGATAATATTCCTTTGGGCAAGCTGGACCTCTTATAGGATAAGTGGAATTACCCCCGAACTTCCAAGTTTACCCCTAAATTTTATTTTTCGGAACTGGACTAGCGTGGTCGCGCTAATGGGCGCGCTACTGACCGCGCATATCCTCGGAATCTTGGGCTAGCGCGGTCACGCTAGTGGACGCGCTAGTGGGCACACTAGTCTAGGTCATCATTTCAGCCCTTCTTTCTCTATTCTTCCAACGTACTCAGCTCCGAGGGGCTTCTCTTGCTTCAATTTAACTCCAATTACAGTTCTAAATCCTCATACACACAACTCGCTCCTGCAAAATATGAAATTCACAATTAGAGCCAATTTATCATCATTTAACTATCTTATAACAGTGAAACACAGTCAAGCTGGGGCATAAACAGTCGCAAAATTACATGAATCTAGCCTATTATCAACACCCCATACTTAAATCATTGCTAGTCCTCGAGCAATCCACTACACTCTATAAAGGCTCCTTCACTAAGCCTTTTCCCCTAATGTATCACACCAAGAACAAATCACCAAAATTACGTCTAGTAGTAAACAATTTTTGCCTCAAAAGTTGACTCTCATGTGCCGTGCAATATTCGTACTTACTCAAATTACTCTATATAGAAGTTAAGACTTACCTTTCCTTCGTGAATCACATGCCCTCACATCACATAAGAGAGTAGTTCCACAAATAATAATATTAAGAACAAGTAGGAACTTAGATAGACAAAATTCGCTCAATCTCAAAAAGAACATTCACATGCCACAAAGATGCACCATAGGCTTGCCCTTAGTGTACTACTCTACTAATCGAGCCCATTCAGTCTAAGATCAATTAAGACTTCACTTGGTTGTAATGTAGGCTAAGAGACGGGTAGGATATATTTGGATATAGTGACTAACCTCCCTAATCACTTTTAATACAATCACATTAACCTTCAAAATCATCCTTATGTCAACCAGGCATTCCACCACATTTTTATTTATAATATCCCACTCCATTAGGTGCAATTGTATCAAGTCACCACTTATCAACTACTACATTTACTCATTCTCTCTTTTTTTTCTTTTTTTTTCTCTTTTTTTCCTTTTTATGTGGTGCTTATTCTTTTACTTTTCCAAAAACTACACATTTTCTCTATTTAATCGGTTCCACTCAAAAGCCAAACCACTACCCCATACTTTAGCTTTTGCATATTTTAAGACCATTCAAGTGCTCATGGGAGGTAAAGGGGTTCAAACAGGTGGGCCATTCAAACAATTGGGTAAGGTTCGCAATGTGGTTGCCGAAGAAACAGGCTTATAGGCTCAACGGTGTTGACTACGATGTATTACATTTTGGTGGGTCTGCTTTATATATCTGGCTTAACAAATAAATGCCTATATCACTTCTAAGACTGAATAAAACTACTATTTTGCTTTGCAAACATACGGGGCAAGTTCTAGGCATCAAATGTAAAACATAGAATACAGTACAACTCACGCACACATGGCACATGACTCACTCCAGATTGGCTTATCAAGACACTCTCGCTTGAGTATTCAAGTCAGTTACAAACATACAATTTAAGGCACTTTAGCAAGAATCAACCACTGAGACTAAGTGTTACACTCTAGTGTCTACTGTGTTCAGGTGTATCAACGCCAAGGGTTTCTCTTTCTATTTCAGCTTGTAGCCCATCAATACTAACTAAAAACTAAAAATAAAATAAACAAAAACTAACTACACCCAGTTCAAGATAAACCCTTAGAAAAGAACCGTGGCCTAAAGAAAAACCAAGGGGGAGTTACTACACTACCTAAAACAAAAAAAACAAAAAAAAATCTTTTTTTGTATTTTCTTAAGACTTACTTCCCTCAAGAAAACTGTCTAAAAGATCCGTCATCAGGAAGAGTCCCCATATTCCTATTTTTTTTTGTTTTTTTTACGTCAACTTAGACCCTCAAGAACCGCACCGAAAAAGATCCGTTGTCGGGACAAGTCAACTTACCTACCTTAAGCTTACCTAATGTAACTATTACTCAAAACACCAAAAACAATCAAGAAGAAACAAAGAAACATCAAACAGTCAAATTGTTACATATACATACATACACTGAAGTAACCCCCACCCCACACTTAAAATGAAGCCATGTCCCCATGGCACACAAAATAAAGAACAGTGAGGTAAAAGAACTTCCCTGAAATATCACTCTTGATCGGAGACCGTGTCTGGGTTCAAATTGCAAGCACGACCCAGAGCTCTCAGCCAGCCCAAGATTTTCTGCTCCGATTTCACCTGTTGGGCAGCCACCACGTCAACACGTGTACCTAAGTCAGCGACCAAGGTATGCAATCCAGCCACCTCCTACTCCAAAACTGTGAACCGGGTAACCCGAGCAGCTCCAGTTGGTGCTACAGTCTCAGATGGTGCTGCAGCTACTGTAATTTGCTCATAGGCTGTGGCTCGACCCCCACATACTCCTGCTCAGCCTCCGCATCCTCAGAGTCATCAGAATCACCACTAGCATCACCACCTGCTGCCACCGGTTCCTTACCAGTAGTGACCTGTCAGATCGGAACTTGTGGTCTCTTGGCACTCTCCCATCTACATCCAGATTTTCCGGCACCCGAGCTGCCCGGCAAAGTTTAGTAACCAATGAAGGGAAGAAGAACCCATACCTTTTAATTGGACAACGGGTGAACATCTCCTCATGAGTCACTTTGGCCATGTCAAAGTTATGACTATTAATGGAACATCAAATCAGAGTCTCTCGGGGACCATTCACCTCCGTAGTGTTGGAAGACGAGATCAGATGGTTGTTGATAATATACCACCAGCACTTCCCTTCAAAGGTTAGCACCAAGGAATGAAACTTCTGACCATACTTCATCTAGACAATCTCCTTTACAGGTACACAAATTGTTTCAAAGAACATTGCTCATTGCGTGTGTGATCTTTCGTACCCCTCATAATAGTCATCATAAGGATCCACAGGAGAGGGCAGCTGGTACATCATCCGTATAGCTTCAACAGAGGCATCCACCGCCTTTCTGCGCACAGTTACTACGCCATTCACATGCTCTTTCACATTGGCATAAAACTCTCGGACAACCATCACATTCCCCTCGCCTGGCTCATTAATGAAGGTCTGTAACCCCCGCCTTACCAGCTCAATATACATGTGAGGGCAGCCCAGCTGGACCGATCATATATCAATGCCCCTTTTCGGTATTGGCTTTTTAGGGGCCTTATCTGTAAAGCGGTCCTGAGCCTTGGCAGATACAAACTTGCTACTACCAAAGGGATGAGTAGGAGCTGACCCGCGCGCCCTGGACGATCCAGCTTGACTGCTAGAAGAGGCACCTGTGGTGCTCGTTTCCTAGATGGAGCCATAATACCTGGAAAACAGAATAACATTAGCACAGCCCAAAACAAAATTGTGATGCAATGCGGTTACTCAGACTTCACATGCACAATTGGTCACAATTACATTCACTGAGGCATTTACACAAACATCTTGCGGGCATTATATCCTCACACCCAATTTCAAACGTGTGACAACCCCAATACCACCACAATGTCCCCAAAATCACCTACTAATTCAAGCTACAACTCCACCAATCTTACCATCCACAATCACTACAACATATGATACAAATTTCTACTAAGAAAAGAAAAAAAAAACTACATAAATACAAAATAAATAAAAAACAAAATTCTGAAAAAAAAAGAAGAAAAAGTTGGCACAAAGAAATCATACATGTAGTGAGAGAATGTAAGGAGAAGTGAAGAAGAGTAGGGGAGAACGTGACTTGAAACTTGGGGAAGGTGGGTTGGGAATTTGAAGAAGTGGGAGTTGAAAAAGATGGAATTTGGAAGAAGAAGGGGGTTAGGGTTCTTTTGTTTTGTTTTAACATTGGGAGAATTGAGGTTGAAGAGGGGGGTATTGCTTAGATGGGGGGGAGAATAGAATAGAGGAAAAGAAATTAACATAAAAAATAAAATAAAAAACTATTTTTAAGTTAAAGGGAAAAAAATGCGTCAGTTGCGCGGGACTAGCGCGGCCGCGCTAGTCCAGGCAGAACACTTGGCCATATGTGCTGCCACTAGCGCGGCCTCTACCGTGGTCGCGCTTTTAGCGAGGTCACATGTGCGGTCTGTAGCGCGGTTGTGCTAGTGTTTTGGAGCTGAGGCAGAATACTTGCCCATATGCACGGCCTTTAGCACGGTGGGTAGCGCGGGCGCGCTCCTGGGCACGATTGTTTTCATATTTTTCACCTGTTCGTTCCGCTTCCGATGGACTTGTCACCTGCCCAAGCTCACTTACATTGGTTAGTACTTCCCCAGACTCAAAATTAACAACTACTACTATAATTGGGTTACCTCCCAACCAGCGCCTTAGTTAATGTCGTGGCACGACGATTACAACAAATCAATGGGTTGCCTTCCAAGTAGCGCCTGATTTAACGTCGTGGCACGATGCAAACAAGCATATTTAAGGCTTGCTCGACCTTTGAGGTTCAGTCAGGTGGATCTGTAACACTTCCTTTGGTTCATTCATGCCTACATATAGTTTCAATCTCTATCCATTGACTCTAAATGTATGAGAGTCTTTCTTTGAGGCAATCTCTACAGCCCCTGAAGGGAATACTTCGACCACTCGAAATGGGCCAGACCATCGTGACTTGAGCTTACCCGGGAATAGCCTTAATCTTGAGTTATAGAGCAATACTATGTCCCCAAGGTTGAAATGTCGCTCAATAATGTTCTGGTCGTGCAACCTCTTCATTTTTTCCTTGTACAACCTTGTGCTCTTAAAAGCCAGATATTGGAACTCGTAGAGCTCATGCAATTCTGTAATTATCATTGTGCCCATAGCCTCAATGTCTAGATTCAGCTGTTTCAGTGCCCACCAAACTCTATGTTCAAGTTCCACTAGCAAGTGGCAGGCCTTTCCGAACACCAACTTATATGGTGACATACCAATCGGTGTTTTAAAAGTAGTTCTATAGGCCCAGAGTGCATCATCTAGCTTTTTTGGCCAATCAGTTCTTGTGGCGTTTACAGTCTTGGTCAATACACTCTTTATCTCTCTATTAGACACTTCGACCTATCCACTGGTCTGGGGATGATATGGTGTTGCCACCTTATGGCGCACATCATACTTCGCTAGCAACTTCTCGAAGGCTCGATTGCAGAAGTGAGTGCCTCCATCACTGATAAGAGCTCTCAGGGTCCCAAAACGGGTGAATATATTCTTCTTCAAAAATCCCACCACCACTCTTGCATCATTAGTGGGAAATGCTGCAGGTTCTACCCATTTGGACATGTAATCTACAACAACAAGTATGTACTTATTGCCAAAGGAGCTGACGAAGGGGCCCATGAAGTCAATCCCCCAGACATTGAACACTTCAACCTCTTGAATTGGGTTCATGGGCATCTCATGGCGACGGGAGATGTTCCCGGTTCACTGACATTCATTACAGTCCTTCACCCATTGATGTGCATCCTTAAACACTGTTGGCCAGAAAAACCCGACCTCTAGCACTTTCGCGGACATTCTGACTCCTCCAAAATGCCCTTCATACGCCGATGCGTGACATGCCTGCAAAACAGAAGATTGTTCTATCTTGGGGACATACCTCCGGATCATATTGTCAACACATATTCGAAACAGATAAGGTTCATCCCAGTAATACATACGACAGTCACAATAAAACTTTTTATTTTGTACAGAGGAAATGTCATAGGGAACTATACCGCTTGCCAGGTAATTTGCAAAGTTTGCATACCATGTCACTTCCTCAAGGCTTGTAGCGAGAAGCTACTCGTCTGGAAAGGTTTCCAGAATATCCTCAACCTCAATTGAGTTTTCAACTCCCTCAAGTCGTGATAGATGATCAACGACTTGGTTTTCTGTGCCCAATGAATCAGGCGCGGTTTAGACTCATTCTTCTCAATCAAGTACCTGAGAGCTGCATGATCAGTGTATACAATTACCTTAGAGCCAATCAGGTATGATCTGAACTTGTCGAATGCAAACACCACAGCCATTATCTCCTTTTCAGTCACAGTGTAGTTCAGCTGGGTTCCACTCAGTATTCTACTAGCATAGTAGATTGGATGCATTAGTTTGTCTTTCCGCTGTCCTAGCACTTCCCCCACTGTGTAGTCACTAGCGTCACACATGAGTTTGAATGGTTGCTCCCAGTCGGGGGCAACAATGATGGGTGATATGACTAGCCTCTTTTTCAACTCCTCGAATGCTACCCAGCAATCATCAGAAAACAAGAAGAGGTGATCTTTTTCTAACAACTTACAGAGAGGGTTGGCAATTTTTGAGAAGTATCTTATGAATCTCCGGTAGAAACCGGCATGCTCAAGGAAGCTCCTGATTGCCTTGACTGAAGTTGGAGGTGGCAACTTTGCTATCACGTCCACTTTAGCACGATCTACCTCGATTC
Organism: Nicotiana sylvestris; assembly: GCF_000393655.2. Lineage (NCBI taxonomy): Eukaryota > Viridiplantae > Streptophyta > Magnoliopsida > Solanales > Solanaceae > Nicotiana > Nicotiana sylvestris. The sequence continues at coordinate 4,427,358 of NC_091066.1, read as the reverse complement.
CTTTACTTGATACCCGGTGTCCCAAGACTATGCCCTCTTGTACCGTGAAATGGCACTTCTCCCAATTAAGAACCAGGTTAGTCTCAATATATTATTTCAGCACACGGGTTAGATTTATAAGGCACTCATCGAACGAGTTTCCCACCACTGAGAAATCATCCATGAATACCTCCATTATGTCTTCTACCATGTCAGTGAATATGGTCATCATGCACCTTTGGAATGTGACGGGTGCATTGCATAGGCCAAAGGGCATCCTCTGAAAAGCATAACTGCTATATGGGCAAGTGAAGGAGGTTTTCTCTCTATCCTCTGGTGCAGTGGAGATTTGATTGTACCTTAAGTACCCATCCAAAAAACAGAAGTGAGACCTCCCTTCCAATCTGTCTAGCATCTGATCAATGAAGGAAAGTGGGAAGTGGTCTTTCTGGGTGGCCAGATTTAATTTTCTGTAGTCCATGCAAATTCTCCAGTCTGTGATGGTTCTTGTAGAGATCAGCTCATTGTTATCGTTTTTTACCACCGTCATGCCACCCTTCTTAGGCACACATTGCACTGGGCTAACCCAGTTGCTATCAGAGATTGGTAAAATGATTCCCGCATCCAACCACTTTATCACTTCTTTCTTCACCACTTCCTTCATGTTGGGGTTCAACCTTCATTGGTGTTCCCTGGAAGGTTTGTGTCCCTCTTCTAGCAGAATTTTATGCATACAATAGGCTGCGTTGATCCCCTTAATGTTTGTCATGGTCCACCCAATGGCAGTCTTGCACTCCTTGAGTACATGCAAAAGTTGTTATGTCTGCACATCTAACAAACTAGATGAGATAATAACAAGTAATGTGGAGTTAGGTCCTAGGAACTCATACCTGAGATGGGCGAGAAGTGGCTTCAATTCCATCTTTGGTGGTTCTTCTATGGATGGCTTGGCTGGAGGAGTTTCTTTGTTTTCTAAGTGCAGGGGCTCGAATTCAAAAGTTCTATTCCAGAACCCTCTGCCCTCTAAAGCCGACACTCATTCTGCCAGTTCTTTCCCATTCATCTCATCTAAATTTATGCAGCAAGAGGGTCCTCAATAGTCAGCATCTCATCATCAGCTTCTACGATTACATCCACGGCATCAATAAGAGAACAATTGGCGAATTCACTTGGTCGCCTCATAGATTTCTGCACATTGAATGTTATCTCCTCATCGTTCAACCTCATCTTGAGCTCCCTAGTCTCACAATCAATGAGAGCTCTCCTACTGGCCAAGAACGACCTTCCCAAAATTATGGGAATTTCTTCATCCACCTTGCAATCTAGAATCACAAAATCTGCAGGGAACACAACTTTCCCTACCTGAATCAACATATCATCCAAGATACCAGAAGGTCTTTTCACGGTCCTGTCAGCTAGCTTCAACAACATATAAGTTAGTCTAGCTCTTCCAATCCCCAACCTCTTATAGATCGCTAGGGGCATAAGATTTATGCTATCCCCCAAATCACAAAGTGCTTTGGTGAAAGCAAAGTTACCAATCGTACATGGAATTGTGAAACTCCCTGGGTGAGACAACTTCTCAGCAATTGGTCTAGTCACCACCACACTGTGGGTCTGAGTACGAGTCACCGTGGCCAAGTCTTGGAAATCGAATTTTCGGGACATCAAGTCGTTCATCATTTTTGCATAACCAGGCATCTCCTTCAAAGCATCAATCAATGGAATATTTACCTGGATTTGTTTCAGCATCTCCAAGAATTTCTTATATTATTCTTCTTTTTGGTACTTGGAACCTTTGTGGGAATGGTGCGGGGGGTCTCTTTTTCCCAATGATTTGGGTATTTTCTTTGTCATCTACCACCTCAACTACCGGTTCCTAGGCTGTCTCCGCTTCTCTCTCAGCCTCAATATATGTGTTATATTCTTTCTAGGCAGGCTGTACTGTCACCTCTATCAGTTTCATTGACTCATCTAGCTCAATGGGCACTAGTACATGTGTCTTAGCCTGTCTGCTTTCTCGAGCCCTATCTTGATCCATGTCTAAGTCTCTGTCATTACGTAGACTCACTACCATCAGCTGCTTCGGGCCTTTGTCTTTTGGATTTATTTGAGTGTCTGCAGGTAGTGGGTCGAAATCTGGCCCATCTGCACTTCAATATTCTTAATAGTTGACTCAAGTGCATCTACTCTTTCACTGATTTTTGCATTTGACCTAATAACCTGCTGCATCATTGCCTCGAGTCTAGCAAACCCATCTTCCTGCCTTCCATCATGCTGTTGTTGAGGAGGATGATACCTCTGCTGCTGATTTTCATTATTATATCCTTGCGGCCTTTGATAAGGCACCATATTATTGTGAGGTCTCATACCTCCCATGTTTCCATTATTTAGATGTGGCTGGACTAGCCTGTACGACTGATTTTGTTGGGCCCAATTTTGACCACCTTGTCTTTGGCATCTATAATTGGACACATAATTCATGTCTTCAGGGTAGTGATGATGATCACTTTCTGCATTCCACTGGTTACCAATTGGCTGACTAATGCAAGATGTGCATAAGCCCCCATTGGTAGTATCTACACTGTGTACCTGTTGCTTCTGTCCCGACTCTTCCACCTTTTTGGTGAGTATACTCATGTCATTAACGTGGCCATGTTTTCAGCAAGAGTGCTGGATGGATATAAGGGCACTGAGTGAACCACTAGAGTGATAGGTGCGTTCCTAGTTGTCCACCCTAAATTCTGTGCTATCTTATCAAGCAGACTCTGGCTTTCTCTCCATGTTTTGCTAAAAAATGCTCCACCAGCTGAAGCATCAACATTATCCTTCATATCATTTGCCAAACCCATGTAGAACCGCTGCCCCAACATTTGATCTAGAATACCGTGGTGCGTACATATAACCAACATCCCTTTGAATCGTTCTCATGTTTCTTGTAGTGTCTCCATTGGTGTCTGTTTGAAACTCAAAATTTCATCAATTTATTGAGCAGTCTTGTTGGGTGGATGAAACTTGTTCATAAATTGCTTGACTAACTCCTCCCAAGTTGTTATGGAATTAATAGGGAGTGAATTTAGCCAGGTCTGGGCAGCTCCTGTCAATGAGAACGGAAACAACAACAGCTTGATTGCTTCCTGAGTTACGTTGGGATGCTTTTGAGTTTTGCAGATTGACAAGAAATTCTTCAAGTGTTGTTGAGGATATTCGATTCGTGACCCCGAAAATAGTCCTTTGTTTTGCAACAAGTGCAACATGTTGTTCGTGATTTGAAACGATTCAGCCTGTATCTACGGGACTAAAATCGTTGTGATCAAGTTCTCTATTGTAGGTTGAGCCTAGTCATATAGAGCAGCCTCTGGCACAAGAGGTGCCACTAGTGCTAATGGCGCAGCTGGGTCTACCACGTTGTCCCCCATGTTTGGTTCGAATTGTTCAGTTGTTTATTGTTGTTTGTTTTTCCGGTTGGCCCGATTCAAGGCCTTGAAAACTTTCTCGGAATTTGATAATGCTTCAAATACTTCACCAGTTCTCGATGAGTTTCTAGGCATGCACTTGTACAACCAAGTCAACAAACGTTAAAATTTTAATGTATAGATTGGGTATAGAGAAAACTGACTACACTAAGAATTTTTGTATTTCTTTCAATTGTAATTGATAACATCGTTAATTCCCCGGCAATAGTGCCAAAATTTGATCACGCCTAACTATGCCTTATAAAAAGGACTAAGCGGGCATTGCAAATATAATTTGAGTATTTAGCCCAGAGTCGAACCCATAAGGAATTAACCTATCAATTACTCTTGTTAGACTCACTAAATTCTACGTAATCAACTTCCCAAACGGTTTGAATAACAATTGAGGATATTTCTACTAACTATAACTGACTACAATTACGTAAATAAAGACTAACTATGATTAAGTTGTAAACAATTAGGAGAAGGATCTAAGGTTGTGATTTCCCCTATTGATGGAATCCCTTCCTGCTATGTTTCATATATATTTGCTAAAACTCTATCGATCATGAGCACTCTTATTACCATAAATCTCTCCCGAGTAATCACGACAATTTACTAGACGCACTCTCCCGAGTTACGCTAGCTGGCTTTTAATACAGCTCACTTTAGATCGTACCCAAGGCTTCGTTATCCCTAATCCTGCCTTTAAACCCTCGGTTATTGATCCCTCATATACTCTAGGAGTGGTGTTGTTCAATAATTATCTAAATATGCACTCTCTCCCAAGTAATACATACTAAATAGGCCCAACTAATTGAGGATCCTATCAATTAACTACAACAAGAACGTAGTTAAACAAATAGAGATTAAACCGGGTAAACTATATTAACATAACACGAAGTTCATCCTTCAATAGGTTCCATCAAAACCTTAGACTAAATATTTAGCTACTCATACTAGTGTTCATCATAACAAAAGCCAAATTTATCACAAATGGTAAAATACAAAAAGAAGAAAGGAAGAACTCGATGTTGAATTATCCTCCTTGCCTCTTGCCTCTCCTTGCCTTCAACTAAGCTATAAAAACCTTGATAATGTTCCTTTGGGAGACCTGGACCCTTTATAGGTTAAGTGGAATTACCCCCGAACTTCTAAGTTTACCCCTGAGTTTTATTTTTCGGAACTGGACTAACGTGGTCGCGCTAATGGGCGTGCTACTGACCGCGCATATGGCATAACATTCTGCCTCGAAATCCTGGGCTAGCGCGGTCTCACTAGTGGGCGCGCTAGTCTGGGTCATCATTTCAGCCCTTCTTTCTTTCTTCTTCCAACGTACTCAGCTCTGAAGGGCTTCACTTGCTTCAATTTAGCTCCAATTACAGTTCTAAATCCTCATACACGTAACTCGCTCCTGCAAAACATGAAATTCATAATTAGAGCCAATTTGTCATCATTTAACTATCCTATAATAGTGAAACATAGTCAAATTGGGGCATAAACAGTCGCCAAATTACATGAATCTAGCTTATTATCACCTCTGAAGTGCGAGACAAGGCATCTGTTGCTGTGTTCTACTTTCCAGGCCTATATAAAATATGGAAGTCATACCCCACGAGTTTAGTGAGCCATTTCTGCTACTCAGGAGTTTGTATAGTTTGGGTAGTCAAGTTCAGCAATGACTGCTGATCTATGAAGATAGTGAACTGACGCCCCAGTAGGTACTGGCGCCATTTACTCACAACCTGAGTAATGGCGAACATCTCACGGTGGTAGGTAGAAGCCTCCTGCATCCTAGAGCTCAACTTTTGGATAAAGTAAGCAACGGGGTGACCCTTCTGTGACAAAATAGCTCCAATACCTTGCCCAGAGGCGTCGGTTTCCAACTGGAACTCTTGACTGAAATCTGGTAGCGCCAAAACAGGGGCGGATCTTAACTTAGACTTCAAGGTGTTGAAGGCCTGCTGCTGCACTTCTATCCATTTGAAGAAGTCGTTGCGCAATAGTTCAGTTAAGGGACCAGCAATAGCGGCATAATGATGAATAAACTTGCGATAATATCCTGCAAGTCCCAAGAAACTACGAACTTCTTTCACCGAGCGTGGTGGTGGCCATTGCTAAATGGCGTTGATCTTATCTAGATCCACCAAAAGGCCCTACGCAGATAGTATATGTCCCAAGTAATCTATAGAAGATTGACCAAACAAGCATTTTGAACATTTAGCCACTAGTTGATGCCGCCTTAGCAGCTGCAAGACCACCACTAAGTGCTTTAAATGATCACTCCAAGAGGCACTATAGACCAAGATGTCGTCGAAAAACACTAGAACAAAGCGACGTAGGTGAGGCCGAAAAACTTCATTCATGGTAGCTTGAAATGTTGAAGGTGCATTTGTTAATCCAAATGGCATAACTAAGAATTCGTAATGTCCGTCATGAGTTCGAAATGCCGTCTTGTCTACATCCTCAGGCTTGACTTTAATCTGATGATAGCCAGACAACAGATCTAACTTCGAAAAAAATTGAACACCATGTAGTTCGTCAAACAACTCATCTATGGTAGGAATTGGAAAGTGATCCCTGACTGTGATTGCATTGAGTGCTCGATAATCAACACAAAATCGCCATGTGCCATCCTTCTTGCATACTAACAGCACCAGAGATGAAAATGGGTTGGTGCTGGGCTGTATTATTCCCTCCTTGAGCATGTCAGTCACCAATTGCTCCATGATTCTCTTTTGGAAGTAGGGATACCTGTACGGTTTTACATTCACCAGTTGTGCCCTTGGGGTAAGATGTATCGAGTGATCTTGAGCACGAGAGGGTGGTAACCCAGCTGGCTTTTGAAACACATCGTCATAAGAATCCAAAAGAACGCTCAAGTCTGTGGTCATTTCTCCGCACTACTCTTATCAGTAGTACCTCCAGACAAAAAAAAAACGATGCAATAGCATCAGTTGCTGCTATACGCCTTAGGCTATGCAACTGAATTTGATGAGCATCTATTGGGGAATCCACTTGCCAGGACACCTTGGTACCATTCAAGGAAAATTCAAATTCCTTTTTTGCATAATCGGTCAAAACACGCCCCAACTTAGCCAACCATGCTACGTCGAGCACTATATCCGCACCATGGAATGGTAACACATAAAGATCCTCAACTAGAGTACACCCTTAAATCAGTAAAGTCACTTGCCTCACCACACCTTCACATCGTAGCCTCTGACCACTGCCCACCATGACTGCAAAGCCGTGAACGACTTCAACTTGAAGCTAAAGATGTTTGGTTGCTCGTGGTTGCACAAAGTTGTGTGTATTTCCTCCGTCCACCAATACCTGCACTGACGATCCATTCACTTGCCTACTGAATCGTAAAGTTGATGGGGAGATCCCACAAGTTAAGGCATGGTAAGAAATAGATGATTGTTCCTGTAACTCCAAACATTGCAACTTCTCGGCTATGAAGTCATCAGTAACAAAGGATTCCGGCAAGCTAGGGTCTAAATCGGGACTATCAATAAGCAAAAAAAGTTGAGGGGGTGTCTTACATTTATGACACGCAGTGTATTTCTCTTTGCAATAATAGCACAATCCACGCTCACGACGACTCTGTAATTCAGCGTGAGATAATCATTTGAGAGGTGGACGATTTGGTGGATAAGAGCTAGACGCAATTGGGGAGAGGGAATTCGAGGGTTTAAGAGTGATGGATGTCGATGTGGGATTAGAAGTGGGTAACAGGGGTGGGGTTTTAACAAAGGCGAGTCGGACATACCCTTTTTTAGCTTGATCCTTCTCTCGTGAATATGGGCCAGATCCAAGGTTTCTTCATACGTTTTGGGCCTATGGATGAGCACTGAGTTCTTAATATCTTCTCTGAGCCCAGATAAAGAGACGTACCATACGACTATCAGTCATGTCATCTGTTTCATTGGCAAGGTGCTCAAAGTGGCTTTGAAAATCTGAAACGGTGCTGGTCTGTCGGAGCTTCGCCAACCGCCCTTCAGCTAATTCTAACACTTTTTGACGGAATCGAATCCGAACTTTTGCTGCAAAATGCTCCTAGTTCACCAGTTGTTTATTTCGGTAAAGCCAGCGGTACCATTCAAGCGCATCTTTGTCCAGGTAGAAAGAAGCTATGGTGAGTTGTTGATCCTCCGCTATGTGGTAAAAAGCAAAGTAGCGCTCCACTTGAAAAATCCAGGCATCTGGATTGTCACCACGAAACTGCCCTATTTCTACCATAGCTTGTTTGTGGCGAGGAGTCTGCGCTGCCGGAGTTTGGTCATCATGTGGACCTCTCCCCTGGCAATGGCGAGTGACTTCCATCGTTGGATCTCGAGGTTGATTCACCACCTCCTGTAACAGTGAATGGATATCAGAAAGGACCGAATCCTTTACCCCCTGAACTGATTCCTCCACGAGAGACTTGAGTTTTTGGTCATCCATTGAAGACCTCTGGATGAAAGCACCAATGTAACAAACTTAATTCAATAAAACAGTAATCAATTCCACCCAAACTTGTATTGATAGGCTATAACGAGAATTGCAAGTAATTGCTCTATTGAAGTTCCAAACAAACTTCCTTGCAAAGGAATACTAAAAGTGACAATAGCTACAGATAAGAGAATTAGAGGGAGAAGAGGAATTTAGGAGGAGAAGAGGACAGAATCATTCATAACAAATTGCCTCCCTTACAACAACCCCACTCATGATGCTTTATACTATTGCTTAGCCTATTTTACCCTTCTTCATGTGAAATTCCTTCTTTCCAAACGTAATCAGCACGTCTTTTAGGAGGAATGACCTTTCTAGAAGTCCTTCGTGGCAGTCCCATGTGCTCGTCTTGCGTGGAAACCCAGTCAGTTGTATTCTCATTAACAACATTGGGCACAACTTAAGGAGCTTGAATCTCAGTTTTGGAATGATTTGGTAAAGTTTTGAGGTGGTTTGAATTGAAAATTCGGTAAAAACTGAACATGAAAAAAATGATATGTGTATCACACTATGTATCATTTATGTATCATATTTGTATCTATTGTGTATCACATGTATATCCATGTATACCTGTGTGTAAGATACATGCGTGATACATGTGATACATGTGTCGCAGTAAGACTTTTTTGAACTCGATTTAATTACGAATTTTGATACAAAACCAGTCCAAATCACCTCCAATCTTCCTCAAATTTTGTATATTGACTTATTTATATATTTTCAATGAATTTCAACTATACCCATTGAAAAAGTTCCTTTTTTGTTTAGATTTTTGGAATACTGTATATATTTTTTGTATTTCATCACATTATTTGCTACCTCATCCCTAAAATTTCCTTTCCGTCTTGTATCTAGTGTTGCTAATCATGTTTAAAAATATGGAAGGTAATTTTTGCATGTGATTCTTTGAGAGAAAGAACCCTATTATTTAGTTTTTCAATTTTTGTTGGCTAGTTTTGATAAGTTTATGATTAATGGCTAGAGGTTGGTAAGTTGAGATTTATTTGGGACATTTGTGTAAGTTTCCCTTATTTCATTGTATCTAAAGTTGGAAGATCCTTGTTCTTCAAGCCATATTCATCTCCTTTTTTAACCATAGCCAAAGCTGGAGAGAATGATTTCCTAAGCTTAAATCTCATTGTCGAAGTGAATTAGAGGACTAACCTTAAAATGAGTAATTGATAATATTTTACTGTAAAATATCCACAATTAAAAATATTATTTTTAAAGGGCACAATATTAACTTTAAGAATGAGTAATTCTTAATCTTTTACTGCAAACACCCACAATTAATTTTTTTTTATAGGGAACAATATTAGAAGTATTATGTTCAGACAATAAAATAATCTTCATAAAATGTGCTCTAAAAGATATTCAAAACAATTATTAAAAGGTACATGATATACAAGGACTTGGAAGAAGAAGATACTACGAATCAAAATTCACATAATTTTAGGAATCCATTCCCATATACTAAAGGGTGTTTTGGTTGAAATACGATTTATACCGGTATAATTTATGTCGTTATAAATTATATTGGGATAAGTTATGCTGGGATTAGATGATGGGATTGTTGTTTATTCATTGTTTGGTATGTTGTACTAAGAATGACAATTGCATAATTTCTAAGAAGAAGGTATTGTATGGGTCCAAATTTGGACGACCACGGCTACTGACAAATACGACAAAAGATGAGATCTTCACAGCACGACGTCCTGTGGAGGACGACGACGACCGACAGCTGATAAAAGATATATGACTTTCGCAGTAGTGTAGGCCTAACCGGGGGCATTATAAATATACTTTCGACCCTATGATATGTCTTTTAGGGTTCAGAAGGGGGTTGTCCCTTATATATATAGTGAGGAAAAAACCTTGTAAGGGAGACTTTTGGGCTAAGAACACCTATTGTAATGTCTCTCTACATTTAGGGTTGACATTTTTTACGCTTAATCACTCAGTTGCATGAGATCAAGAAATACTATCCACCTTGTTCATCTCTTATATCTTTTATTCTAGAGTTTATTATACTTAACTGAGATTTACCTCTTCATTTTTTATAATTGATTTATTCAAAAAGGTTTCAATATCTTTTGGGTCAAACAGGTATAAATTATACTGGTGCTAATTACCCAACCTTCTATAAGGTATAAGTTATCCCGGTGTTAATTTTAACACTGGGATAACTTATACCTAGTTTGCTAACCAAACAGAGTATTAAGGTAGTATTAAACTTTTATACCACCCTTATACCTTCTCATATCTCATACCAAACGATCCCTGATAGCTTTCCTAACAATTGTACATTCCTCAATTGTGATTCTCAATTAATTATAAATACAATCACGAACAAAAAAGTTAATTAAATAAAAAGGTGCTTGTAACATAACTAAAAGTTTGGCTGGAGACTACTTTTTCAATTTTTTTTCTTAACGGGGTCAAAATTTAAAAGTCCATACAACATAGTATCGCCATATATATATATATATTACCTAAATTATAGAGCTAGAACTAGAACCTTTAGTAACTTGAAATTAGTCAAATACAAAAGCTAGCTTTGGCAAATAAAATTCCTCCAGTAAGAGCAATGAACCAAACATGTCTGCTCAATGTTAGATAATAATAAAAAAGAAATTATCATGAAAACAATTAAAACTAACTTGATCTGGTTCCTTCTTTCAGCTTTTCTGATACAAGGTTAAACAGTAAGTAAATCATAAATGAAGAGATTTGTACTCAAAACAGGTTAAATTGTTTGGGATTATATTTTAACACAAATAATTTTGGAGAGATCAAGCTTTCTGTCACGACCCAAAATTCCAACCCGATCGTGATGGCGCCTCTCGTGAGGACAAGGCTAGCCAATCAACAAAACAGTACATCTCTTTATAATTACTTAGCAGGAATAAGTCTAAATCATGGGCAATATAATCTTAAATGCGAAATAAACGTGATAGAACAAGGAAAACCCTCCCAACTCAGCCCGAAATCGGGGTGTCACAAGCCATGAGCTACTACAGAGTTTACTAATATTTTACAAAGTCTGAAATTATCATAAATAACAAAGATAAGGGAGAAAACGGGGTTGCGGACGTCAACAGCTACCTCGTTACTCCTAGTCACCGCCTGGCCTGGAAAGAATCAGCGCTCAAGAGCGAATTCAGCTCTGCCTGTATCTGCACACATGGTGCAGGGAGTAATATAAGTACTCTGACCCAATGAGTAATAAAATAAATAACGACTGAAAACATGAAATCTCATAACGGCACAATATAGCGCTATCCCAAGCAGTAAAATTAGTTATACAGTAAAACAGTGGGTATCAGATAATTCTTCTTTTAAAACAGTAAAGACAAATAATTTCCACAGTAAGGCTAAATCAAAAGCTTGCCCCTCGGGCTCAATATGTAAATCTCAGTATAGTATCAGCCCCTCGGGCTCACTCCCAACTCACCAGCACACAACATTAGCCCCTCGGGCTCACTCCCAACTCACCAACACACAACATCAGCCCCTCGGGCTCACTCCCAACTCACCACACACAAGTAATGGCCTCTCGGGCCCACTCCCATCTCACCTGGGTACCCTGCGCTCACTGGGGGTGTGTACAGACTCCGGAGGGGCTCCTACAGCCCAAGCGCAATATCAATAGGCCTGAAAGCCTTCACACATCACACTCGAGGCCTGAAAGCCTCCTCACATAACACTCGAGGCCTGAAAGCCTCCTCACATCACTCAACATATCCTCATGTAAGGCCCTCGGCCTCAATCAGTCCAGAAAATAATCATAAGCCTCTTGGACATCAGTAAAACAATAGTGCTCAACTCAACAACATTATAAATATCATTAAATCTCGAGTTGAGTATAAATGTAGTTGAGTTCACAAAATAATATAATTCAATTGGACTGAGTTCAAATAATATTTCAATTCGTGAGGAAAATAGTGATGTAAATTCACAAAAGATTTCAGATAATTGGCACGAAGCCCAAATATGGCAATAAGCCCCAATCATAGTGAAAAACAATAAATCTTTATCAATTACGCGGTAAAAATATCAACTGGGATGGACCAAGTCACAATCCCCAATAGTAAATGACCCCGTGCTCGTCATACAACGCGTGTCTCATCTCAACATAGCAGTATGTTGTGCAATCCGGGGTTTCAAACCCTCAGTGCATCATTTAAAATCATTACTCACCTCGAACCGGTGAAATCTATAGCTTGCGACGCCTTTGCCCCTCAAATCGGCCTCCACGCGCGTCGAATCTAACCAAAATCAGAGCGAATACATCACAATATGCTAAGGGAACAATACTTAATCGAAAATACTCGAAAAACGCTAACATTCACGAAACTGGCAAAACCCGAGCCCCGGGCTCACTTCTCGAAAAATTACGAAAGTCACATCACCGGATTCCTCGTCTCGCCGCGAGTCCGTACATATAAAATTTACCAAAATCGGAGTTCAAATGACCACTCAAATCTTCAAATATTATTTTCAAATCCCTAAGTCCAAAATCCTCAATTTAAACCTCAAAAACATGTAATTTAGTCGGATTATTCGATGATAATTCAATATTATGGAGTAGACATAATCACAAGTGACTAACCTCAAGATTTCTCATGATTTCTTGCTAAAAAATCGCCCCAAACCGTGTTATTTTGCAAGAAAATAGGTAAAAAAAAAAAACGAGCAGAAATGCAGCACCTTTTAATAAGCAAATCTGGTCGCTAAAGACCCAAATCTGGTCGTTAAAGGTGCTAATTTGGTCGCTAAAAGTGCCACACCAGACCTGATGCACCAGCACTCTTTAATTTCACTAAAAAGGCTCTAACTCCTTCATACAAACTCGGAATTAGATGATTTTTATTCCTATGAGTCACAAATAATAATACGAACACAACCCTTCAATCGAAACTCAATTCGGAGATCATTTGCCTAGTACGCTATCCATTTCGCTCGTTAAACAATTACTCATGTTTCGCGTCAAAAACCCAATCGTGACTTGATGAAATTAGACCAAAATTTTTAGATCAGTCCTATAATTCATTATCAAAATTTTGGAAGTCTCGGAATCAAATTTGGATCTCTAGAACTAAAAATGAACCTTTAGATCATTACATTTATGCTCAAAACGGCAAAAAACTTCCAAAAACTCTTCCAAAATTTGTCCGAGCCTCATGGGATCCCAACAAAGTATACTAACAAGTCCCATAATATGATACAAACTTAGTTGTTTCTTCGAATCACCAAAAACAACGCAAAAATACTAAATTCACCTCGGATTCAAGCCTATGAACTTTGAAACTTCTAATTTTCATATCCGATGTCGAAACATGTCAAAACTAGTCCGAATGATCTCAAATTTTGCAGACAAGTCCAAAATGACATAACGAAGCTACAGAAACTCTCGGAATTCCATTCCGAGCCTCGTATCAAAATCTTACCTATCAACCGGAATTCGCCAAAATACTAACTTTGCCGATTCAAGCTTAATTCTACACCGGTCATCACAAAAATATTCCGGACACACTCCTAAGTCCCAAATCACCTAACAAAGCTATCCGAACCATAAAATTCGTATTTCGAGCGCTCTAACACATAAGTCAATATCCGGTTGACTTTTCCAACTTAAGCTTCCTTAAAAGAGACTAAGTGTCTCAAACCTTACCAAAATCATTCAGGAATGACTTCAAATTTTGCACAAGTCACATTCGACATTACGGACTTGCACCAACTTTCGGAATCGCATTCCGACCCCGATATCAAAATTTCCACTTCCGGTCGAATTTTCTCAAAAACCTTCAAATGTCTATATTTAGCCAAACGGCTCCAAAATGACCTACGGACCTCCGAATTTACTTCTGATAGCGCTCCCAAATCCAGAATCACCATACGGAGCTACTCCCAGTCTCGGAATTCCAAACGGACATCAATAACACTGAAATGCATTTTAAGCCAAACTGATGCAATTACTTCTAAAATATTATCTTCCACAGTAGGCGCCAAAATGCTCCCGGGTTATCCAAAACCCGATCCGGGCATACACCCAAGTCCGAAATTATCATACGAACCTGCTGGAACCTTCGGATGCCAATTCCGAGGTCGTTTACTCAAAATTCCAATCCTAGTTCATTTCTTCAATTTTAAGCTTTCAAAATGAGAATTTCCATTTAGATTTGACTCCAAACTTCCTGAATTTTAATTCTGACCATACACACAAGTCAATATACCTGAGATGAAGCTGCTCATGGCCTCAAACTGCTGAATGACGCGCCGAAGCTCAAAACGACCGATCGGGTCGTTACACTTTATGTATAAACGAACCCGTTCTGAATGGTATCAGATTGAGGCCATAAGCGAAATGGTCCTCTGGATGTCTTAAATACGTAACCACCATATTCCAAAGGGCCGGAGCGAAATAACACTTCACCATCCGAAAACATTATTATTGGTATGGCTAAAAAAAGCCCAGTGCCTTGTATAGTAAACAATTGATTCCAAGATTCCTTGACACGATTGCGATGTTGAAAATCAAGCACATTCCCTCTGGCAACGATATTTCTCCATACACCTCATTTGAAATACTAAACGAAATCAGTGGCGACCTATGACCTTACGAAAGTTTTGAACCCCCTTGACCACTAAACTACACTTTTGGTTGTGTTAAGGGATTCAAAACTTAATATATAAAGGTAAAAAATAGATTTTACCTTATATATACCACGTAATTTTCCGCCGAAAGGGGTTCGGGTGAACCCCTTCCGCCCCCTAAATCCGCCACTGAACAAAACCACAGAATTATTAAGTGAAGCCAACGAAATGCTCCATGTACAAATGCCAAAGTAGAGTCCATATCAGACAACACAGGGTAAACGCGTGTAGGATGTTTATCAATTTTTCTCCAAGAACCACCTTTCAGCGCGAGAATTTCACTACGTGTTATTGGATGAATCTCAAGGATCTTATAGTCATCACTAGTTGAGTCATATCCCAATCCACATGTATAACTTTTCTTCGGTAAAAACTGTGGATCTGAAAGTACTATTGGTTCTCTCGTGGAGGGGTTCCCTAACAAAAATATTAGGGTTTTTTCAGGATAATTACGAACCCCTATAACAGCCAAACCATTGTAACAACAATATATTCTACAACTCCATGGTTTACCATTAGAAGGCCAATCAACTTCTTGTACATCCTCAACCTGTTGAACTGACGATAACGAAGAACAATACAAGGTATTAAACTTGTCATTATTAGGGCACCATTGGCTAACAAGAAATTTTAGGAAATTTTGATTATTTTTGGCGCGATTGAAATGTTTCATCTTAAAGTAAGGTTCATAGATTATTGTCTTACAAAAATTTGAAACACAGTTGAATCGAAGAAGAGACCGTACAGGTAATCTACTGAGGATATCCATAATTATTTCCTCTTGGAAGTGAATTTCCATAGCCGCATTAACATCCATGTGCTTTGTATTCTTTGAATGTTTCACAACTCTCTTTCCTGCAATGAAAATAAATTGCGGTTAGCACCATAGACGTTATGACACAAGCAAAAATTCCTACTGAGGCAAAAAATACTAGGTGATTTATTCCTATATTTCCAAGCTTTGGTGGACAAAGCTAGTTAGCCGGTACTTGTACCAGTAGCGGAGCCAGGATTTTCATTAAGGGGAATCAAAATATAAAAGAAATAAACTCACTAAGAAGTCAAGGGGTGTCAATATATAATATATATATTTTTTTTAAAATTACCCAGCTACACAGTATATGTATGAAAGAATTTGAGGGGTAACTGGGAGATACTGATTTCTTCTTCCTTTGGCCTGTGAAGAGATATGTCTTTTATGTATTTGGAGTTTTCCTCTTCTTTGTTGCTTTTGATTTCAATGCTAGGGTTTCTCTGTTATAGTAATTTTGACTCTTTTCTTATTTTAATATGATACGTAATTTCCTTTTTTCTCTTTTTGCCATGGTAATTTACGATATTAGTTTTTAACATCTAAAAATAAATGAAATATGCTGGTTTAGATATATGAAAAGATCAAAACAATGCATAATGCCTAATTATTATATTTAATCGAACAAAAGTATTTGAGAAAACCATAGTAAAAGAAAAAATAGTTCGACTCGTCAAATTATAATAGTAGCCGCATAAATTGTGACAATGGAAGAATAAAAATTAACTAATTAAGATAAAGAATAAGGGAAAGGTCATGCCACTAGTTGACTACACACCTTTATTTATTTATTAACTAGATGTATCGCCGCGAGTATATGGTTGATGCTTTTTTTTCTATACAACAGCAACGATCCAGTACTGTTCCACAAGTGAGTCTGGAAGGGTAGTGCACATAGACTTTACCTCTATCCCGAAGGGATAGAGAGACTGTTTCCGATAGACCCTTGGCTCAAGAACCAGTAAATATATGTTTTTCTTTCTATGTTGTTCATAAAATAACTGTGGAACACAGTGGCGAAGCTAAAGGGGAGCTAACGGGGATATATTGAATCTCCTTTATGGGAAAATTATACTATGCAAATAGAGTAGAAACATTTATTTTTTTATACATGAACTGTTGGATCGCCTTGACAAAAGAAAATATTCTAGTATAGTGGTAAAGGAGGTTCAAAAATTGCCTTAGATAATAAGTTGCCATCTTTCTTCATTCTTCTTGGTGATGAGCTACAAGCAAAAGAATGCTAATGCATCTAACTACACTGCACCAGAGAGTTTAATTTATGATATGAAATTAAAACAAATACTAAGAGGCTAATATGATTAATTAACCACAAGAAAAAGAAAAAAAATATCTCGATGATACATGAATAAATACTAAGTAAGTAATTTTGGAGAGATCAAGCTTTCTGTATAAACGAATCTGTTCTGAATGATACCAGATTGAGGCCATAGTCCAAGTGGTCCTTTAGATGTCCGAAATACACTAGGAAAAAATTTGAGAAGTCTGCAGTAGAGTAGGCGCACTTCATCGTCTGAAAATCTATATTTCGGTATGGCTGAATGAAGACCGTCATATTGTATAGTAAGTAATTGATACCACGATTCCTTGACACCATAATCTTTCATTTCCCATAATGTAAAATTATACTCTCGAGGATGTGACTCATAAGTAGAATAACAACAAAGCGTTCCTCCCAATACTAAAACTCCACTTTTCATGTACACCACGTTGAGAATCAAACACAATTGCTCTGGCAACAATATCTCTCTGTACACCCCGACTAGTAACTATGAAAGAGATATTGATTTCTTCTTTCATTGGCCTTTGATAAGATTTTACCTTTTCTGTATTTGGAGCTTTGCTTTGATTTGAATGCTAGGGTTTCTCTTTTATATTATGATCGAGTAGGTAATTTCTTTTTTTTCTTTTTGCCGTGGTAATTTAAGATAGCAGCAGTATTTCTTAACACTTAAAAAATGAAGTCTTAATAGGAAAAGATCAAAAAAGTGCACAATGCTTAATTAATTATCAACTAGTTTTTGGGTAGGCGCAGTGCGCATGTACCCATATCAACATGTATAAGCTTTTTAAGAATCATATTGATAAATTATTTAAAGGAAATAATATTGTTGGGGAGCCTTGGCGTAACTGAAACAGTTGTTGTCACGTGACCAAGAGGTCATGGGTTCGAGCCGTGAAAACAACATCTTACAGAAATGCAGGGTAAGACTGCGTAAGATAGACATTTGTGGTTCGGCCCTTCCTCAAACCCCACGCATAGCGGGAGCTTAGTGCACTGAGTAAAAATTAAAGAAAAAAACCTGAGTTCATGAAAATAATACTAATGCATTAAAGGAAAAACTATCCTCAATAAAAGTCTTCCAACGGAAATAATGAAGTTAATCAATCATGTGTTAGTTATTATGAAATGATTTGCAGCAGCTTCTTATTAAACAGGCAGTTGGTTGCAAGCAGCTCATGCAGACAGCTTACAAGCACCTCAAGAAAAGCCTCGCAACTGCTTCCTGAAAAGCCTCGCAATTGCTTCCTTTCTTCTATAAATAGAGGAGTTTTCAGTTCATTATGTAGATCAGCTTGAAGTTGAATAATATATCAATCTCTCTCTATATTTGCCTTCGATTTATTTACTTTACAGTTTTTATTTTATAACACGTTATCAGCACGAGACTCTGTCATTTTGAGCACTTACTTCGAATTTAATATCTATTTCAGTGATCATCTCCGGTGTGGGGCGACACTTTTACGTTTGAGGTTAGATCTTGTTCATTTCGAGCATCATAAGGCAGATTATATCCTTGTGGTGGTGAGCTTTTCTTCTTGGCGGTAAAGATGTGGATATCACTTACGTCTGGAGTGGCCAAATTTGTGTAAAGTAACTTGAGCCTTTTGCTTATATTAGGTTTAATATCTTTATCATCGCTTGCTTGGTTATATGCTATGTATATAGTATCTATTTTGGTATTTGTTTTCATCTTAATTATCTTAATAAAGAATTACAAAGTGGATAACATTGTTAGATCCACTTAAACTCCAGCAGAGTTTGCAAGAAATATACAACCACCAGAAGTAGTTATATTTTGTATATCTCATTATAACTAAATTTTGTTAATTACCAAAAGTGGTATATGCCTATTATTTAACTAAAAATAGGGATTTCGGTCAAAGTTTATGTTAGAAGAACTCGAGTTACTGATAATCAAATAGAAATAAGAATAATTGAGAATTAATAATTGAGTGCAAAGTAAATCAATGTATTCCAATAGTATTTCGTCCCCTTATAAATGATCAGTCTTCTCCTTTTATAGCTATTTCTAGGTAATACGTTTTGTTTTTATCATAATTGAGCCATTATTGACAATTAATGGCATTTAATGACATTTAATGTAATGTTACAATCAGTAATCATATTTGATTCAATATAGATTCCTTAACGTTTTCCGTATTTAATGCCCAATAGTACGTATCTATACCTTATTTACTATCAGATTCATTCCCTTCCATCATAAAGAGGTTCGAGCGCCTATCTTTCTTGCTTTTTCCTGAATATTTGTCCGTGCTTATTGAAGTTTGTGCCTCTTTGATTATTCTTCGTTAGCTATCCTCCTTTGACTGGTCCACGTATCATGACGTGTCATCTTATAATAAATTCCATATATAAACTTAATTTTTTCCAATACAGATAGTCCCCCCACTTGCCATTTATTCATCAATAGAATATTTGGGAAGTGAATCTCATTAAAGCGGAAATATTTGTCGCAATTAATTTTTCCCTAGAACTGATGCTTTATCTGTCACTTCCATTTAATGTTCATGAAACGTGGCATCTCCTGGTTGGCTCTGTAATCTTTCAGCGTCTTTTAAGGCTTTTTTACGGCTTCACCAATTACGAAACAACAGTTCTCATTATGATGTTTTCATCTTTGCGCCTTTTCCTTTGACGGTTGCTTATGACTATAAATATAACTTTTTACCTTTGTCTTTTTCACAAAAGTTTAGAGTATTCTATTCTAATTTTCTTCTTTCTCGTACTACTATGTCTTCTTCAAACCCTAACCATCGGAGAGTCCCCATCGTTGCCAACCTTTCTCTTGCTCCTGTTAGAAGTAGGAGAGGAGGAAGGTTTAGTAGTTTAGGTTCTTCTTCATCACGAGGCCCCTCTATTCCTTCATCGAGTTCTACTCCTCCATCTAGAACCAGAGGTTCTCTTTCTCAAAGGTCTTCATTTAGAGGTATATAACCCACTGAACCTTTTCGTGAGCCTTTGGTAGATGAGATTGTTCCTGTTGAACTATCTTTTTACAATAATAGAGAATCCATTAGAAACCAAGTTTCTTTGATGTCTTCATTAGAACGTGTTGACATTTACCCTACTCAGATCACTGAAGGTTTAATTTCTGTAGTCCGTAAAGACTACCATTGGAGTCATGACTTCCCCATTATAATCCCCAATGCGAACCAAAGAATCACCTCTTATTTAACTGGGTTTTCTTTTGTTTATACATACCCTTTCATGTTGGGTTTCAAACCTGCTATTGACCATGTTATCCTCGAATTTTGTCGCTTTTTCGACGTCTGTTTAGGACAAATTGGCCCTGTTGTGTGGAGGGTTATTGCTTGTTTGAGGCATTTGGCCAATATGGCTGGTGTGACTTTTACTTTCTCCCATTTAATTCACCTCTATTCTCCCAAACTCTTTCGTCAAGGAATCTTTACTTTAGTAGCAAGAAGTAAAAGAGTTCTGGTAAGTCCAGAAGACGATAAGGGCTGTGGCTGGTACGCCAGGTTTGTTGCTTCCCCCACTGTTGGTTTAGTGGGTGATGAAAATAATCCCTTTCCTGAAAAGTGGAATTTTGCACGTGGGTTTTCTTTTTAATAACCTTTTCATACCTTTTTCTCAATTCTGATGGTCATCATTTTAATTTCCTCTTCTTTTTTTAGCAACCATGGGAATTGTCGATGAGATTCTCAATTTCCGTGGTTGGGTAGGAAAGTTGTTATATGCCACTCCGATGGAGGGTAGATCTTGGAAAAACCTCTCTCATCGATTTGGTTAGAAAGTGACAACTCACGATAAGAGTTTTGTTTTATAAATTTACTTATTGTTTCCTCCAAAAATTATTTTGATCCTTCTTTTTGTTAGGATTTCCCATTCGAGACATAAGTGTTGAGGTCGTCGTAGATTCCAAAATTTCTTTGGAAAGAGCCCAAGAGATAATTTTGGGTTCTTCATCGAAAAGGAAAGCTACTGTTAATCAAGACTCTGAGGAGGAGGAAGAACAAGACAGGGGTTCTTTGATAAAAAGGCCACGGGCTGGAAGACGAATTATTTCAGATGATGAATCATCTCCCCCTCATTTTATCCCTCTCACCGAGCCTGTTGAAGCCTCATTGGTGATTTCTGATGATGATACTCCCGCTGCTGCTCATGATTCCGTTGAACAACTTTTTGCCCACGGGTTTGGTAGTAAAAGTTTAGGACCAGTTTCTGATGAAGCACCCCTTGCTTCTTTTTCTATATCTGCTCCTGTGGTACCTTATTTGCCAGCCGTGATTGTTGCCGTTGTTGCTCCTCCCCAAGCTGTTTTGACTCATTTCACAGTTCCTCCTACAACTTAGAACAACATGTAAGGATTTTAACTTCAGAATTGGCGGTTGAAAAAGCTTCCTCAAATCAGGCTGGTAAAGACAAGAATCTCCTCGAGACATCTTTTTCTGAGCAACTCTCCAAGGCCAGTGAAGAGATCAGAGAGTTGAAATCTCTTTTAAGTGAGAAAGAAGTGTATGCCGGTGAACTTGTGCAAACTTTGACTCAGACTCAAGAAGACCTCCGAGAGTCTTCTGATAAGGTTCGTTCCTTAGAAAGTTCACATGCTTCTCTTCAATCTTCTTATGATTCTGCCTTGGTTGAGAATGAAAAGCTTAAAAGTGAAATTGCTGAATGGGAAAAAGATTACAAGATTCTTGAAGACAAGACCACAATTGAAGTGAGTTGGGCGTTTTTAAATACTCTCCATGATACCCTTGTGGAGGTTAGCCAAGAGAACTTTAACTTAGAAGCTGAGTTAGCTAAAATAAGAGAAACTATTGAAAAGACTCAGCAGAGCCAAGACTTTTCCTCTCCCGTGGCTGAAAATTTCGGAAATATTGAAGATGATATGGATACAGTGAGTGTTCCAATTCCTTCAAGTCAACTTGAGTCTGCTGCTGCCAGTGACCCTGCTTTGGTTTCTTCTTCAACTTCTCAGTAACAAGTTTATGACATGTGACTCTTTTTTTTTGTGGAATGTGGTTATAGCCCTTGGTCCCATTTGAGGGTTTTGTTTGAAAACATCAAGTCCCCAGAGGCGTTTTGTATAAATGACTCATAGTTTATGACTAAGTTCATATTTAGTCTAAACTTTTTAATATTAAGAAGTTTTCGTAGTTATTTTTGAACTTTTGTTTTGCTCATTCTTGCCTTTATATTTGAGGACTTACTCAATAATTTGCACTTTTATTTTGCAAAATACTTTTTTAACTTCATGAATTTTATAAAAGAGGGCCCTTTCATATTCGACGCTTAATGAAGAAGATGTCTCAACTTCATAATGGTGTAAATGTACGACAAAAGAAATAGGAATACACATGTTTCTTGAAATAACTTTGACAAGTTTTTATTTGAACTTTGTCAAGTTTTAAATAACACCTTACATATATTTAAATAACTTCTATAACTTTTTCGTAACTGTTTTCCTTACAACAAATTTCAAAAAAGAAAATAAAACACAAGGTTTTTATTTACAACACATTTTAGTACATTGCCTTTAACCTAACTATGATAAGGTTTTTCTTTGGCTTTGGCTCGTAACTTTGCTCTGCACTTGACTCATTCAATGAGTAAACTTTTCAGGCTTGAACTTTCATTATTTCCCAATCTTCTTTGCCTTCTTTATACATATGTCTATGTATATTATATAGTCCCCCAAGTATTTGAGCTTTCAAGTATGAAGTCTCGAGCACTTGATTACTCCTCTTATTTGGTCCTTTTCCTATAAAGGAATAAAACACACGGGACTCGGAGGTACGATTATAGATGAAGACTACTTAACTTATCTCAATTTCTATCAGAATAGTTGTAACCCTAGGCCGCGAATTTAATCTATTCCATGTGCCTTGCAGGTCGTGATTCATCATTTAGCACAGGTTAGCTTTTTGCCTAACATATAAAATCTTTAGTAAAATTTTAATAATTCAAAAATAAAATTTTAAAATGAGGATACCTGACCGTGGGTACTCCTTAGAAATAGTATCTCTTCAGGTGAACGGCATTCCAATGTGAAGGTAATATTTTTCCATCCATTGTTTCCAGCTCTTATGCTCCTTTCCCTGGGATACCATGAATCTTGTAAGGTTCTTCCCAGGTTGGACTTAATTTTCCCGCATTAGCTGCCTTCGTGGATTGAAAAACTTTCTTGAGTACGAAGTCCTCAATCTTGAAGTATCTAGACGTGCTTTCCGATTATAGTATCGTTCTATGACTTGTTTTTGTGTTGCCATTTTTATTAATGCAACTTCCCTTTTTCCTTCAAGTAAATCAAGGTTTATGCGCATTTCTTCTTCATTGGATTCCTCTGACGCTTGCGTGTACCTCGTGCTTGGCTCCCCTATCTCAACTAAAATTAAGGCTTCAGCTCCGTACACCAATGAGAATGGTGTTTCACCCGTACTTGTTTTTGCTGTGGTGCGGTATGCCCATAAAACACCAAGTAGCAATTCTGGCCAATTACCTTTGGATTCTTCCAATCGTTTCTTCAAATTATTGATAATGACCTTATTTGTCGATTCAACTTGTTCATTACCCACTAGATGATAAGGTGTTGAGGTAATCCTTTTAATCTGCCAACTTTGAAAAGATTTCGTGATTTGTGCTCCTATAAATTGCGGGCCATTATCACACATGATTTCCTTTGGTACACCGAATCGACATATCATATTTCGCCAAATGAAATCTCTAACTTCTTTTTCTTGTACATGTTTAAATGCTCCTGCTTCTACCCATTTAGTAAAGTAGTAGTGAGTACAAGCAAGAATTTTACCTTGCTTTTTGCTTGTGGTAGTGGACACATGATGTCCATCCCCCATTTCATAAAAGGTCACGGTGCAATGACCGGATGTAGCAACTCCGCAGGTCTATGCATGTTGTTACCATATCTTTGGCACCTATCACATTTAGCCACGAAATTTTCGCTTCTTCTTCTATTTTAGGCCAATAATAGCTTGCTCTAATCATGGTTCTTACCAGTGATCTTCCTCCTGCATGATTTCCACAATGCCCCTCATGTATCTCTCTCATTACATATTTTGTTGAAGGCCCGAGGCATCTTGCTAAGGGACCACCAAACATTTTTCGATAAAGATTTCCTTGCTTTAAACAGTACCGAGTAGCCTTTTTACGAAGCGCGAGAGCCTTTTTCTTGTCTTCAGGGACGGTTCCATACTGCAAAAAAGTGACAATATCATTCCTCCAATCCCAGGTTAAGTTATTGAAATGTACCTCATTTTTGTCTGGATCAAGTACTGAATGAAACAAATGAATTACAGAAGCATTTTCATTGCTCGTCACGTCCGCCGCGGATGCGAGATTGGCTAAGGCGTCTGCCTCAACATTTTCATCTCTTGGTATCTGCATAACTTTCCAGGTTTGGAATTGCCTAATCAAATCTCGGACCTTCTCTAAGTACTGCTGCATTCATGCTTCCCTGACTGTATAAGTCCCTAGCATTTGGTTAACTACAAGCTGCGAATCGCTTTTGATTACAATATGATTAATACCAAGTTCACGTGCCAGTTCTAAACCTGCAATCACAGCTTCATACTCTGCCTCATTGTTAGTTATAGGATGACATTTTATGGCTTGTCGAATGGTTTCACCCGTATGTGGTACCTAAACAATTCCTAAACCTGCCCCTTTCACATTAGATGAGCCATCAGTAAATAAGGTCCAAATTCCCGGATTACACCCATTAAACACTTGTTGTTCCTTTTCAGCTGCAAATTGTATCCCATGGCTAAAATCAGCCAAACAATCTGCTAACACCTAAGATTTTATAGAGGTTCTAGGTTGATATGTGATGTCGTATTCACTCAATTCTATGGCCCACTTGGCTAACCTACCTAATAACTCATGTCTGTGTAATATATTACGCAATGGATAAGTTGTTACTTTGGAAATAGGATGACATTGAAAATAAGGGCCTTAGTTTTCTAGATGCCATGATCAGTGCAGTGCAAGCTTTTCTAATTGAGGATACCGCGTCTCCGCCTCTAATAATGATTTGCTAACATAATAAATTGGAGATTGTTACCTTGGTCTTCACGAACTAAAACAACACTCACCGCTACCTCTGAAACAGCTAAATAAATAAGTAACCTTTCCCCGACCTTCGGTTTTGCTAGCAACGGTGGATTTTATAGGTATGCCTTCAGGTTTTTGAGCGCTTGTTGACACTCTTCAGACCGTTCGAATTGGTCTTGCTTTTTAAGAGCCGAAAAGAATTTAAAGTATTTTTCTGATGACTTGGAAATAAATCTTCCCAAGGCTGTAATTCTTCCCGTTAGTCTCTGTACCTCTTTATTATTTGTAAGCATGTCAGGAATTTCTTCAATGGCTTTAATCTGCGCGAGATTTACTTCAATACCACGGTTAGAAACAAGAAAACCCAAAAACTTACCTGATGAAACGCCGAATGCACATTTCTTGGGATTTAGCTTCATATTGAATTTTTGTAAGATATGAAATGTATCAAACAAGTGCGATATATGATCTCCTGATTGTTGAGATTTGACAAGAATATCATCTATGTAGACTTCCATAGTTTTTCCTAGATGTTCTTGGAACATTTTGGTCACCAATCTTTGATATGTGGCACCAGCGTTTTTGAGACCAAAAGGCATTATTTTACAACAGTAAGTCCCTTTGTCTTTTATAAATGAAGCTTTTTCTTCATCTAGGGGATCCATTTTGATCTGATTGTACCTTGAATACGCATCTAAAAAGCTTGACAATTCATGTCCTGCAGTAGCATCAATCAGTTGATCTATATGTGGTAATAGAAAAGAATCTTTAAGATAAGCTTTGTTAAGGTCAGTGTAATCTACACAAACTCGCCACTTGCCATTCTTTTTCGGCACTACTACAGTATTGGCTAACCAATTAGGATACTTTACCTCGCGGTTAGACCCAATTTTTAATATTTTTTCACCTCATCTTGAATCACCTCATTTTTAAATGTCCCCTGTTTTCTCTTCTTTTGTTTAACAGGTGGATACGATGGATCTTCATTTAACTTGTGAGTCATTACTTCCGGGGGTATTCCTGTCATATCAGAATGGGACCAGGCAAAACAATCTGCGTTAGTTTTTAAAAATTCAATCAACTTACCTTTTGTGACGTGGCTTAAGTTGGCCCCAATGTAGACTTTCCTTTCAGGCCACTGTGCAAATAACTCTACAACCTCCAGTTCTTCAATTGTTGTTTTGATATTTTCATTTTATTCTGGTTCTTGAATGGAATGGGGCCTTGAGTCCACATCTATTCGCCCTTGTTCAGTTGAGGCTTGTGTCGTGGCATTCTCAACTGGATTCTGTAATTGCTACTTTTCTTTGTTTTCCGTACTTGAATTCGCTACAGAGTTTATGCTCCTGGAAGTCTGTTGATCCCCACGAATTTGAAGTATTCCCCATCATGATGGGAATTTAATAACTTGATGTAAGGTAGATGGAACAACATTCATCTCGTGGATCCACGATCTCCCGAGAATCATATTGTAAGCCATTTCTATCTCTACCACTTGAAATTTTGTATCTTTTACCACCCCTTCTGCGAATGTTGTAAGTTTTACTTCCCATTTTGTCACAACGCTTGAATTATGGAAGCCAGACAAAGTATGAGCCTTAGGTACTAGCTTTTCTTCAGCTTGCATCTCGCTTAGTACTCTTAGCAAAATAATATTCACGGAACTACCTGGATCAATCAAAATTCGTTTCATATTAGTATCATGTACAAGTAGAGAGATTACCAGTGCATCAATGTATGGAGTTAACCCACTGTCCGCATCTGCATCATCAAATATAATACTTTCTTCCTCCAAAACATGTCGGGCCCACTTTCCGTGGGTAATTGTAACTTTAGAAACTTTATTAGACGTCGTATATGTTATGCTGCTGATTTCCTCGCCCCCGCTTAACATTAAAGGTCATTTTCGGAGAAGGAGGTTTAGGGGGCTCCTGCCTATTCTTCATGTATGTTGCTTACCTTTTTCACTAAATAATTCAATAAGATACCCTTGTTTCAATAGATGGTCGACTTCTCCTTGTAGCAATCTACAATCTTATGTTTTATGACCATGATCGTTGTGAAATTCGCACCAATGATCAGGATTACGTCTATTTGGATTTGACCTCATTTATTTTGGCCACCGCACCTTATCACCCATGCTTCTTAATACGGCTACTAACTCTAAAGTGCTGACATTAAAATTGTAACCGCCAAATCTTGCCTTTAAGTTTCTATCATCGTATCGTGTGTTTCGATTGTTTCCAAACCTCGATGATGAGCCTGCCTTTTTATTCATTAATCTATGATCATACCTTGAATTGTCCTACTTTGATCGTGAGTTTTTCCCTGCTGGACCCATATATGGTTCGTATCTATTTTTACCAAAGCTTTTTTTGGTTTCTGCGCGTCTCGAACTCACTTTCTCCTCTTTTTGAGACTGGGAGATAGTATATTCTTCTATCTTTAGCTTCGTGTTGTATCTGTTGTAAACATCATTCCAGGTTGTTGCTGGAAATTCACGCAGACTTTCCTTGAGTTGTCTCGTGGCTTCTGAGCTTTTCTCATTCAAATTACTGGCAAAAGCCATAGCTGACCAGTTTTCAGGTACACGTGGTAGCATCATTCTTTCACGCTGGAACCTATCCATGAACTCTCTAAGCAACTCTGAATATCCTTGCTTGATTTTTAAAATGTCTTCCATTCTTTTTTTGACTTTTTGAGCTCTCGAATGCACTTTGATAAATGAATCTTCAAGCTCAGCAAAAGAATTTATAGAATTTTCGGGTAAGAGAGAATACCATGTCAATGCTCCCTTGGTGAGTGTTTCACCAAATTTCTTGACCAATACTGATTCGATTTCTTATTTGGTTAAATCGCCGCCTTTCACACCAGTTGTGAATGCAGTCACGTGGTCTCGTGGATCAGTTGTGCCATCATACTTTAGAATATCAGGCATCTTAAACTTCTTCAGTATTGGCACCAAAGCAGCATTAGGCTTACATGGTTGTTGTGAGTATTTATCCATGTCTATCCCTTTGATTACAGGTGGTACTCCAGGTATTTGCTCTATGCAATCGCTTTGTTCCTTGAGTTGCTTCTGCAGGGTTAGAACTAAAATTTGTAAATCAGAATTAACTATGTTGCATGGTTCGCCATCACGAGACTCGCTTGGAGTTCCACCAGTGCCTGAATGAACAAGCCCAGAATGTGGGTTTTCCAAAGTTTTCCGATTCGGAGTTGGTGTTGGTGGCGCAACTGGCAACTGGCTACTAAAAGCACGGAGAGCATTACTGACCTGTTGAGCAATTAGAATTTTTAGGGCATAATTGAGTGCTTGTTCATTCGCAAATCCAGCATTTTAATTTGCCTGGAATCCGTTTTGATTTGCAACTCCATTATTTGTTTCAGAGCCATCTGGAGTTCCTTCTCCTGACTGACATTGTGAATCACGTGGTGAAGGAGGTGGGGTCCTGTCACCCATATTATTTTCATATTGTTAAGGATCTTGTTGATTATTGTCATTGATATTCGACATGGTAAGTTTTTTTATGAGAGAATTGACTTAAGAAAGCAAAACGATTATCAAATTCCCGATAACAGAACCAATTTGTTTAACAAAAAATAGGGATTTCGGTCAAAGCTTATGTTAGAAGAACTCGGGTTACTCATAATCAAATAGAAATAAGAATAATTGAGAAATAATAACTGAATGCAAAGTAAATCAATGTATTCCAATAGTATTCCGTCCCTTTACAAATGATCAGTCTTCTCCTTTTATAGCTATTTCTATGTAATACGTTTTTTTTTACCATAATTGAGCCATTATTGACAATTAATGGCATTTAATGACATGTAATATAACGTTACAATCAGTAATCATATTTGATTCAATATAGAATCCTTAACGCTTTCCGTATTTAATGTCCAATAGTACGTATCTAAACCTTATTTACTATCATATTCATTCCCTTCATCATAAAGAGGTTCGAGCACCTATCTTTCTTGCTTTTTCCTGAATATCTGCCTGTGCCTGTTGAAGCTCGTGCCTCTTTGATTATTCTCATCACCTATCCTCCTTTGACTGGTCCACGTGTCATGACGTGTCATCTTATAATAAATTTCATATATAAACTTAATTTTTTCCAATACACCTATGACCACCAGAAGTGATAATTTAGGCATTCTATGGTTACAATTAAAGATAAGTTAGAGAAAATTTCTCTATATTACTTGCATGCCTCGATTTGCTCCTGAAGTAGCATTATTTTAAAAGAGGTTCTAGGCCATCACACGATTTGGTGTGATTAATGCATGTTCAGATAATTATGTTCTGTTCCCTGAAGGATGAGAACTTTTGATAATATTAATTCATTCCCTGAAGTGAATGTGACAATATTAATAAAGACATAAATATGAACGTGCCCTTGATGCAAATATACTACGATTCACCTCGAGAAGAGGAATATGATGGAGAGAATATATACTCAGTTTTTCGTATTTTAAATCTGCTCCTGAAGAAGTAACACAATTAAAAATTTCTCCTGAAGCAAGAAAATATTATGAAACTATGTCTTTTTGTGCTTAAATAAAATAATAAGTTATTCAAAGTTATTTTTGAAGCACATTTTCATTCCCTGGAGTGAATGAAGAAATACCACAACTCACCTCCTGAAGAGGTAGAATAACAAAGGATATAAATCTTATTTTTGTGGCATAAATATCATTGCTGCACGTACTCGTTGTACGTAATATATCTTGGATAATTTTAATAAATATCCTTCCAAGGCAAAAATATTCCTGTAGAATGCTTTCTACTACAACCACATTAATATGTTATGGTTAGTTATCGAGTTCCCCGATCGAAATAACAACTCATGTATCTTTCCCTGAAGGATGTAATGACTATGTGGTTACCGCTTTGATATAAAATATTCAGATGTTAATGGCGTTTCTCCCTGAAGGAGATATTTGTCATAAAGTTGGTGGTAAAAATACTAAAATTCTTAATTTCTTACATTTATAAATTTAGAATTGTCTTTATAATATTTATTTGATTTTGATTTTCTCTCATGATACCAGAAGTGTCTGAGCAATATTTGATAGTACAAAATATATCAACAATTCCTGAAGAGCTAACTGTTTGTCTAGAAGACATATAACACCAGTAGTGTCTGAATAATATTAGATTGTGGATAATAAATAAAGTCTCTCGAAGAGCTTATATACAAATATGTCACCCATATTATATGATTATGGTCAAAACATGTGTTGTAGTAAACCCAAAGTTTACTAATGCAAATGGCTATCATATTGAGACTACAAATGATTGGAAAATTAAAAATCTTCATGTTTCCACAATCGTAGGGGATAAAATAATATGCATGTGAGAAGCTACCCTCTTTATTCTTCAATGTGTATTACATCATGTATCACAGTAAACTAGAAGTTTACTAATACAAAAGCAGTCACAGTAAATTAGAAGTTTTACTAAGGCAAAAGTAGTCACACTAAATCAGAAGTTTACTGATACAACAGTTTATGCCATAGTAAACTAGAAGTTTACTAAGAGATAACACGTGCCATGATAAACTTGAAGTTTTCATTTGTCATTTTTAAATGAGCTATTTGAGATTTCAGATAAGCATATACTGAAGAACTAGAAGATTCTTCAAGAATTCTCTTGTGTTGTTTGTTCTCATAATAAATTGATTATACCAGCTAAAGTTGGGACTAAGAACCCTGAATTCTAGAATATATAAAAGGTGAATATGGGCTCATTCACCTATCATGTGAACTACTTATAGATGCATATACGAGATGGTTACATGTGTTATTATTGTCAACCTGCAGTTTGACATTTGGAATTGCTTTTCTCAATTAAGAGCATAATTTTCAGATTGTAAAATCAAAATAGTTCATCTTGATAATGTTGGTTTATATCCAAGATGGTTTAGCATTTAATAGCTCCTATTAATGGATAAACCATTGCTTATGAGAACAAAGTTTCATGTGTTGGTCTAAGATATTCTAAATTGCATATAGCAGCACTTGTATGCATCAGACCAACAATATATGATAAGTCCTCCCCTTACAATTGGTTTAGGATCAGAAATCAAATATTTTTACTATCTTTTGATGTGTGGTATATGATTAATTTCTCTACCACAATACACAAATATATATTTTCCAAAGAAGATTGGGGATATATGTTAGTTTTTCTAACATTTGGAGGATGGAATAAACAGCTGAAAAATATGCTATATGAATCGAATTATCATTAATATGATCCTCACTCAGAAGATAATTCAAGTCTGTCAAATGCCAGAAGCATTTGTTGATCCAAAAATTAAGAATCATATTTCTGCTGCAAATGCTCCTATTAAAATTAAAGTCCCTGAAGGATAGAGTTTACTATACGCATGAAGTGTGGTAGATCAATCAGTTCCAAAGGTAACAATGCTTGAAAAATATTAGGATCTAATGATCAAAATGATCATAATGAGGAGGAAATAAGCTCTAGAAGAGCCCACGACATAACATTTCATGAAACTCTAGAAGAAGTTCAGGTACCTGAAAATAAAGAAAGTGATGAGATCTCAACAAGTTATGTCGCGTAGGAACCAATACAAAATGATCGTCGGTGATATATATGATACAATATAGTGCACAATATTATAAAATATTGTGAGGATCAGACCTATAGTCCAGACACCTGAAGATGTCATGCCATTGAAATGCAAGTCATAACCTATATGACTCATTTGATTAATTCTATATGAAGATCCCTGAAGAATTTAAAATGCCTGAAGCATATTCAAAATCTCAGGAAATGTACTCAATCAGATTACAAAGATCTTTGTACGGTTTAAAGCAATCTGGGAACATATGGTATAACCACCTCAGTGAATATTTATTGAAAGAAGGTTATACTTGTTGTTTATATTGATGACACAAATCTTGTTGGAACTCCAAAAGAGCTCCAAAAGGCAATTGAGTATCTTAAGAAAGAATTTGAGATGAAAGATCTTGGAAAGACAAAACTTTGTCTTGGTCTATAAATTTAATATTTAGCAGACAGAATCTTTATCCGCCAATCTACCTATACAGAAAGGGTCTTAAAACGTTTTTACATGGACAAATCACACTCATTGAGTACAACAATGGTTGTTTGATCACTTGAAGTGAATAAAGATCTGTTCCAACTTTCAACAGAGGATGAGGAACTCCTTAGTCCTGAAATACTCTATCTTAGTTCAATTGGTGCACTTATTTATCTTGCTAATGCTAACAAAGGTGGTGCAGATCGTATTGGTTATGCAGATGAAGGTTATTTATTTGATCCCCATAAAGCTCTATCTTAAACCGGGTACGTATTTACATGTGAAGGTACTGTCATATCATGGCGCTCTACAAAGCAATCTATTGTTGCTACTTCTTCAAATCATACTGAGATAATAGTTATTCATGAAGCAAGTAGGGAATGTATATGGTTGAGATCAATAATTTATTTCATTCGAGAAAAATATGTTTGGAATGTGATAAAAGATCCACAATTTTATACGAAGACAATATTGCATGCATAGCTTAATTGAAGGGGGGATTTATAAAAGGAGATAGAACAAAGCATATTTTACCAAAATTATTCTACACACATAATTTTCAGAAAAATGGTGACATTGATGTGCAACAAATCCGTTCAAGTGACAATCCGGCAGATTTGTTCACTAAATCTTTACCAACTTCATTTTTTGAGAAGATGGTATACAAGATTGAAATGCGAAGACTCAAATATTTGAAATAAGATTTTCATCAGTGGGAGTGAAATACATGTTGTACTCTTTTTTCCTTACTAAGGTTTTTCCCACATGGTTTTCCTTATACGATTTTTAATGAGGCAGCTAGAAATGTGTATTATTAAATATGTGTACTCTTTTTTCTTCACTAGGATTTTTCCCACTGCGTTTTTCCTAGTAAGGTTTTAACGAGGCACAATATCTTTTAATGAACATCCAAGGGGGAGTGTTATGAAAATAATTATATTGTGGATGTTCATTTAATATTCCGCTATAGATAATCTTCCGGAAGAAGATTATGCATTTAGTACTCCATTGAAGTTTATCTACAAGCAGTTGATGCAGGCAGGTTGCAAGCAACTCAATGAAATGATTTGCAGCAGCTTCTTATTAAACAGACAGGTTGCAAGCAGCTCATGCAGACAGCTTACAAGTAGCTCATGCAGACAGCTTACAAGCAGCTCAAGAAAAGCCTCGCAGCTGCTTTCTGAAAAGCCTTACAGATACTTCCTGAAAAGCCTCGCAATTGCTTCCTTTCTTCTATAAATAGAGGAGTTTTTAGTTCATTATGTAGATTAGCTTGAAGTTGAATAATATATCAATTTCTCTCTATACTTGCCTTCGATTTATTTACTTTACAGTTTTATTTTATAACATTAGTATTATTATTTATGGTTAATATTTTTCTAACTTTTTGACTTTCTTTCTAAACAAATGGTGATAAAATCTTTGTTTCAAACAAAGACTTCAAATAACTATTATTTTTAAACCTAATAATAGACACTATTTCTAGAAAATAAAATTATAGAAATACTCGCCTAATCAAAATTAAGAATAGCCAAAAAATATAAATTATCAATCAAGCTTCTAATGAAACACTTACCAAATTATATATAGTCCTGATATGGTTATTGGTTAATTTGAATTATTTCATTGTATCTAAAGTTGGAAGATCCTTGTTCTTCAAGCCATATTCATCTCCTTTTTTAACCATAGCCAAAGCTGGAGAGGATGATTTCCTAAGCTTAAATCTCATTGTCGAAGTGAATTAGAGAATTAACTTTAAAAATGAATAATTGATAGTCTTTTACTGCAAAATACCCACAATTAAAAATATTATTTTTAAAGGGCATAATATTAACTTTAAGAATTGGTAATTCTTAATCTTTTGCTGTCAAACACCCACAATTTAAAAAAAAATACTTTTGTAGGGAACAATATTAAAATTATTATGATCAGAACAATAAATTAATCTTCATAAAATATGCTCTAAAGGAAATTCAAAACAATTATTAAAGGTACATGATATAGAAGGACTTGGAAGAAGAAGATAATGTGAATCACAATTCACATAATTTTAGGAATCCATTCCCATATAATAATAGCTTTCCTAACAATTTTACATCCCTGAATTGTGACTCTTAATTAATTATACATACAATCACGAGCAAGAAAGTTAATTAAACGAAGGGATTTTTACCTATTTATACCATATATCAAACCTTATTACCAAAAATGTTCATAATTTGTTATTTACCCGTGTAGTTCACACTTTTACTAAAAATTATATACCAATCCAAAAATAGGTAGATTTTGCCATAAAAACGCGCTAAAATGAAGGCACCAGATCTGCGTGTGATTCTGTCAATATTATTTTGAAACGGAAGGAGATCTCATTGCTGCGTAATTCTCTCCTTCCTCAACGGAAAGAGATCTCTCTTCTCTCACTCAACTACAATTCTCAAAAAACGCAAGCTACTGAAGCTCCAGTAATCAAACGGAAAGGAGATTTTTGTTCTTCATCTTCATCTTCATCTTCATTTGTTCTTCCATATATTTTCCACCACTGATAGCCATTAAAAAGCTTGAAAGCTTTGAATTCAAATTTGGGTTTTCAAAAATCATTATTTGTTTGGATTGGGTGTTGTTGTAAGTAATTCGGAATATGTTTAGGAGTTTATATCTCAATTTTGAGGGGTTTTGGTGAAGAATAGACTTGGTTTTGACTGAATTTTAGATTGAAACTCGAAGAAGGAAGAAGAAGAAGAAGAAGAAGAAGAAGAAGAAGAAGAAGAAGAAGAAGAAGAAGAAGAAGAAGAAGAAGAAGAAGAAGAAGAAGAAGAAGAAGAAGAAGAAGAAGAAGAAGAAGAAGAAGAAGACGTATTTTCAGAAATTGTAGATAAATTGTAGTTAAATTGTAGATATATTGTAGATAAATTGTAGATGAATTGTAGATTGAGAAGACTAAAACTTCTACAAATCTTCTATAATTATGTCGAAAATGCTAATTATGCTACAATTGAAATGAGAATTTGGATATTAAAATTCAATGTATCTATTTTGTAGATAAATTGTAGATTATTTGTATTCTGATTGTAGATGCATTATTTTCTGTTTTCACAAATCCAAAATGACTAAAGCTTCTACAAAATCTTCTGCAAAAAACAGTCTACAATTTTTCTAATTTGACTACAATTTGACTATAAAATATCTACAAATTCTGGAAATATGTCTTCTTCTTCTTCTTCGAGTTTCAATCGACTGTGTTAACCAGTAACCTTCAACCACTGCCCAAAAAAAAAGAGGTCAAAGATGGAAGTGAATTCAAATCGTGGGGGATACAACTGAAGGTAATTAAGTGGAGAAGAAAGTGATGGTAATTGTGGGTGAGAAGAGATTGTACGAGAATGGGGGGAAAACTGAAGGTAAATTGTAGGGTGTGTGGGGGTGGGAGGAGAGAGAGGCGGGTAAACGAAATAAAGTGAAAATACGGTCCTAAAATCACGCCTACAATAAATGAAGGAATAATTATACCCTTAATTTGAATTATGGTATATAAATGGTAATTTGGTATGCTTAAATGTAATTAACACAATCCTTAAACAATGAAGGTAATAAGGTTTGGTATATGGTATAGGTATGTAAAAATCTCTTAAATAAAAGAAGGAATTATAGCCCATGTCACTTGGCCTAATAGCCCAACAGAAAATGGTCCACATTTGAAGCTCTTACCCTATTTAGCTCATGTTGTACATAACTTGAAAGAAGCTTTGCAGCCTTTAGCCCACTATTAAAGACATACTTTTAGGGTTTTTATTATTTTCTTCTTTCTTCATTCCCTTCTCTCTCTCACCGCCTCTCACTTCTTTCTTTCTAACCCACATAGATCCCTCATCTTCTCTTAACCTAGCCCCCGCTATTCCCCCTCCTCTACCCCCCACGTAGTTCTGCCATTAATGGCTCGAAGAAGGTCGGGCTCCTACTCCGTCGTCCATGGTGGCAAGCAGAAGAATGAAGAAGCTTTTTGAAAGAAATATGAAAATACACACATATCTGAAAATAAATGGCTCTCAAACTTGATTTGCACCAACAAACAACCACTAATTTTGGAAGATTTTGAAGTTTGAAGTTCTGGTAATTTTGGAAGAGTTTGAAGTTTGAAGTTTGAAGTTCTGGAAAATCATAACTATGTAGCAGGTTGTATTGACACTGTATAATAGTGTATAATTGTGTATATGGATATACAGATACCTCATATACACTATTATACATGTTTATACAGTATTGTATAATTGTGTATAAATGTGTATATTTGTGTATAATGTTGTATAAATATATATTTTTGCAGTTTATAAGGATGTATATACATTGTTAGCGTGTAAGAGACCTCTACAGAAGTTTGACAGTTCCTTCTCTTCTTCTTTTTCGTGTATATGCTATATGAAACAGATTTGTACGTGTTGGAGGAATTCTACAATTCATTTATCAATTTTTTTATTTTTCTTTTATCCTGTTGGATTGCTTCAGCAATTGCACATAAAAGTGTTTGAATTTCTTACCTTCAGATAATATTTATTATTCAGGATAGGATTTTTGAGTTGCGTTGTGGCTTATTTGCATTTTTTTATCAAATGCTTAATAATCAAAGGAAATCAAGAGAATGAAAACAATTGGTTGTATAAAGAGGGAGCAATAACAGTAGTTGATTGTGTGAAATAAGCTATTTTCGGGAATTAGCCGATTATTTTTGGGCTATAAATTTGCAAAGTGATATCTAGGCTATTATGTTGCAAGTCAGGTGTGTGAGTTGTATTTATGTGAAATTATCCCTAAATAAAAAGGTGCTCGTAATGGACACATAACTTTGATGAAGAGCTTGGTACAGCTAAATTTATATGTGATTTATAGACAAGTGAATTAGTTTGATCCAAAAATAACAGACGAATTAGACAGAAATATAAGACTTAGACTTAAAATCGAGATAAAAGGTACTATCGGGAGCAGTAACAGAGCAAATAAACAAGAAAGTAAAGTGTTATTTGAGCTTTTGATGAAGTATAGTGTATGCTTGTCAGAAAATTCTTGTTCTTGCAATGATGAGAGAGGTCACTACCGGGAACAAGGTTTTAGGATTTAGCTCCTCTTTAGTGACAATTATGAGAACCATTGAAAAATGTGTAACGGTGGGCAGTGAATGTCATATTCTCTGTAACCGATCATACATTTAATGTTGTAGAATATTCTTCATTGAATGTTACCAGATGGTGGCATTTGTTTTGTCTTTATGAGTATCATTCCCATTGATGACAAGCGGGATCATTGCCTTCGGATTTAGCTATCTTCTGTTTTCGGTTTCACATGTCGCTTTCTCATGCGATCATTAAATATGAGCATATTTCAACCCATACACTTGTATATATTAGTACAACAACGACAACATAATTTTACAAGTGGGGTTTTAGGAGGGTAGGATGTACGCAGCCTTGCCCCTATTCTGAAAGGGCAGAGAGACTATTTTCGATAGATCATCGGCTAAAGAAAGGATGGAAGAAGCACCAAGTAAAGCTTGTATATATTAGTAATAACTAATTTTCAGATAATGATTACCACATGAATTGTAATACAAATAAATTTCTAGCATATATTCACTCGTTGAGATGTACAAAAGATAATATATTATTATAAACTAAATATTCACTCGTCGATCAAATACTAAAAAATAGTAACTCCCTCACTAATAGATCTCTTTTATATAACTTGTTTCTACTTTGTCAGATAATAAGCAAGAATCAGAGACCCTGAATTGCATGAAAAGAAATTAATTTTCTTTATTGTATAAAACTTAAAGATATTAATGATTATAACTAAGGAAATAATAAAATTTTCATGAATTAAAGCTACATTGTACATGTAAATTAGGAATCCTACATAACTAAATTAAGAAAAGAATTAATAGCCAAAACTTTTGTTTAATTTTAATTCCTAAATATTAGGGAAATACATAAATCACTATTTTGTCTAGTGTGAATTTTATTTTTAAGAGGTAAAAAAGGTGAATGACACTCTAAGGGTTTTCGGGCCTTCGTGCTTTTAATATATATAAATAGATATAGATAAATATAGATATATTAGGTAATTTGCTTGTACATTGCGCGGTCATGAATAATATCATTAAATCTCACTTATTTGATTTTATTATCGCGCAATCTCACCACAATGTAGGGTGCCCTATCCACCTGATGAAAGAGAAATCTTGAGAGATAAAGAATAATAGTAGAGAAGAGTTTGATAATGCCGAAGCTTAGCGTTGGTTGCTGCCTGGCTTTGTATTTATATTAGCAAGTTACAATAGAGATAACAACAAATATATACAAAACGTGTATAACTCTACTAGGTTGTTATGCATATCTAGAGTCCTACAACTTTACAACATTATCACATCCTAACACCCTCCCTCAAGCTGAAGGGGAAGAACGAACACAATGCTTGGTTAGGAGACCGTGGAACCTAGCAGATGGCAGAACTTTGGTAAACAAGTCACCAAGTTGATGAGAAGTGGAAACATGAGAAACAAGCAAGTCTCCTAGGTTAACCTTTTCACGAACAAAATGATAATCCAGTGCCACATGCTTAGATTGAGAGTGGAAAATCGGGTTGTATGCAAGATGAATAGCTCCAACATTATCACATTTAGCCATCACTAGTGATCAAAGAGGAACATGAAGATCACGTAAGAGATACTGAAGCTAAGTAACTTCAGCAACTGCAACGACAAGAGCTCGATATTCTGCCTTGGTGCTAGAGCGAGCCACTGTAGGTTGCTTCTTAGCTGACCAAGAAATAAGATTATTGCCAAAAAAAATACAAAAACCAGTAGTTGATCGACGTGTCGCAAAGCAACCGGCCCAATCGGAATCGGAATACACTTTAAGAGAGAGAGAGGTATTTCTGGTAAGTTGCAAGTCCCAATCAGCAGTACCTCCAATGTATCGAAATATTCTTTTGACAGCTTGCATATGAACCTCCCTAGGATTATGAAGAAACTGAGAAGCAAGATTAACAGCAAATTGAATATCAGGCCGAGTAAATGATAAATACTGGAGAGATCCTACCATTTGACGATAAACTGATGGATCACTTAGGAGAGCCGAAGTAGAAGAGTGTCAATCAAGCTTGCTTTGTAGAGGAGTTAGAACTTGTTTGGATTTATCCAATCCAAATCGATGAAGAATATCATTAACATAGCGATGCTGGGATAAGAACATACTAGAGGAATTTTTAACTAGCTTGACACCGAGAAAATAACTTAAAGGACCCAAGTCTTTCATAGAAAATTCATGTTGCATGGCTGAGATGAAAGAATCAATTAACTGTTGAGAGGAACCAAAAATAGCTATGTCATCCACATATATAAGAAGAACAAGTGACTCGGACCCCAAATAGAGAACAAACATACTGTTATCTGACTGTGATTGCTTGAATCCAAGATCTACCGAGAAAGAGGTAAGGCAATGAAACCAAGCTCTCAGTGACTGTTTAAGACCACATAAAGCACATCTAAGTTTACAAACATAATGTGGGTAATCGGTGTTCTCAAACCCTTTAGGTTGATGCATATATACAGTCTCTGTTAATTCTCCATGTAGAAAAGCGTTTGACACGTCCAGTTGGTGCATGATCCAATTACATTGAAAAGCTAAAGCAAGAACCAATCACACAGTACTTAACTTGACCACAGGAGCAAATGTTTCAGAAAAATCAACCCCCGGCTGTTGAGAATAGCCTTGAGCGACTAGACAGGCTTTATAATGATCCACAGAGTCATCTGAACTATACTTTATACGGAAAACCCACTTGCTACCAATAATATTAGCATTAGAAGGAGGTGGAACTAAGGACCATGTGTTATTCTGAATAAGTGCATCAAATTCTTCATTCATAGCCTTAAGCAACTGAGGATTCTTGGCAGCTTGATTGTATGATGTGGGTTCAAATAAAAGGGAGGAAGAGGTAGAAGCGGATAAAGATGGAAGGATACGAGGTTTAAGTTTGCCCGTCATCGTGCGAGTGACCATTGGATGAACATGAGGATGCGTAGATGTATTAGTTTGGGATAGTTGTGAGGGTGAAGAATGTGTTGAAATATTATCGGATAAATCAAGAGATTGAGAGGGAGAGGTGGGGGTACTATGAGTTGTATTAGATTTTGATGACAGAATATGAGAATTTTAAGGAACAGTACTTGGGGTTTCAGTAGCCAACGTGGGGGATAAATGTAAAGCATGTGGAGATAAGTTGGTTCGGATTAAATGAGTTGGAGCATCACCTAGAATATTGCTTGAAGAAGAGGTTGGAATTTTATCAAACAAATGGCTTGAAGCTGGTGAAGATAATGCCGACATACACGACATTTGAGATGGTTTCGGACTCAAGGAAACATGATTGTGTGGAGTGGAGAGAGTTTTAGTCAAGGAAGGAAGTAGATATTCACTATGAGACTCTTAGATTTTGGAAGAAAAATTCTTCGGTGAAGTAGGGAACAATGTAGGATAAGGAAAAACATTTTCAACGAAATGTACATGCCTAGATATTAAAACTCTATTATCAACAGGAGCAAGACATTTAAATTTTCCTTATGCCTATCAAAAGTCCCTAGAAACAAACAAGGTGTGGATCTTGGATGAAACTTAGATTTATTGTGTGCAACATATGGATAACAAAGACTCCCAAAAGTTCGAATGGATGAATAGTTAGGAACCCGACCAAACAGTAATTCATAAGGAGAAAGAAAACGTAAAACTGGTAAAGGAGTAATGTTAATAAGAAAAGTGGCATATAAACATGCATCTGCCCAAAATTGAAAGGGCATGCTGGCTTGAAAAAGAAGGCAGCGTAGGACATTAGCAATATGCCGATGTTTTCTTTCAGCTCTTCCATCTTGAGCAGAAGTGTAGGGACAAGAAATACGATGAACAATTCTATGCTGCTTTAAAAAGAATCAAAAAGCAAGGTTGTCATATTCTTTGCCACAATTAGATTGAAAGAAAGAAATGGATGCACCAAAGATATTCTTAATCATGGTATAAAATTCCTTGAATTTGTCATAGACCTCAGATTTTTCACGCACTAAATAAATCCAAGAAAATTTTGTATAGTCGTCAAGGAATAAAACATAATATCGATACCCAGAATGTGAGGCCAGAGGTGCTTGCCATACATCAGAGTGAACTAAATAAAATGAAGCACTACACTTATTATTAGACAACGGGAAAGAAAGTTTTGTTTGTTTGCCCAAATGGTAAACATTACATTTATTGTTGCCAATAGAGGAAGAACAACTAATTAATTTCCTATTGACTAAAGAAGCAAGAGATGGCTGCCAGGATGTCCCAAGCGTTGGTGCCAAAGAGAAGCAGGTGAAACTGAAGCGGATAGGCCGACGATCAAAATATTGGTTGAAGCAACAGAGAGTGGATAAAGAGCGCCAATATTGTCACAGTGGAGCAACGTCGTGTTGGTCTTCATGTCCTTTACAAAAAAACCAGATTTCGTAAATTCGATGAGACAATCATTATCCCGACACAAACGTTATATTTGGCAAGTAATGGAATATATAAAACATTTTTTAAACGAAGAGGTTTTGAAATAGTAGGCAGAATAGAAAATCCAACAAAAGAGATAGGAAGAAGATGACCATTACCAATCATAACCTTAGAAGATCCAGTATATGGGGTAGACGAGGAGAGAACTGAAGGGTCATTCGTCATGTGCGCGGATGCGCCAGAATCTGAGTACCAAATTGTAGGTTGCACCTCTTCCACGTTCATTGCAACAAAGGATTTGGGAATATTATTTGTAGCAAAAGAGTGGTTGAATCGATTTCTACACTCCAAGGCAGTATGGTTGAAGCGAAACCAGATTTGGCATTGGCTTGTCGAAGTAAAAGGTGGTCGTCCCAAAATACCACCAGCAGAGGAAGGAGGAGGACGAGAATGAAGTTGATAGCCAGACCAATTTGGAGAAAATGATTGTTGGTTAGAGTGATTTGAGAATGCTATGCCCTTGCTATGATTTCCTTTAAAGTTCTTTCCTCGACCTCGTCCAAAGGAGCCACCTTTTTCAGTAGAAGCGGGTAAAATAAATTGATCTTTAGTATATGCAAGTAAGGCAGTTTGTGCACTATGATCTTCAGTTGGATTTGCATTAATGTGAGCCTCTTCTGTGAGTAGGAGAGGACGCAAAGAGATAAAGGATGGAAGAGTTCCTGTCCAGAAACGAAAGTGCGATAAGAGGGAGGCAGCCCTTGTAGAGCTTGAGTGACTAGATCTCCATTTGTGACAGGTTTTCCGATTGCACACAAAGAGCACGCAATTGAATGTAATTGTTGAAGATAATCTTCCATGGAAAGAGATCTTTTCCTGAAATTTTAGAATTTTGACTTAAGAGGAATAGCAGAGGAAGATACTTGATCCAAGTACAACGAGGTTAAAGTATCTCACGCCTCTTTAGAAGTCTCACAGGCATAGTTTAATAGGTATCAAGTACCGAGGGTGATAATATTGCATTAATCCAGCTTAATGCAATTGTATCACATTGAACCCATAGTTGATATTCATCATGAGTTGATTCAGGACATGGAATAGATCCATCAATAAGAGAAAGAAGATTATGACTTTTGAATACAGTTGAAAGAACTTTCTTCCATGTGAGATAGTTAACATAAGTTAACTCTATTGGAAAAAAATCTTTGATGTTTGAAATAGTTGGAGGTGGAACTGGTAAACCAAGAGAAGAAACAAAGGTCGTTTTCATGGAGGAGGTAGTCGTGGTGTCGCCTTGCTCTGATACCATGATGAAAGAGAAGTCTTGAGAGATAAAGACTAATAGTAGAGAAGAGTTTGACAATGCCGAAGCTTAGCGTTGGCTGCTGCCTGGCTTTGTATTTATATTAGCAAGTTACAATAGAGATAACAACAAATATATACAAAACGTGTACAACTCTACTAGGTTGTTATGCATATCTAGAGTCCTACAACTTTACAACATTATCACATCCTAACACCACCGTTGAACATGTAAAAATGATTTGATTATTAGTAATAAATTTATAAGCATGATCGCTCATGGGAAGCAAACCCCAAATTAAAGATATGAATTGTGTTACAACCTGAGAACTTAATATAGAACCTATTAGATAATTGTACACCAATTGTACTCATCATTAAATTCATGAATTTTGTTGAATTAATCGTGTACTTTATCCCGATATTAAATAATTTCGGAATTATTATTCCCCCTTCAATGTGGAAAAATAATACTACAATCACGGAGTAAATTAATTCTGTTAGTATAAAAGGAATGGAAAATATACTATTGCATAAATAATTTGAATATGAACAAATTCTTTTGATGTAAATTCTTCCAATTCATTACAATAGTTATCATTTAAACAACAAAACATACCAATACATAAGATCGATTGGAAAGCACTCTTGGCGATCGCCAGAATTTTTCATATGATGAACACCAGGATTTACAAAGAAATCTAGCTAATATTCAAGCTTGAACTGATTCCTTCTCTCATATTTTCCGATATAGGTATGATCGATTCTTTGCGATTATTTTGACTTCTCTTATATTTTTTTTAAATAGTCATGCTATTAATAGCTGATGATTTTTAACAAAATCATATTTTATATCAAAATATTACACGCAAAATACTCTGCATTACCTCTTGAGCGAGCAACTCAATATTAGTTTTAGGAAATTGATTAATTCTAGAATGAAAAAACAAAATCGAGAAGATAAGTCAAAACCAGCTTAGGTCGTACTGAAACTTGAGCATCATTTAATTCAAATTAGTGTTCTCAATAAACAAGTCATTATCTGTATAATTATTTGTTTTAGTTGACAGACGAAGCCATCATTCATCATTTTTTTAAATACTGATGAGCTACAACGGCTTCTCCTAATAGAAGCTTTGAGTACGAAACCTTGTAATAAAAAAAAGGCTCTTTGGTGCATAAGGTATACCGCATTCATGCGGAGAAGGGTCGCACCCAAAGAGTAGGAAACCTTGTAATACTTACAAGCAAAAGAATATTGTTGCATCCAATTACACTGAATCTTAAGGATCTTATAGTCATTAGAGGTGGGCATATATCGGGTAAAACTGATAATCCGAATCGTTAATTATTTATTGGGTTATTGAGTTAATGGTTACGTAACGGGTTAAATTTTTTTTTATTGGATTATCGGTTCGGGCTCGGTTTGGCAATTCTGTTATTGGGTAAAACCGATAACCCAATAAGGATTAACTAATTTACTAGTTTACCCTTAAGTATATACATACTAGGGTTTCATAATTGATAGTTCA
Organism: Nicotiana sylvestris; assembly: GCF_000393655.2. Taxonomy (NCBI): domain Eukaryota; kingdom Viridiplantae; phylum Streptophyta; class Magnoliopsida; order Solanales; family Solanaceae; genus Nicotiana; species Nicotiana sylvestris. The sequence continues at coordinate 4,383,170 of NC_091066.1, read as the reverse complement.
CTCTTTGATTTCCCTATTCTTTCTTAGTTTCTTCACCTCGTGCCCTCACCAGTCAGCCCGTCAAGACTCAGGCCGGCATCAGTCGCATTTCTCAGCTTCTTTCTTTCACTCTTCAGTCGCATCTTCACTTCATTTCTCAGATCCATTAGACTCTTCAGTCGCATCTTCACTTCACTCTTCAGCCGCATTCTTCAGCTTCATCTTGATTCTTCGTGTAAGTTTTTAGTTGCTTCATCTTTATTTTTTTCTTAGTTTGTTTGAAAGCATTCTGGCTCTGGATTTTTCTTAGTTTGTTTGAAAGCTAAAGTGAGATTTGTCGTGTGCTTTAATTGTTGAGATGTTACAAAATTATCTTGTGTCAGTTGTTATAAAATTTGTATTTCACAACTAATAAATTTTTAATCTATATACATAATTCTGTACTAGAGTAAAAAAGTAGATGTCAGTGTACAAAGCGTTATTGCTAGTCGTTTGAACAAACAAGATCTTAAGAACACTGATTTTACCGAAACTGTTTTATACATTGCAAATCTTATAAAACTATTTAGCAAAACAATTTTATACCGAAACTGTTTTATACATTGCGAAAGAGTTTTATATATTGCGAAACTGTTTTAGTTGTTTTATCTTATCGGGTAAACCAATAACCGAACCGATAATGATCGATAACTGATTAACCGATAACCGATAACCAATATCTTATCGGTTTGGTTATCGGGTTATGATATTTGTAAACCGATAACCGATAGGCAAAACGATAATATTCATAACCGAACCAACCGATGTCCACCCCTAATAGTCATCACTAGTTGAGTCATATTCTAATCCACAAGTATAATTTTTCTTCGGTAAAAATTGTGGATCTGGAAGTACTATTGTAACAAAGTTCCATAGCAAAAATATTAGGGTTTTTTCAGGATAAATTACGAACCCCTATAACAGCCAAACCGTTGTAACAACAATATATTCTACAACTCCATGGTTTACCATTAGAAGGCCAATCAACTTCTTGTACATCCTCAACCTGTTGAACTGACGATAATGAAGAACAATACAAGGTATTAAACTGGTCATTATTAGGGCACCATTGGCTAACAAGAAATTTTAGGGAATTTTGATTATATTTGGCGCGATTGAAATGCTTCATCTTAAAGTAAGGTTCATAGATTATTGTCTTCCAAAAATTTGAAACACATTTGAATCCAAGAAGAGACAATCTGGGGAGGGTAGTGTGTACGCAGACCTTACCTCTACCCTGGGATAGAGAGGTTGTTTCCAAATAGACCCTCCGGCATCTTTCCCTCCAAGAACTTCTCACCTTGCTATTGGGGAGACTCGAACTCACAACCTTTTGGTTGGAAGTGGAGGTTGCTTACCATCAGAACAACCCCTCTTGTCGAAGAAGAGACCGTACAGGTAATCTACTGAGGATATCCATAATTATTTCCTCTTGGAAGTGAATTTCCATAGCCACATTAACATCCATGTGCTTTGTATTCTTTGAATGTTTCACAACTCTCTTAGCTGCAATAAAAAAATTGCGTTTAGCACCATAGACGTTAGACCTTAAGTATAACAGAAACAATACAATTTATCCAAATATTTTATACATCAAAAAATAATATTACAATACAATACTATATAATACATTATGAAACGATACATAACAACCATCCAAACAAGCCGTAAAGTATTCGGGTGTATAAAAGCTGACTTAGATAGTGTCAGCTATAAATAAAAAGTACACACAAACTGAGAATACACAGAGATTTCAGCAGAAAGAAACAGATACCTTTACCATGGCCTTTGAAAAGATTAGTCATCTTTGTAGTTTTCCTCGTCTCTGTTGCTTTGATTTGAATGTTAGGGTTTCTCTCTCTTTTTATAATACTTTGATATGATAATGTAATTCGAAAAATAAAAAATTGCTCCTTTTGTCATGGTAATTTACTTAGTTACTTTTTTCATATGGTAATTTATTATTTGTGTCCTTTAAAGTTAGTAATTCACATTATTACAACACTCTAACCATCTAATATTTGCATTGGTATCAGTTTTTTTACTTCTAATAAAAATAATATTTGCTTGTTGAAAAAATATGAAAAGATAAAAACCAGAATGCTTTCGTTATATTTAATTGAACAAAAAATTGTAGAAAATCGTAATAAAAGAAAAAATAGTTTGACTCTCCAAATAATAGTAGTGTTGCATAAATTGTGACAATGAAAGAATAAAAAATAAAAAATTAATTAAGGAGACTTATTTATGTTTTCTTACTTTATGTTAAGTTGTTATCTTCTACTGGTATTAGTACCCGCGCGATGCGCGGACACAAACCATGTCAAAACTAACTTGGGTTATTTGAATTCTGTGAAATATCCTTAAAATATAAACCTTCCAGATAAATATTATATATAATCATTAGATATTAATTAAGAAGCATGACATGAAACTATTTCTCAAATCTCATTATCGATAATCTATTTTCTTTTCTATATTTGTTACAACCCAGCCATCGATTATAGTACTTGCATTTCGTTTCACTATCAATATTAAAGAATACCAAACATGTCATATCGTGATATGTCTTGTTTGAGTATATTAGATAATATTATTTTAATAAAATTCTTACTACTATTTATTTTATTTTTTAAAATTAAAATAAGTCTTACTCTTCTATATTTCACAACTTTTTTTTGTTCTTTGCTTATAGGTATTGTATTATTTATTACTTAATACTGTTATATTGTCATGTGATGTTTTATTAGCTTACCAATTGACTTAATGTCTTATTTATTACACTTTTAATAACAACAATATACCCATTATATTTTCACATGCGGGGCCTAGTATTATCTTTTTAATAATTATCGATATATATATAATAATATTCCTCGAAATTTAATGTATTTTATGCTTTTATCCTCTTACTCAAAACTCTTTTATCATTTAAATCTATTAATAATATTTTAAGTATTAATTTAATTGTTAATTTATTTATATTTAAATTAATTCAAAGTAAGTATCTTCACATTATCTTTATTTTCTCTTTATACATTCTCTTTCCTACTATGGAATTTTTTATTTTTTTTTACATTAATAGTTGCCTATAATTAAAATAATATATATTTTATTGTAAACTGTAACTTTGAATTGTCTAAAATATCAATACATAAGTTTCTTTGATTATTATCTTCCAAATATATTGAGTTTTCTTCAATTATTTTTCTTATTACATCCAATTAAACTTTCTTGCTCTTTTAGTTTCAAGATACAAATTTGACTTTTAATAATACAAATTAGGCATTTATTTTGTATTATTAAATTTTGAATTTGTTATCAACTTTTCTAAAATCTAGTAAGACTTCAAAATTCATAGTCATATCCATAGTTTGAGCGTTCTCATCGTAAGTTTAAGAACTTTGTAATTTTAAGTTCAAATAGTCTTTTCCTTCCATTTTAATATTAAATTTTTAATTATTTTCCTTAATTTTGCTATTTTATTGTTTAATATATAGTATTATCATATTTTCATGTAACTTTTTATTAACTTGTCACTTTATTTAATATTATTATTCATTACTATCCTTTATTATAATGTAGATAGATATTGTAATTTTGTTGTCTTGAAAAAAAAAATATTGCTCGTAATTCGTAAATTGTTTAGTTTTATCAATAATATTTCTAAGTATTGTATATTTACTTTATTTTATTTCTAAACTAATTCTTTGTTTAAATATCATCTCTTTAGCTATAATTTATTTTTATTTTTATTTTGTTTATTAGACTTGAATTATGTGGCCTTACCCACGACATGACCTTTCTTATTATAATAAACAAAAATATTTTCTCATCTAAAATTTAAATAAATTTAATCGTATTTTTCCTTGTGACGAAATATTTGTTTTTAAAAAAAAATCTTTTCTCTATTTGTTCTTTAATTTGCATTATAACTAAGGAAAACTCCATAACGAAATACTAAAAAATTATATGATTCTGAAATTACATTTATCTCAATTCAAGTCATGTTTTTGCTAATTCACCATAACTTTTTTGTCAACATCAAGTTCATTAGACAATAAAAAAACAAAAGAATTACAACGAAAATATGGTAGGGCAATCTAGGTAGAATTTTAATATCTTCTCCTCTCTTAGCTACTACTCGATCAATATTTAATTTAAAATAATTGTCTCATCGTAACTCATCTATAACACTTTGGCGGTGAATGGTTTATCTATCTATTTAGGAAAATACTTCAGACGCTACTAACAATAGACATTTGTATTGCATCAAAATTTACCCAATTTGTTATAGTTTAAAAAAAATAACAATAACTAAAAACTGTACTCAAATGACAACACTAGTGTACGAATAATATTGTGCTCTTGCCATGTATATATATACTAGTATCCGTACCCGAGCGTTGCGCGGAAAGTATTAAATATAATTTGTTCATACCAAAATATTACTTTAAAAATACGATAGACAAAAAGGAGCATATAAATACTATTATTGTATGAACATGTAAATGCACTGTCAGTGTACTGTATGAACATATGGAATAGTGAATTGCATCACAAAACCTTATAGCAATCCTAGGGAGTCTCTACAATTTACTGTTTTCACATAGGTCTCTCAAATGGTGTTTGAGTATACAATAATAGTCTTCTTTATTCAATTGCAATTGGTCTCTGAATCCCTTGTAAAAAAAGCGAGAGTATTAACGATAGTAGTTAAACTTTGTATGGAATTTTTGAACACAGTTGCAGGGAAGAAACTTTGTATTATAGTTCCATTGTATAAGTACAATTTATGAGGAAAAAATGATTATCCATATTCATATTCACATGCTCATAAATAGTCCTAATAAAATTTGAATTTTTAGAAAAGATATACAATGTTGTTTTAAACTACAAAAGTTTTCTAAAATGAACTTATCTTCTCTTTTACTAACTGATGCAATCGGAGTATCAGTATCTCAACCAAAACCTGAAATACCATAAAGTAAAACAAAAGTAGAACCATGAAAATGCTCCTCTAAGGGTTTCCCCGCGATCATAACCAAAAATTTGGAAAATAGTTGAAAAATTATACCGTTCATATCTTAACATTGTTTAGACAAATACATCACACATACACCACTTGCAAATGTTTTTTAACCATTTTTAAAATATATAATCATGTTATTTCCTATATATCCGCCACTGCTTCATACCATTAAAATACTTCTCCCCACTGATTTTACACCAATTGCATAGTTAGACACATTCCAAAACAAATAATTATTGCTAATATTCCCTAGAAATGATTAGTTTTGGTCTGTTTTTATTTTGAAAGAGTAAATATGCGATCTTTGAGCAAACTATCAAATGCATTACATTAATGTTTAAAATGAAAAAGGATTCAGCTTGTAGTAATTTTTGTATTTTTTCAAATGTTGCAAGAACATGACCCTCTTGTAGTAATTTTCAAATGTCGGCTCAAAAAAGCAATAGGAGAAGATATATTAGTACCATAAAAATGCATAATAAAAATAACAACAATATATAAGAGATATGAAATACAGAAATACGAAATACGAAAATACGAAATAGATGGTTGGTATAAGTATAACTAGAAGGTAAAGCCCTGCATCAATAGACGACCAATGACCTTCCTAGTCTAACTCCTAACTGGATAGTCTCACTCTATTGTGCTGTAGAAATATTCACTCTTCCCTAACCTACAACCTTAATGCTCGACCTCCATAATTCTCTATCAAGGGCCATGTCCTCAGTAATCCTAAGTCGCGCCATGTCCTGACATTATATTACAACCTGAATGTCATCATATTGAATAATAAAACTTTTCCACCAGCAGCTGACATTACATAAGAGTCATTCTTTAAAAAGGGCTATGCAAGGAACAACCTCTTTCAAATTGACACCTGAGACATCATTAGCCATAAGAAGACCACTGTTCGGTTGCCAATGTTATGGAACAACATTAGCAGTGGCCTTTAAGACCCCAAGACATTGCTTACAGCTGTTAGTTACCCCAAGACATTTCAGAAATATGTAGCTAAGATAGCTGTTAGTTAATCCTTATGACCTTACCACTTGGATTTGCTCATTACAGGCCCACTTCCCCAGCTTTTGAGTACCATTTTAACCAAGTGCCAGGACACCAACACCAGAATTTGTATAAAGAAGTCATGCAACCTAAATACAAGTGCCAGTTGAAGGATTACATGTTGAATCACATTACACAAGAAGTGCACACAAATGAGATAACGCACCTTGTTACTTAAATCTGAGCTCTCAGGCATGGTAACCATCATGCATTTATCTAATATTTGTATCTGCGTGTTGTATTTTTTTTTATCACATCACCAGATAAGTTGCTATGCAGCACTTCATGTACTTGGTCCCCCAGGGGGGAGGACCAGAAACACTTCCAGCAGAATTGCTGTAGTGAAGAATTGATGTTGCTGTTAGCACTTGTGAAGTGAAACGCGTTGAGGCGACAATGTAATAGTCCTGCCCTGGTTGGTCCATTGTGACCCAAATGAATATCAATGGACTCATAGGTATTCTGCAGGGTGTGAGTTACTTCTACTTCAACCAAAACCATCTTGTGCCCATGGATTCTGAAATTGATAGCTGTTGTGAGGCCAACATTTGAAATACGGAATCTGTAAGTCCTTCCTGGAAAGTAAATTTATCGGAAGAATCCTTTGTTACTACAACATAAAAGCAAGAAATGCACTATTAACTTAGCAAGAGTTGATGCAATTGATCACCTTGATCAACTGTGAAAGTTAAAACTATTTGATCCGCGACCGTTGATTAGAAGGCCATCAGGAAATGGAAGATCACTTCCTCCATCTAAAATCGCCTTAAGAACCTGTGACATGTGCAATAAGATTCAGAGTCAGTTGATCAATCCATAAAATGTTTCAAGAATTGGTTTTCATAAGCTACTCACAGTTTTTATAAACCAATAACAGAGAATCACAAACTGATTAAAAAAGTTATCCAAAAGTACAACATACCTATTAAATGTTTCAGGAATGAACGCAAGAGCTGCTATTTTTCCATTTGGTTCATGAATCTTAGCAAGAGATGTAGTATATAAACCTCAAAAATAACATTGATTATCTTTGGATAGTCAGATTAAATTTTGAAAAACTTCTTTAAATACTTCATTTGTAGCTTCAGTACTTATTTGTCCATCGTCATCATAAACCAAAACTTTTAATCCTTTTCTAGTTGTAACCCGGGAAAGAGCAACATATAGCTGTCCGTGTGTAAACATTGGTTACTTCAAAAATAATCCCACATGAGACAATGACTGTCCTTGACTTTTATTGATTGTCATGGCAAAAGATACAGCGATTGGAAATTGTCTTCGCTGGAACTTAAATGGAATTCTAGCATCAGACGGAGTCAATGTCATTCTAGGAATAAACACTTTCTGTCCAGCCATATGTCCTGATAGAACCTTGGCTTCAATAACTTGATTTCCAAGTCTAGTTATGATCAACCTTGTTCCATTACACAATCTTGTTGACTGATCAATATTTCTTAATAACATCACTGGTACACCAACTTTTAGAGTAACAGCGTGATTTGGAACTCCGGAACATTTAATAGTATTCAAGAATTCTGGTGTATGTACATGTTCTAACACTGAATAAGTCTGATCAGAACTGCAAATTGTATCGGAACTCAAATATGATTTCTCATAACTATGATTGAGTGAAATCATATATTCATTGATTGATTCCACCATATCAAGAGTTGGAGCAAGAATGGCTCATTGTTGGAGGTATCCAATAACATTGCAACGATGGGTGAAATCAGGATAAGTATTTTCTATAATTGCATATATTGGATCAAAAGATTGTTTTATCAAAAGATCATCTGGTATTTGAACTTTTTCATTGCCATCAACTGAACTACCAATCATACCATCACCAATTGCTAAAATCCAATCTGAAAAATCTCTCAACTCATCCACATGGGACCCTATTTCGTTACTTTGCAATCTCATATTCTTTCTTAGCGTTAAAAGTTGACAATAAGGCCATAAATAAGAAGAATTAAGAGAAGCATTAACAATATCTTGCCTAGTACCTTTTGGAATGACAGGTAATATTTGTCTGAAGTCACCATCAAGAACAACTATTTTACCTCCAAATGGTCGTTCTAAACTGGATGCATCTTTGAATCTAAGAATATCTCTTAGAGTTTTATCAAGAGCCTCAAAACAATATTTATGCATCATAGGTGCCTCATCCCAAATAATCAACTTTGCCATGACAATCAAATTTGCTAAAGGAGTACCTTGCTTGATATTGCATGTTGAATCTTCAGTTAGATTGAGTGGAATTACGTGGGTCAATCTTCATATTAACTGAATAGGAGTGGCTCAAAAAAATGTGGGATTCCATGTTCTAGTTAACTGCCGAAGGTTTACAAAATTTTACCAACAACTTTTATATGTTAATTTTCAGGTTTAATAAATAATTTAAATTAACTGCCAAAAACGTTTTTTGTGTGTAATATTTTGGGAGAAGTGCACGGTTGGCCACTAATAACACATGTATTTACTTTTAAGTCACCGTTTAAAATGTCTTTAGTCTTTAGACACTGCTTTAATAAACTTTAATTGTCCAGACGAAAATACCCTTCTGCTCATGTCCTTAACTTCAAGACTTCAGGACTACATGTCCTTAACTTTTGAACTTGTAACTCTAAGTTCAGGACTACATGTCCTTAACTTTTGAACTTGAAACTCTAAGTTCAGGACTTCAAAGCTACATGTCCTTAACTTTTGAACATGTAAGTTAAAGTTAAGGACCTATTGTCCTTAACTTTTGAACTTGTAACTGTAAGTTAAGGACCGCTTGTCCTTAACTTTTGAACGTGTAACTATAAGTTAAGGATTGTCTGTCCTTAACTTTTGAACTTGGAAATCAAAGCTAAGGACCTGTTGTCCTTAACTTTTGAACTTGTAACTTTAAGTTAAGGACTGTCTGTCCTTAACTTTAGAACTTGTAACTGTAAGTTAAGGACTGTCTGTCCTTAACTTTTGAACTTGCGTCCTTAACTATTGAACTTAACTTTAGGACTTCAAGACTACATTTCCTTAACTTTTGAACTTGAAACTCTAAGTTCAGGACCATGTCCTTAACTTTTGAATTTAACTTTAGGACTACATGTCCTTAACTTCTGGGAAGGAATTGCATTTCATGTTTACTCATCACTCTTTTTCTTATTTTTACAACGTCATATCTTAATCTTTTTTTAAAATCTGGAACTTCTCCCCATTCTCCTTTTGCTTTTGTGATCGTTCCCTTATGTTCTTCATGCTTGTTTAGCTTATCAACAAAAACTATAACCAAAGGCATTTAACATTCAGTAGCATTAATAGAAGTTTGTACCATTTGGTGCTCTCGGTGACCTTCCTTCCAATGGGTGAATGTGAGGTTTCGAATACACGATTGTGCACCTTAGATGCGGAAATGAAACAGTATAAATACACTGCATTTCCGTTTGGGAAAAGAGATAGAAGAAAGTGTAGCACAGTCTTTTCATATTATTTTTAATAGACTAGTGGCTACTATTGCTAAGCATTAAAAATATTGGATAAAAAGTAAATACCAGCTTAAACAGTGGCTACCCCACGCCATTTCTACTAATATTTTAACGTAAAAACATGGGGGGCCATCATGTTGAATAACTGATTTGGTTACAACAACAACAACAACAACAACAACGACGACGACCCGGTATAATCCCACAAGTGGGGTCTGGGGAGGGTAATATGTACGCAGACCTTACCCCTACCCCGACGGGTAGAGAGGCTATTTCCAGGAGACCCTCAGCTCAAAAAAGCAACAGGAACCGATATATTAGTACCATAAAAATGCATAATAAAATAACAGCAATATAAGAGATATGAAATACAGAATACGAAATACGAAATAGATGGCTGGTATAGTAAAATTAGCAGGTAAAGCCCTGCATCAATAGACGACCAGTGACATTCTTAGTCTAACTCCTAATTGGTTAGTCTCACTCTATTGTGCTGTAGAAATATTCATAACTCTCCCTTAACCTACAACCTTAATGCTCGACCTCCATAATTCCATGTCAAGGGTTATGTCCTCAGTAATCCTAAGTCGCGTCATGTCTTGTCTGATCACCTCTCCCCAATACTTCTTAGGTCGTCCTCTACATCTCCGCGTGCCCACAACCAGTCGCTCACACCTCCTCACCGGTGCATCAGTGCTCCTCCTCTGAATGTGCCCGAACCATCTGAGTCTTACTTCCCGCATCTTGTCCTTCATGGGGGCCACGACCACCTTCTCTCGAATATCTTCATTCCTAATCTTATCCATCCTTGTATGCCCGCACATCCACCTCAACATCCTCATCTCTGCTACTTTCATCTTCTGGATGTGTGAGTTCTTTACCGGCCAACATTCAGTTCCATATAACATGGCAGGCCTAACCACTGCTCTATAAAACTTACCTTTTAGTAACGGTGGCACTTTCTTGTCACACAAGACTCCCGACGCTAACCTCCACTTCATCCACCCCACCCCTATACGGTGTGTGACATCCTCGTCAATCTCCCCGATCCCCTGAATAACCGATCCAAGGTACTTGAAACTACCCCTCTTGGGAATGACTTGAGAGTCAAGCCTCACTTCAACTCCCGCTTCCGTCGGCTCAACTCCAAATTTGCACTCGAGGTATTCCGTCTTCGTCCTGCTCAACTTGAAACCTTTAGACTCAAGAGCATGTCTCCAAATCTCTAGCCTCTCGTTGACGCCGCCTCGTGTCTCGTCAATTAGAATAATGTCATCAGCAAATAGCATGCACCATGGCACCTCCCCTTGAATATGATGAGTCAGTGCATCCATCACCAGGGCAAATAGGAATGGGCTGAGCGCAGACCCTTGGTGCAACCCCGTAATAACTGGAAAGTGTTCAGAGTCGCCTCCTACTGTCCTAACCCGAGTCTTAGCTCCATCATACATGTCTTTAATCACCCTAATATAGTTACTCGGGACCCCTTTATCCTCTAAGCAGCTCCATAAGACCTTCCTAGGAACCTTATCGTACGCTTTCTCCAGATCAATAAACACCATGTGGAGATCCTTCTTCTTATCTCTGTACTGTTCCACCATCCTCCTAATAAGGTGGATAGCTTCTGTGGTAGATCGTCCCGGCATGAACCCGAACTGGTTGTCTGAAATAGACACCGTCCTTCGCACTCTCATTTCTACCACTCTCTCCCAAACTTTCATGGTATGACTTAGTAATTTGATGCCCCTATAGTTGTTACAGCTCTGGACATCACCTTTGTTCTTATACAACGGGACCATTGTACTCCACCTCCACTCTTCAGGCATCCTATTAGTCTTGAATATAACACTAAACAATGCAGTAAGCCATTCCAAGCCTGCTCTACCCACACACCTCCACAGTTCAACCGGAATTTCGTCTGGCCCGGTAGCTCTGCCCCTTCTCATCTTACGCATTGCCTCCATGACTTCATCGATCTCAATGTCCCTACAATTACTTACTTCATGGTGACTGTCGGCATTCCTCGATTCCCCAAGTATAATATCCTGATCCCCTTCTTCACTTAGAAGTTTATGAAAGTAGGTCTGCCACCTCCTCTTAATCTGGTCATCTCCCATCAAAACTTTGTCGTCATCATCTTTTATGCACCTCACTTGGTCCAGATCCCGAGTTGTCCTCTCTCTCGCCTTAGCGAGTCGGAATAACTTCTTCTCCCCACCTTTGTTCCTTAGTTCCTCATACAGACGAGCAAAAGCTGTCGTCTTAGTTCCTTAAAAAAAATTTAAATTTCCAAATTTATTGGAGTTTTGTCCTAAAATATGACACGTGTTGATGTTTCATTTTGACACTTGGCATAATATTGTGGATTTGCTTCTCCTTTTATATATTAAAAATAGAAGATTCTCGCCAAAGAAGACATCTTAATGAAGAAATTTTTTGTCTCATATGTCATTGCTCTTTCTTCTGCTTGTACATTGTTGCCTAATCCTGGCAAGGCCCCTGAATTGAGGGTTCGGTCAGTAAAAAGGATCTCAGCTTCGATGATTTTCTCAAGTTTCTTATCTTGTTGAAGGCGTCAACCCAGTAACTTTTGCCTAGACACTGTACGACGACAACAACAACAACAACAACAAATTCAATATAATCTCATAATTAATGGGGTTTAGGAAGGTAGTGTGTACCTTACGAGGACTTGTCTTACCAGTATTATTACTGAAGAAACTCCAAACTTGTTTTGCAATATTTCTGTCACTAAAAGATGGTGAACTATATTTCATTTCTGGACTGTATGCAACAACCAAAGGTTGATGCCTGATATCTTTATATTCTCGTAAGTGGCATTCCGTTGTGAAGAAATTTCCACATAATATGCACAAGTATCTAATTGATGTAAATCTCTATTGATCTAAGGTAAAGAGACTGTCTTAAAAGTTGTACAGGCAAAGAGAGAAAATCGCTCTGCTCTTTCAAATAAAAATTTACTCTGACATTATTTTTTGTCTACAATAAATTAGGATCAAAATTGCACAATCAAATAAAATTACACCAATAATAGAGCAAGTACATTTTCTGCTTCTCTGCTTTTTCTTTTGACAAAATTGAAAAGAAGATGACTAGCCTTCACTTTACTTCCAAGCTTTTCTCCCTCGAAATTGTTTGCCAGCGCGTTGTTGTTTCCTCTTTTTGTCTATCTTAGATCTTGCTACCTTGGCTTTCTTTGCCGCGGATGGCATGCGTTTTTTGCTCTCTTTTTGCCTATTGCTTGAACCACCCGTCTGCACAATTGAAACGAAAATGTAATCACATCATCCAAGTCACAAGTACATTTCATAGAATGGTATCCTTTCTAATCACTAATGATCCACATGCTTTTTGTACAAACTGAGCGCCTTAGTTCAAGCAAGTGCGAAGGTCATGTGAGATGTGAAAGCAAGAGAAGGAAATTTAAAAGAGAGGGAGAACAGTGTAGGAAGGGAGAGAGATGATTTCTGCATAACTGATACAGAAAAACAGGAAATTCATAAACAAAGTAAACACCCACCTGATTGGAAAAATAGAAACGAATTTGAAATTTCAGGAAGTATGGCTTTCAAAAACTTCCAACAATATAGCTCGTCAAAAGAAAGTTAAGATGTCGTTAAATTCCAGAGATTCTATAACATTTTATAATGCATCCAGGAAGTAGATGCAGAGTGCGCTTGGCGACACGGGCATACAGCGAGTACATCATCAAATCATTTTCATGCACTTCGGGAATAAAACAGTTGACTATGTATAAGTGTAAAGTTCCTCATGAAATGCTGAGTTCACCATTTTTAGACAAAGAAGAAAGTTAAGTAGCTCAGAAACTTGGCAAACAATAACAAAAAGTTGGGCAAAAACAAAACATTACATCACGGAACTAGGAATTATTGAATAAGAGAAATTTAGAAATATGCAATGCTAAGCTCAAGTAAATGAAATCATTTACAAACAACAAAAGTACCTTTTTCTTTTTCAGAGCTGTTTTAGCCTGGTATCTCCCTCTATCCTCTCTGCCAGCCCTAATAATCGCCAGTCTCTCTTCCTTGCTAAGCTTCTTTCGTATGTTGGCCTAAAGTAGTAGAAATAAGAGCATAAGATGCAACACTGTTAGGGCAGAAGATTGCTATTAACAAGAAACAAAACAGCCAACTCCTAAAGTAAATCAAAGAAAAGAGGATAACAGTTTTGTGTCCAGTGAGTAGAATTTGAAAGCGACTGCAGCACAATCTAAAATCCTATTTTATCAGCTTAACATGGGGGAAGCATTTTTTTTTTCTCCCCTCTTTTTTTCATGGGGCAAGAATTTTGCTTCTGAACCAATTCGTAATTCCAAATACAACATTGACTGCAGAAAAAAAATGCTGTGAAAGTGTCCGGCACCTAACCTCAAGTTTAGCAGCATCAACTCTTTTAGTACTAAGCTGGTCTGAGCTGGGAATCTTAAATCCATGTTGTGCTAAAACAGTCCTCGCATCCTTTTTAGCCTAATGAGCAAAAACAGAGAAATGTTACAGCAATAAAAAATACCTGCTTCTGTAGGAGGAAGTTCAGGGCATTCGAACTTGTAAGGTCACAGAACATAAATGAAGAATTCATTGCAAGTGGGCTTGAGTTTCCTCAGAATCAGTATACCTTCAGTTCTTTGATTCTTTGGAAGTCCTCATTAGATAGAATACCATCCCCCATATTCAAAGAGTTATGTTCCATTTTCGCCCCTGCTAATTTCTTTAAAGCACGAAGGCTATTACTGGCGGCATTTACATCAATATCAGATATTTTCCTTTTTATTCCTTTAGATTCCTTTTCATCCACATCATCCTCTTCAGAAGCCCAGCTATTATTATCCTGCATTTTACTGTCATCAATATCCTCTTCTTCACCATCACTCTCATCATCTTCAGTGGCATCAGCACTATCAATGGCATCATCATTTTCTGAAAATTCTTCAGCAGCTTGCGCTTTGTTATCTTCATCAGTATCACATGCATCATCAATTTCACAATCATCACCACTAGAGTCACCAGATTCACCGTAGGAAGCATCATCTCCATCTTTTTCACTACTGGCATCCTCTTCGCCAGGGTCAACATCTTCATCACTTTGATCATCATGGTCAGACAAGCCAACAGAGCCTTCCTCTATATCATCATCACTGTCATTATCCTCCTGCTCCAGCAACTCAATGCCCGGAATGCTGCTGGCAACACTAACTTCACCAAATGCCTTAGGCCTTGCTTTTGGGTTAGTAGGGCGTCCTCTATCTTTCTTAACTAGAAGTGAAGGGCAAACCTGCAAGCAATTGTCACCGTCGAGCCAAATAAAACTTCACTGATTCTTAACATGTATATTTTAGGAGAGAGAGGGAAAGAAGGCAATTTGTTGTACCTCTCTGAACAAAGTAAGAAGTGATCGAGCCGATGACGAAACTGCCTTCTCATTTGATTTTTTGTACAACACAAGGTCTTGCAGCAAATCTTCTGTCATCAACTAAAACAAAAAAGATAAAATGAAAAAAGTTGTGAATATACCAACACGTAAGACCGTATATTATAAATGCCAAATACTTGGGGAAACATTATACATACCAAAGGCATGCGCAAACATATTTCTCGAATAACATTGATTCCAACAGATATAGCCTGGAAATTTCAAATACAGATATAGCATTAATTTTGTTTACGTACAACATATATGATCCTAATGAGATATGAGGTCATTTCGGATACCTCGGGTCTTGAACGGTCATGCACGAACTGATTGACTATTTGTTTAAATAATGGTTCAACTGCATCAGGAGGCACCTGGTCAAGAAAAGATATCATCTGAGCAGGAGAAGGCTAGCAAGT
The DNA here is from genome assembly GCF_000393655.2 of Nicotiana sylvestris. NCBI lineage: Eukaryota > Viridiplantae > Streptophyta > Magnoliopsida > Solanales > Solanaceae > Nicotiana > Nicotiana sylvestris. The sequence goes on along the minus strand of NC_091066.1, from coordinate 4,367,718 downwards.
TTATCAAAAGAAACAAAAAAAATTGCAGAACAAAAAGCACCGTACCATATCATGACATGCCTGAACCGCTGCAGCAAGCAAATTTGTCACATCACGCTGATGAGGCTGCACAGAACATCCACGCACCAACCTTAAGTATGAACATGAAAGAACACAGCCAAAAGATATATAAACTGTGATGCCAAATGAAATTTAAAATACCTGAACATATCTCTGAAGGTAAGGATAAAAGTTCAACAAAATCAAGTGATGAAGCCCGACTGTTCGGGCAATTACTTTCAGCATCATCATCTTAACCTGGAGGGAGACGGAAAATGAACAAATATGTAGTTTCAAGCATGGCCCCCAAAGGAAAATACTACATTGGAAAGTCCAGTCTAGTTTCACCAAAGCAAAACTACAGGAAGTAAAGAAGGGCAATCTACCTCAAACCTCTCATTGCAAGTCTGAAGACGTGAGAACAGCTTTTCAGCAAATCCCTGCATGAAAATATGTACCATGGGTATCTCTTCCACAGATTCCAAATCACAAAGACTGCATCATAGAGTACTAAGAACTAAAAAAACCTGTGCATCCTTTAAGTGGTTTAATGGGGAAGAATAACCAGTGCTGTTATTGTCAGATTGCATGCGCTGCTGCTTCTTCATGCTGCGGACGACACGCTGCAACTTTGCTTGCTTTTTCTTTTTGCTGGCTGATGTACCCTTATTATTTGCCTAGACGTGCACGCAGAGTAAGTACAGCAGATTTGATTAATATTTACCACAACAGAGGACAAATTTTTACTACTCTCTTGAGATTTTGAACCAAGTATTGAAAGCCAGAGATATCAGTTGTAAGCAGATCCTAAATTCGCAGATCCGAATTTGGAAACTGATTATTCCACTCCAAAACAGAAGGATCAGTGAGTGCAAAAAACTCATCTGCATGCTTTCCAATCTAAACCGGAATGCACAAAATCTTGAACCATTATTTGACACTAGTGCTTAATATGATCAATAATCCCATAGAACTAAAAAAATAAAGAGTGAAAAAAATGCTGACATGAATTTAAATAACCGTTTAATGAATTATATATATTAGAATTATAAATCACAAATTGCAAGCACAAGTGCAGGCATGATTGCTCCGCAGATGTGTATTATATAAGGAATGCCTATAAAGGATTTAATATGAGAACCAACCTTATAAATAGCCTCTTTATTTACCACAACCTGAGGCTGAGTGGATGTTTGTTCATCTTCACTATCTGCCATATCACTATCTGAGTCGTCTTCAATTTTCTCATAATCAAGAATAAAGGATAAAGAAGCAACCATAATCCTGAGGAATGTAAACAAGTACAAAGAGCTTTAGTTGTAAACTGATGAATTCAGTGAGCAACTATTAGCAACAATGCCTACCTCGATGATGAATGAAAGCATGCCGAGCATACAGCATTTGCTGTTCTATCATCAAACCACACTTTTCTCCGATGAAGTTCACAAAGTGTGATGAGTGCTCTTTTTGCTTTCGCTTCATCCTCTTGCTATCACATTTTAGCATCCACAAATAAGAAGAATGTCAATTTTCAACCAAAAAGTTCAGAAGGCATTACAATAGAAAAAGGCAGAACCAAACCTGTAGCAAGGCAAACAAAATATTCTGAAGTGCCCGATTCTTTGTATCATTCTTGTGCTTCTGATTCAAACGTCTAATACTATGGACAATATGTGAGAAAGCCAATTTTCTCAAAACCCTATCCCCCAGAGTCTGGAGCTCCATGAACAATGCAAGTGTCTCCCCAATGTCAACAATCTGGAAGAAAACATATTGTCAAGGTTGATCTACATTACTTCCTTTTTTTAATTTGTCGGGTAATATTTCATCAATATTGATCAACATTAATTCTTTAACCAACTTGATTACAAAGGTATTCAATTGGTTTTTTCATGACTAACACATACATGTTGAGTGAGTCTTCAATTACTATGTGATACACAGATTATTGCAATTATCCTGACACAAACAAGAAAGGACAAAAAAAAATGAAATCTTGATTTCAGAATGATTCTGGGCAGGGCCATGCCAAGCTTATCCTTCTCCTTCGAATCTTATGGATTTCTTTTGAGGGGCCATTGAAAAAACATTGAGAAGCAGTACTTCCTTGGTTTTGAAAAATCAAAATCTACTTTTGTGTCATGTACCAACAAAATATGCTATTTTCCTATTAGTTTATAGTTCCGCAAACAATTGAAAGAACCAACCGGAAAGCAGGTGACCTACTTTCGACTGAATAAACCATTTTAGTATGGGTTGAAAATGGGTTTAACCTATATTAAACCATAGTTTAAATGGGTAGTCTGGATGTGTTTCTATCATGGCCAGCTTGGGTGAGTCAAACTATTTCGGGTTGAAATTGCCACCACTGGTTGGACCCGGACCCACTGCCTATAAAGTTATAAACGTAGTAGTTGTTGTTGTTGTTGTTATTTTTGTATAAAAACATAACGCTTGAATGGTGATGTTTTTTCCTCTTTGCAGCCATTACTTTAATACTTATCAAGTCAAATTAACATCTTAAACTTTGTGTTCAATCAAACATCATCCCATGTAAAATCGAGGAACTAGTACAACAACAACTAAAGAGTTGTGGAGTCTATTTTTTGCTACACTTGGCATATGAAGGACCATGCCAAACTCTATTAGGAGCTTTTTTTGTGTTGGTATAGAAATGGACTCAACAAAAAGCCCCTTCAAATTTGGAATACAATCCCACAAGTTATTTGGTGGATAGTCTGGACAGAAAAGAATAGCAGAATTTTTTAAGGCAACAAAAGAAACACTCATAGCCTTGAGTTTACAGCTTTAACTTTGCTAGTTCTTTGGTGCAATTCGGCTTTTACCCAGGACGTAGGTACCATGTTATACACAATCGACGAATTGCACAGTTTGTAATTATTTTATTGAAGCATTCGCTTAGTGCCGATCCTACTTTAATAAATCTCCTTGTTCAAGTAGTGATACCTTTCGATTAATGAGTAGAACTAGTCTCAATCACGAATAAGTTGGGGTCAGTTGTATCCTATATGAATCATGACTGACCGTATACTCCACATAAACTCATCTCAGATTATACATGAATATAATTAACAATTAAAAAAACACTAGAAGTTCTTTATATTTTCAATTGACATATAAATCTCTGAAAGGCTAAAGTACTCCTTGAAAAGCATGGAACGTAAAGTAAAAGTTCTAACGTGACTAGAAAATGAAATTGTGGAGCACACCTTTCGACTAATGAGTAGAATTAAAGCTTGAGTAATATAAACACTAGAGGTTCTTTATATTTTCTACTGTCGTATAAATCTATGTTAAACAACTCCTAGAAAAAGCATGGAACATAAAGCAAAAGTGCTAAAATGACTAAATATATAAAATTGAGGAGCACTAGCATACCTTCCAATTAATGAGTAGAATTAGAGAAATAGGGCTTCATTAATATAAACACTAGAAGTTCATTATATTTTCTAATGAGGTATTAAATATCTAAATCTCCTAAAAAGCATAGGATGTAAAGTAAAAGTGCTAACATGCCATAAAAATACAATTGAGCTTTGATACCTTTCAATTAATTAGTAGAATTAGAGCTTGAGTAATATAAACGCTAGAAGTTCTTTATATTTTCTACTGAGGTATAAATTTCTAGAGGGCTAAACAACTCCTAAAAAGCATAGGAAATAAAAGTGCTAACAAGAGTAAAAATAAATGAGAATCGATACATTTCGATTAATGAGTAGACTTAGAGCTTGAGTAATATAAACACTAGAAGTTCTTTATATATTCTACTGACGATGCTTTTTTCTCTTTTCAACCAATACTTCAATATTTTCTAAACACGTCAAATTAACATCCTAAACTCAATGCTCAATCAAATGTCATCACATATAAAACGAACTGGAGTGCATTACTAAATAAGAAAGCCAAATTGAGGAGCAATACCTTTCGATTAAGGAGTAAAATCAGAGCTTGAGTAACATGAACACGTAACCCAGAAGGCAAAGTCCTCGCCGAAGAACGAAGCAACTGAGCTAACTCTTTAGGGAAATTAACGAGCTGTTTAGGGTAAAAAGGCGTAACGTGTGATAAAAACATCGCACGTTCGCCTAAGTCCTTTGAAACCGTAGGGTCAGTGGATACACCGCTAAGGGAAGTGAAATTAAGTGCGGCTTGTTGTTCGAATAGTTCCATTGAAGATTTGAATTGATTGTATACTAACGTTAGTTCTGATTCGTAACCTTCTGGATCGCATTTCATCTTTGATTGTAAATTTGGTAAGCTTAGTTTTTCGGATGTGAGGCCTGATGCTGCGATTCCCTCCGCCGTTAGCTCCGACGGCCTGTGACGGCCGGAAATTGGAGACATGTTGAACGGAGGCTATGTGTGTAAGTGTGAAATAGAAACCCTAGTAAAACCCTATTGGGGACGATGATGATAAAGGGCCTTAGCTTTATGATTTTATGGTTGTAGCTTTGAGACAGTGTACTGTTTTAGTTTGAGGGAAGGGTAGTTTGGTCGTGAAAGTACAACCAGATAAAGCTGCAAAGCTAAAAATATGACTAACCCAGATTACTGCCACGAAAAGCCACGTGGGAAATAAAGCCATAAAGGCTATAACCTATAAAGGCTCCTAGTAAAGACGATTTCATTCGCCAAAGTCACTTCGTTTATTTTTCGGCAAAGGGCCAAATATATTCCTTTACTTTCGAAAATGATTTAAAATACTCATCGTTATACTATTGGGTTATTTATATCCTTATCGTCATATTTTAGAATAAAAATAACCCTATTTTTTATGGAGTGCCACGTAACAGCACCAAATTAAAATGACCCATTTTTTTTACCCAACCCGTTTTATAAAAAAACCACAACCCGAACCATATTTTCATTTTTCAATTTTTTTAAAGATTTTTCTTTTGTAAAACTTAAAAAAAAATTGCAAAAAATATTTTCAGTTTTTAATAAAATATTTTCGTTTTTTGAAAACTGAAAAAAATATTTCCAACAAAATATTTTCGTTTTTTGAAAAATATTTTTTTTCGTTTTCTCATTTTTTTAAAAGATTTTATTTTTATAAAAACTTGAAAAACAAATTTGTAAAAACTGATTTTTTTTTTTTTGTAAAAACAGAAAAAATAATATTTTCGTGTTTTAAAAATTGAAAAAATTATTTTCAACAAAATATTTTCGTTTTTGAAAAATATGTTTTTTTCATTTTTTTAGTTTTTTAAAAGAATTTTGTTTTGTAAAAACTGGAAAAACAACAACAACAACAACAACAACAACAACAACCCAGTATAATCCCACTTAGTGGGGTCTGGGGAGGGTAGTGTGTACGCAGACCTTACCCCTACCCTAGGGTAGAGAGACTGTTTTCAAATAGACCCCGGCATCCTTCCCTCCAAGAACTTCCCACCTTGCTCTTGGGGAGACTCGAACTCACAACCTCTCGGTTGGAAGTAGGGGTTGCTTACCATCAGAGCAACCCCTCTTGTCAAAAACAAATTTGTAAAAACAGATTTTTGTTTTTTAACAAAATATTTTCGTTTTTTAAAAACTGAAATTTAAAAAAAAACTGGAAAAAATGAAAATAGGGGCCGGGTTGTGGGTTTTTTTAAAAATGGGTCGGTAAAAAAAAGAAATGGGTCATTTTAATTTGGTGTTGTCACGTGGCACTCCATCCAAAATAGGGGTATTTTTGTTCCAAAGTATAACAGTAGGGGTATAGATAATCCAATAGTATAACGAGGGGTATTTGTAGACCATTTTCGAAAGTAGAGGGGTATATTTAACCCTTTGCCATTTATTTTTCGTTCAGCCAATTGTTTGATTTTTTCGTTGAGCATCTGATAAATTATACTAACTTTTTTAAAATAAAATAATATATATATATTTCTTTTTAACATATGGTTTGAAAATCTACTACCCTAATTAATGCAACTTTACACGCAAATGCTCATTTTAAGGGATTAAAGCGCTTATTATTGAATAAAACTATAGTTTTAGCATTCAAAGGAATAAATCTTAATTGGTCTTACTTCATGACATAATCTTCTTTTCTTATTTGCTTTTCTTAGTGATTTTCAGGAGCAAACTTCATTTATGGCCAGCCGCTGGAAACTAATATCAGTCGCTAGTCACAAAATTGTAGTATGCATTTTATAGCCCAAAACTAATTAAAAGGCTAGCCACCGATCCAACTATCACCGAAACACAATCCTTCCTTATATTTCAAATCCCATCTTTACACATTTCCGTCCTTCATCCAAAAACCGCTCTTCTCCGATTCCAACTCAAGTTCCAAAATAGAAAAATGAAATATAAGATAAGAAGTAGGAATTTGAGATCTTCAATGCCGTCGTATTGTACATACCTAAAGCCGGGAGGATTTGGAGGACTAGGGTTTCTGATAGGAGAATTGAATCGTTGTATTTTTCTAGGCTACTTTCTCCTCCTAGTGCTGTCAAAGCTTTTGTAATTAAAGCGACGACGAGTAAGTTTCCGATCTTCAATGCTGACGGATACCTCGTTCCGGCGACTTTGGCTCCGACGACGATGAAGTGTCTTCTAGTGTATAAAATTGAAAGGTTTTTTTGTGTTGTTGTGGCCATAACAACGATAATGGAGCTAAAGGTTTTTGATTTATTGCATTTTGCGGGAGAAACCAAGATGGCGAAAACTAATGCATAGTCTAACTTTAGATCTCAATTCTCTTTATTTTTTTATCTCATCGATAGTCTTCACTATACAAAATATATACAAATAGACTTTCATTATACAAAAAATATACTAAATAGAATGTCATTATACAAAATATATATAAAATAGACTGTCACTCACAAAAATATATAAAATAGATTGTCATTGTACAATTTATATACAAAATAGACTGTCACTATACAACATATATAAAATAGATTGTCACTATACAATGAATATACACTAATGATACATTAGGGATACACTAAGGATACACTCTATATACAAAATATATACAATGTAATAGTATATATACAAATTTTATACATTTTATAATTGTCACTATACAAACTATATACAAATAGACTGTCACTATACAATGAATATACACTAATGATACAGTAAAATATAGAGGATAGACTTTATATACAAAATTTATACAATGTAATAGTATATATATAATTTTTATACATTTTCTCACAATTTATATATAATTTTTACAATATACACTGAAAAATACAAGATACACTTATATACCAAATTTATACAATGTGTATGTAAAATATTTAATACATTGTATAACTATATATATAGTCCCATTAATTAAATTTAACAGAGACTTTTTGGTCAGGATGAATATATTCTCGATCCTTGAGAGTATTGATTCCCCATTCATCTGAAGGTATTACCTTCTTTATAATAATCTTCGAAAAACTATAAGTTTTTCTTGTATTTGCAGAATAGAAATGCTGAATTTCAGTTGATCTTGTGGTTGAGAGTATTATCTCGTAATGCATCCTGTATTTATAAGCAGGAGTAGCGTATGACGCTCTATCAAAGTACCTAGCCATTAATTGTCATGGGTTATCTTTCCATTTAAGGTCGGATTGTTCATATATATATATAAAGTTACATATAAGCGTCATCCAACTACCCCATTAAATCCAGACTCACCATCAATACTATATATATATATATATATATATATATATATATATATATATATATATATATATATATATATATATATATATATATAAAGTTACATATGAGCGTCATCCAACTACCCCATTAAATCCAGACCCACCATCAATACTCACTGTAAAAGTTATTCATTCCCAAAACACTATTATGATCGAAGAAGAAGAAGAAGAAGTAGAAGAAGAAGCAGCAGCTTGACTAGAAAACCCCACGACTTTTGTTGCCACTCTTATATCATGCATCGTAATTGAGTAAATCTTTTTAATAATTGAATTAAAAATTTTGTGATTTTCTAGGTACTCAAACAAATTTTCCAGTGAGAAGTAAAAAATAAAGAGAAAAAATATAGATCTGAAATGGGAGATAGAGAAGGGAAGGAAAATGAAATGAAAAAAAAAATAACCCAACAAGATAAAAGGAAGATAAAGAAGATACAGAGAAAGAAAGAGGATAAGAATGAAAATGGTAATAGAAAATTTGTGCATTGGATAGAGTGAAAGAAAGATAAAAAAAGTGTGCATTAGATAGAATGAAAGAAAGATAAAAAGGCTTGGATTAAATGTTGTATTGGGAAGATAAATGCATTGAAAATAGATAATGGCTACAAGTTGCAAATAAATTGGGCCGAAAGGCCATTTCGTGTAAGTGGGTAAAAACATAGGCTATTAAAATTTTGATGGGCTATAAATGATAGTTTTCTCATTTTTCAAAGGTTTTAGGTAAGATTTGTTGAGTTTGCAAGTAAAGAAGTACCACTAGGTCAGTCCAAGTAAAATATTGGTTGAGCCCATATTTGATTCTTGGGTTGGGCTTGGGCTTGGTCTCTCTAATACAACCTGGACTTGGGCTTTAAAATAATAAGGAGGATGGTTAATATGGCCTTTGAGGGGGCAACTTATAGGGCTCATGTAAATAGCCCACATGCAAATAAAACAGTGGAAATTACACCCAATAGCCTTAAAATTTGATGATCTTAATCTTTTGATCTCATGGACAAATTTTTAGGAGTCGTTTGGTAGGATGAATTAGAGAAAATAATGTATGCATTAGCTTTTGTATTCTTAATATCTTGTTTGGTACACACTTTTTCAACATACGTATTACTAATGCAAGTACAGTCAAACTTCTCTATAACAACATCGTTTGTTCCGATATTTTTTGACTTTTATAGTGAATGAATGTTATACACTTATAACAGCATTTGACGTCTAAATATATTTTGATTGTTATACACAAAAGTTATCCAAAAATTATTTTTTTTAAAATGTTACATATAAGAGATAGGATAATTAGTTAGACTTAAAATCTCAAAAGATATGAATATTTCACTAATTAATGCTATAAATCTTTTAAATTATTAATAAACCCAACCCATAACTAAACATAAAAAATTTAAACTCTAAGGAACACATTTTAAAACTACTAGAAAATAAAATTCTTTCAAGATTGATGGAAAAACTCTATAATTGTAGCTTGTTTCATATATTTCAATCCGTTGCTGGAGGTATAATGCTTGAATTGATAAAGATTTGCTTACTGTCTTATCTTACATCCATTTGTAATAAATTGTCTTAGTCTAGTTGTCTAAAGTTAACTTGACTTGTTCAATCACACGATAATATTTTTTCATAGTGAAACTTTATTAGTTTCCGGAAGCTAACATCCATGAAGGAAAAAACAAAGAAAGAAATATATTGTAGACTGCAAATTCAACATTAGAAAGGTGTTCACTGCTATCATAATAAAATAATATATTTTTATCATAGGTTATGCATTAAAGTCATAAAATATTTGATAAAATATTTTAAAATTATTATTAGTAACAATATATATTTTTATCATAGGTTGTGCATTAAAGTCATAAAATATTTGATAAAATATTTTAAAATTATTATTAGTAACAATCTTAGAAACCCTACATGGCTGTTATAGAGGAGTAATTTTACAAAGAGCGTACAGTCGTAAAAATGGGCATTGCTGTTATAGGTAAAAAGTTGTTATAGAGAGGTAAAATATAACATAAAAAATCGGTTCTGGGAAAATCAGGCTTTTATAGTGAATGGTTGTTATATAGTGATGTTGTTATAGAGTGGTTTGACTGTATTAGTTATACAACCTATTCGGTATTATCCTATGTATAACTAATACATAGCAAACGATGATATTAGCAATAATAATGCTATTAATGCATGCATTAACGTGGTTAGAAATAAAATTATACTTAAAGTCCCTTAAATCTAAAGAATATGGAGGGCATTTTTGCAAACAACTGATTTTCTTTAAAATTATGCAATGCATTTTAATTTTTAATACACCACACCAAAAAATTGATAAAAAATAATCTCTGCATAACTAATGTCTGCATTACTAACCCATGCATTACTAATACACCTTGTTCAGCGTTATTAGTATGTACTGATAAATGGCCAAAAGTGCATGATTTTGAGTGTATTTTCATCTCATTTGTCGTGTGAGTTATGGGAGATTACATGATATTTGAAGGGAATTATACTCATTACATATTTCTTATTTGTAGGAGTGAACTTGAACAATAATGGAGCAAAAGATATCAAATTATTGTAAAAAAGAGAAAAATGGAAGGATTGGGAGCTCGTCTATTCTCGTGTGTGGCATGAAAATGAATGCGAACAAGGAGAAAAGTGAAGGCACAAAATAACGAAGTGAAGCAAAGGCACGGATCGCTTCGCGAAATGGAAGAATTTCAAAAGCTAAATATGCGTCCATGGGCGCACGACGCGCGAAGGTAGACACGGATTCCAGCTTCTCCCATCCGAAGTGGGATTGAAAAGTTCCGCCCCTTAGCAACCCTATGTAATATAAATACATCAAAGAATGACTTTTTAAGTGTTACACAACATCTTTGAAGGTAAGAACAAGTAAGGAGCAAGATGGAAGATTCGGAAACAAGTTTTTATCTTTCTTCTTCCCTTTTCTATTATTGGTGATGAATTCCTATATTGTAGTTGTGAAAACAATTATGAGTAGTTAAACTTTTTATTCTAGGATTTGATGGAACCTCTTGGAGGATGATTTTTTGTTGCGTTTAATATAAGTTTGACAATAGTTTCTTTATTTGTTCAACTACGTGATTATTGTGGTTGACTAAAGAGCCCTCAATTGACTATGCCTATTTAGTGTGTATTACTTGGAAAAGGGAACATATTTAGGTAGTTGTTAAACAACATCACTCCTAACGTATATGAAGGATCAATATGGAGGGTTTAAAGGTGGGATTAGGAATAATGAAATATTGGTGCGATCTTAGTGAGCAGTAAACTAGTGTCAGCTAGCGTAGTTCGGAAGAATACGTCTATTGAATTGTTGTAGTTGCTCAGAAGAGAATTACGACACCTAAAGTGCCTACGATCAGTAGAGAATATATAAGCAAATTTACAGGAGAAGTGGCAGGGAGGATTCCAACGAGAGGGGAAATCGTAACCTAGACCTTTCCAATCATGTCTACAACATTTGCTTTGTTAGTAATAAAATTATAGCTTTTTAATTACCTTGGTTTTAGTTAGTAAACACTAAACTCATTATTCAATATTTCTGAAAGTTGATTACTTGAATTGTTGTGAAACTAGCAGTTGTGATTAGTAGGTTAATTTTCTGTGGGATTCGACTCTGGACTTGTAAATTGAATTATATTTGCAACGATCGCTTAGTCCTTTTTATAAGGTATAGTTGGGCGTGATCAAATTTTGGTGCCGTTGTCGGAGAATTAATAGTGTTATTAATTACGTTTAGAAGAATTGCTAGGATTCATAGTTTAGTCAATTTTCTTCATTTTAAATTCATTATATTGAAATTCTAACATTTGTAGTCTTGGGTGTTACAGGTACAAGCCTAGAAACTCCTCAAGAACTGGTGAATTGTTTGAAGCATTATCGGAACCTCAGAAGGCTTTCAAGGCACTAAATCGTGCAAACAAGAAGGGCAAACGACAGCAAAACCTGACAGAACAGATCAAACTAGACATGGGGGATATTATAGATAACCAAACCAAATGAAATATTAAGAATGACCCAAAAAATCAGGGTGTGAAACCTCTTGTGCTAGAAGTGACATTGTATGATTGGGCACAACCCATCGCGGAGAATCTGGCAACCACAATTACAGTCCCTCATATACAAGTAGAGTCATTTAAAAGCACAAACAACATGTTACATGTGCTACGGAACAAGGGACTGTTCTCCGGGTCTTACATTAAAGATCCACAACAGCATCTGAAAACCTTTTTTGTCAATTTGTGTCACTCAAAGGCAACTGAATGTGACACCAGAAGCAATTAGAATATTATTGTTTCCATTCTCAATGACTGGAGAAGCTCAGACTTGGCTCAATTCGCTCCCCATAAACTCCATCACCACTTGGGAGGAATCAGTCAAGCAGTTTTTGAACAAGTTCTACCCACCCAATAAGGTTGTCAAGTAAGTTGATGAGGTATTGAGCTTCAGGCAGAAACCAGCTGAAACACTACAAGAAACATGGGAGAGGTTCAAAGGGATGCTGGTTAAGTGTCCACATCATGGCATTCCAGATCAGATATTGGGACAAAGGTTTTACATGCGATTGGCAGATAGCTTGAAGGACAACGTTGATGCTTCAGCGGGTAGAGCATTTTTTAGCAAATCAATTAGAGAGTGTAAGGTCATGCTAGATAAAATGGCACAAAACTCATTATGGATGATAAGAGACACTACAATAACCCTTGTAGTTCACTCAGTAGCCTTGGACCCAAACAACTTCATAGCTGAGAATATGGCTGCTCTGATGACGCAAATGAGTATCCTCACCAAGCAGATTGATGAATCAGGCTAGAAGAAGGTACACATAGTTGACACGATTAATGTGGACATATGTACATCATGCATTAAACAACCATATGTGTGCTCGCGGAGTGGTGAATGTGACAATCAGAACTATAAGGAAAATATGAACTATGTGGGTAACGATGGAGGCCAGAAACAAGGTGGTCAGACTTGGGGACAACAGAATTAACACTATAGGCCAGCACAACAGCAGTACAATAATAATAATAATAATAATAATCATGGAGCTGCACAACCACAAGGTCAAGTTGTGCCTTATCAAAGGCAACAAGGGTACAATTAGCAGAATCAACAACCTCAACAGCAACAGATAGTGTGACAAGATGATGGGTTGTTTGAAATTAAAGGAATGTTGCAATAACTCATTGGGTCCAGCGAAAAAATGGAAGAAAAGGTCCACCAAATTCAAGAAAAGTTAGTATCACACGACTTAACTATCAAGGGCATTAAGATTCAAATAGGGCAAATATTTATGGCCCTTAACAATCGTCCTTAAGGTACATTACCGGCGGACACACATGTCAATCTGAAAGATCAGGGCCCAAAGCAACTTATGGTGGTGAGTCTAAGAAATGATAGATATCTTGATCTAGAGCAAGAAATTGCTCGCGAAAGCTGACCAACTGAGATATTTGTGCCAATGCCAATTGAGGTAGACGATTCAACAGGGTAATAGAGGTAACAATATAACATGCATAAAAGGAAACAAGCAAAGAAAAAGAGCTTCCATAGAAGATTGATAAAATGCAAGATAAGGCAGTAGGAAAAGTTCTCGAGCAGGATATAACTCAAGTCATAGGAAGAAAGCGACCTCCAGCACCCTTCCCGCAAAGGTTGGCTAAATATCAGAAGGATGAGCAGTACAAAAGATTCATGAAAATGTTGAAGCAAATTCAGGTTAACATTCCTCTAATTGATGCTTTGAGGGAGATGCCTGGTTGTGTAAAAATGATGAAGGACTTGATGTCACGCAAGTTTGACCTTCAAGACTTGGCAACTGTGACATTGACTCAGATATGTAGTGATGTTGTGACAAGAAGTATAGCTGAGAAGCTACTCGGCCTTTGAAGCTTCACAATTCCATGCACCATAGGTAGCTATGCATTCGCCAAGTGTGATTTGGGGGCGATCATAAATCTGATTCCATTGGCTATCTATAAAAAGCTAGGCATTGGAAGAGTAAGGCCCACATCCATGTTACTACAACTAGCTAACCGAACGGTGAAAAAACCATCAGGTATACTTGACGATGTACTTGTGCAAGTTGAAAAGTTTGTGTTTCCGAAAGATTTTGTTATTCTGGACTGCCAGGTTGATGAGGAGATTCCCATAATTTTGGGAAGGCCATTCTTGGAGACAAGAAGAGCTCTTGATTGTGAAATTGGGGAGCTGAAAATGAGGCTAAATAACGAAGAAATAACATTTAATGTGCAAAAGTATATGTTGCGACCTAGTTAGTTTGCAAATTGCTCTTCGATAAAAGTTGTGGATGTGATCATGGAGGAAGATGATGAGGCACTTAATGCAAAATACCCTATTATGGCTTGCCTCATGAACTTAGAAGAGGTAAATGGTGAGGACTTGGCGGGGTAGGTGTTGGCTCTGTAAGGCCAAAGGTACTGGAAAAGAGAGCTTGAATTCGAGTCTTTACACTTAGAAGAAAGAAAAACTCTTCCAGTTAAGCCATCGATCAAAGAGCCACCACAGTTGGAACTGAAACAACTACCATCTCACCTCAGGTATGCTTTCTTAGGACCTAACTTGACTTTACCTATTATTTTCTCATACAATTTGTTAGATATGCAGGCAGAACAACTTTTACAAGTGTTAATAGTATGGAAAACTGCAATTGCTTAGACCATTGCAGATATTAAAGGTATCACTCCGGCCTTCTATATGCATAAGATTCTACTGGAAGATGGGAACAAACCTTCTAGAGAACATCAGAGAAGGTTGAACCCAACATGAAAAAAGTCGTGAAGAAGGAAGTTATCAAGTGGTTAGATGTGGGAATCATTTTCCCATCTCCGACAACAATTGGGTTAGCCCGGTTTAGTGTGTGCCAAAGAAGGGTGGAATGACTGTGGTGCAAAACGAGAACAACGAGTTGATCTCAACAAGAACAGTCACGGGATGGTGAATTTGTATGGACTACAGAAGATTGAACAAGGCCACCCGAAAATACCATTTCCCCTACCGTTCATTGATCAGATGCTACATAGATTGGCAGAAAGGTCCCAATTTTGCTTTTTAGATAGATATTCGGGGTATAATCAGATCTCTATTGCCCTAGAGGATAGATGGAAAATATCATTAACCTGTCCATTTGGCATCTACGCTTTCCATAGAATGTCGTTTGGCATATGCAATGCACCCGCCACATTCCAAAGGTGCATGATGGACATCTTCACAGATATGGTAGAGAACATAATGGAAGTCTTCATCGAAAATTTCTCAGTGGTGGGAAGCTCATTCGATGACTGTCTTAGGAATGTGAAAAGAGTGTTGAAGAGATGTATGGAGACTAATATGGTGCTAAACTGGAAAAGTGTCATTTTATGGTACAAGAATGTAGTCTTGGGACACCTAGTGTCAAATAAGGGGATTAAGGTGGACCTTGTTAAGGTTGATGTAATAGAGGAGTTGCCACCACCCACTTCGGCCAAGGCAATAAGACGTTTCCTTGGCCACGCAGGTTTCTACAGGCAGTTTATAAAAGATTTTTCCAAGATTGCTAACCCTTTTGTGTAAATTGCTTGAAAAAGATCACCCCTTTGTGTTTTTAATGATTGCAGAGTAGCTTTTGAGGAATTGAAGAAGAGGCTGGTGTTTGCACCTATCATAGTTTCACCATACTATGAGCAACCATTTGAGCCGATGTGCGATGCAAGCGATTATGTTGTGGGAGCAGTGTCGAGGCAGCGAAAGGAGAAGGTCATGCACCCAATATACTATGCAAGTAGAACTATGAGTGGTGCCCAACTAAACTACACAGTGACCGAGAAAGATATGCTAGCAGTGGTGTTCGCATTTGACAAATTCAGGTAATATCTTATAGGCTCAAAAGTAATTATTTATACTGACCATGCTGCCCTCAGATACCTAATTGGGAAGAAGGATTCAAAGTCGTGCCTGATTCAATGGGTATTTCTACTACAAGAATTTGACCTGGAAATCTATGACCGAAAGGGAATGGAGAACCAAGTGGCGGATCACTTGTCTGGTTGGAAGGAGCAGAGAAGAAGGTTGAGGTAGAAAAGATCGTGGAAACTTTCCCGGATGAACAATTGTTGGCCAAAAGTCTTGAGGTAGCGCTATGGTATGCAGATATTACAAACTACCTAGCGAATGGTATTATCCCCCATGACTGTCACACCTCCTTTTTACTACCCCCGAAAGGGTATAAGGGAGTTTTTTCCAATTTAAGTGACAATCGAAACAGGGTTATTTATATTAAAATTAGAGTCACTGCTTGGGATAATTTATGGTGTCCCAAGTCACCAGTTAAAATCCCGAATCGAGGAAGTTGACTCTATTTACGGTCTGCGAACATAGAAATCCGGGTAAGGAATTTTGTTAACCCGGGAGAAGGTGTTAGGCATTCCCGGGTTTCGTGGTTCTAGCACGGTCACTTTGATCATACTTGGCTTAATCAAATTGTCTAATTACTTATTTTAGAACCTATGTGCATTTGCCTCTTTTAATTAAGAAATTATCTTAATTAAGAAATTATCTTAAAACAGGTCACGTGCACGTGTATCCATTTGTTTGGCGCGTCAAAAATCAAGTCACACGAACGTGTTCACAATTAATAACACTTTATTATTATTAATAAAGTTTGGCCAAAGTTGCGCGAACGCATACTCCGGTTTTGTTTGTTTTTTAGAACCGTACTTATGTCACACGAACGTGTACACAACTAAGATGGTGGATTAAACGTGCCTAAAACTCCGAATATCATTTTAATGTCTAAGTTATAAAATTAACACGAGGGCCATAGGAATTCAATTATGGATGGCATGCCTCAGCCTAAAGAACTACATTAATAACAATTTTATTATTATTGAGAAAGTTTGGCTGAAGTTGCGCCAACGCATACTCCGATTTATTTTTTTAGAAATGAAATCATAATTATGTTACGCGACCGTATACATAATCACGATAATAGGCTAAGTCGCGCCTAAAGCAAGCTACGATGTTCATAAGTGATTATTTCCTAAGTATGCTCCTAACGACCCGAATAATTAAAAGAGAAACAACACGAAATTAACATAATCTTTCTTAGGCTCGAAATCCCTTCTCATTATTAACCGACCCCCAAAAATCTTGTTTTAAGCCAACAAATACACAACCTAACTTACAAAATCTCTTAATCCATCACTTTTTAGTTAAATGGTCGTTCAACAAACCAAATCAATAAGAGGTAATTAAATTGTCCAAATGAAAATTGGAAATGGACTGAGTCACTAACATATGCCAAGAAATTTAACTACAACATGATATGAATCCATTTACCATTATTGAAATACTTCGACCCAACAAATATAACCAGACTATGTAATGATTAGTCTTATTTAAAAACCAACCAATTTGTTCAGCCTCATTCACATAATGCGCCATTAATTCAATGATCTAACTGAGAAGATGGTCTTAATTAAATATCAAGATAGTTTTGCAAATGAAGGAATTTAAGTACATCATGGACAAAGAATTACACATAGAAAAATAATCACAGTGCATTCATTCCCACCAAAACTGTTCATAGGCTTCACATAAGAAAAATTAAAGTAGGGTAAGAAATGGACCTCAAATGAACAAATAGTTGCCTTAAAAAATTATTACCAAAAAGTAGAACAATGAATATTCTCATCTGGAAACGACCAAATACCAGCAAACAGACATTCGAACCATGAGCGAAACTAACGAAATGATGCTCTTGTCGGACCCGAACTCGAACCGACGACTGACCTAAACCTCGAACCTCAGTTTCTGTTCCGTACTCTGTTGTTATTTGCCTGAAGAGCCGGACAAGGAAGGGGATTGTTCAGAGGTTAAGGGAGAGAGAACGGGAGGTCCTTTGGCAGATTGTGAATTTTTTTGGTGGAGTGTCGTGTGTTGCAGCTGTTGGTGTTGGCGAAGGGTTGCTGGGCGTTTTCCGGCGAGGGGTCGCTGGTGGCGTCATGTGTCTGGTTTCTGACGGAGGTGGAGCTGTGGATGCTTTTTGGTAGGTTTCTTAGGTTTTGGCTCTTGTTGTTTTGCTTTGTGAAGAAGATGTCCAGTTGCTCTGTTTGCGTTTATGGCTATTGTTGCAGCTTCTAAGGTTGCTGGTCATTTTTTATTATGAAGCCATGGCCAAAGGTTGCTTCTTCTATAAAGAAGACCAGACGATCGGATGGAGGGGTGGGTCCAATTCTTTTATGAAAACGGCGTTGCCTTGTTTTTAGTGTATAGGTCTTGTATCTGATAGCTTAGGTCAAAAACTCATGATTAGTATATTAGGGGTCTAGGTATTTGTAGGGTTTTTTATGTTAAGGGATATGGGCCTAGGAATTATAGGCTTGGGTTTATGTTTGTGTACACCATAAACCAGATATACCATGCTTGTGACTTCAGTCATGTCTTGAGCAGCTCACATCTTTCATCAACTTTTGCATTTGGATTCACTTTTTGCCTTTCTTTTTTTTATTCTAGATTGTGACTAATTTCCGTTGATCATCTCGGACTGTTGACTCACATTCTTGTCGCGAGCTTCTTTTGTTGCTAACTTGAATTGCATTCTGAAGTGAATTCCCTTATTCTCCAGGTGGTGCCTGATTGCCAATATTTGAACTGTATTCCCTTGCTTTCCAGGTGGGTGCCTGATTGCCAAAATTTTAAGCTGTATTCCCTTGCTCTCTAGGTGGGCGCCTGATTGCCAAAACTTTAACTGTATTCCCTTGCTCTCCGGGTGGGCGCCTGATTGCCAAAACTTGAACTGTATTCCTTTGCTCTCCAGGTAGGCCCCTGATTGCCAAAACTTTAACTGCATTCCCTTGCTCTCCAGGTGGGTGCCTGATTGCCAAAACTTCAACTGCATTCCCTTGCTCTCCAGGTGGGCGCCCGATTGCCAAAACTTGAACTGTATTTGCTTGCTCTCCAGGTGGGCGCCTGATTGCCAAAACTTCAACTGAATTCCCTTGCTCTCCGGGTTGGCGCCTGATTGCCAAAACTTGAACTGTATTCCCTTGCTCTCCAGGTGGGCGCATGATTGCCAAAACTTGAACTGTATTCCCTTGCTCTCCAGGTGGGTGACTGATTGCTGAACTTGAACTGTTTTTCCTTGATACTTGAACTGCTTCTCCTTGTTCTCCAGGTGGGTGCCTAATTTCCAACACTTGCACTGTTTTTCCTTGAGACTTGAATTGCTTCTCCTTGTTCTCCAGGTGGGTGCCTGATTTCCAACACTTGCACTGCTTTTCCCTCGAAACTTGACTTGTTTTCCCTTGTTCTCTAGGTGGGCTCCTGATTACTGAACTTGAACCGTCTTCCTTTGAACATTGTTGTTTTCCCTTTATTCTCCAGGTGGGTGCTTGATTGCAGAACTTGACCTGCTTTTCCATGAAACTCGAATCATTTTCCCTTGTTTTTCAGGTGGGCGCTTGATTGCTGAACTTATACTGTTTTCCTTTGTAACTTGAGTTCTTCTCCCTTGTTCTCCAGGTGGGCGCCTGATTGCTGAACTTGACCCATCTCCTCTTGTTACTTGAAATTGTTTTCCCTTGAAGCTTGAACCATTTTCCTTTTTTCTCCAGGTGGGCGCCTGATTGCTGAGCTTGACCCGCTTTCCTTTGAACTTGTGCCGTCTTTCCTTGTTCTCTAGGTGGGCACCTGATTGCAACAAAATAGACAAAACAAAAGAAATTTTTCTGCCCCAGTTTGATATTGGGAACATCTGTGCGTGTTAACTGAATCATGTTACCCAAAATCTCTAAGAATTTAAAATCTAACTCCCATTATCCAGGAGGGTCTTGAAAATTAAATCTTAACTTAAGAGTGAAAACTTGAACGCTAAATTCTATTTCCTAACAGTAAAACTTATGCTAAATCTCATTATCTATGAAGGTCCTAAAAGTTAAAATTAAATCCCATTATCTAGGAAGGTCCTGACAACTTAAAACTACATCCCATTATCCAGAAGGGTCCTGAACACTTAAAACTAAATCCCGTTATCCAAGAGGGTCCTGAAAAGTCGAGAATGAACTTAATTGAGCCATGGTTTCTTCCTGGAGGATATCTGCAGAACGAACAAAATTCCTTGCCCCTGAACCATGCCTTTCCTCATGAAAGGTTCCTGCAAATCAAACAAATTTTCTTTCCCCTTCTCAAACCGCCTTTGTGTTGACAAAATTTGGGCACTACACTTGAAAAAAATTCAAACTTCCAAGCTTTGATTTGGACACAATTTTTGTCCTTGTTTCAAACAAAGAAAACTTGTGAGTTTATAGATATGGTGGTTGGTTTGTGGCCTTGACTTTGAGGGCGATTGCTCCTTCACTTCCCATGATAACTTCGATTTCAACTCAAAAGACCTTGCCTGTTTATTAACTGACCACTTTCTCTGTCATCCTTATCACAGAAAATACCTATGATTCGTTCAACCCAAGCCCCTTATCTGTTGCATTGTGCTCATAAATCGACATACACTGACTCCTTGTGTTTCACATGAATCCCAAAGCACATGAATTGCCACCCACTCAGTGCGCATGTTGTTCTTTCCTGACTTAAACCACTGGCCTTGGACTTGAGGTCTATTGCTCCTTTACTTGCCATGATAACTTTGATTTCCGCTTGGAAGACTTTGCTTGTCATTGGTTAACCACTTTCTCTGTCAACCTTATCATGGAAAATACCTTTGATCCGTTCACCCAACATCCTCGATCTGTTGCATTGTGCTCATAAATTGACACATACCAAAAATTTGTATTTCACATGAATCCCAAAGCACGTTGATTGCTACCAACTCAGTGCACATGCTATTCTTTCCTGACTTATGCCACTTTGGTGTGCTAGCTAGATCCCGTTTTGTGCAATTAGAAAGCTGGTGAAAAATTTTGAAGTCATTTCTCACTTGTTCTGACCAAACAGACTCAGGAAGAGGAAGTAAAAAAAAGAATAGAGTAAAGGACAATGAAAAAAAATGATTCCTAACAAGAAAACTACAAAGTAGTAACTTATCAGATGTGGATACCAATTCTAATGACCATGACATACACCTGTGGCCTAATCTGTCAAGCAAGTATAATGTTCAACTCTTGTTGTACCTATTCGCCGTGAAACTGGGTTTCAATGCTCCGATTATTCTATCTGACTCACGATCCTTGTTCGACTTGTAGTGCCCGAAGGGTTTTCACCATAAAGCCTCTCTTTTTATGGTGCCTATGAAGGTTTTCACCAATAAGACTCTCTCATTTTGTTCTTTTCTTCTTATTTCCTCTGATTCTGCAGATGACAAGACATTAACCATGGTAAAAACATCATATACCCTTGGCATGTCTAAACTTAGCACTCTTAAAGATTATTCGGGAGGTCTTTTTTGGACTTTAATGTGGCTTTTGGACAGGGTTAGAAAGAAAAGATATCATAAAGGCTCAAAATAACTAAGACAACGGGGTTAATTTATTTACAACTTTTGGAATCCATTCTAAAAACTTTGCTCCAATTTCTAGAACAAGGGAATTTGATTCTCTTTTTTCTTTTTCTTTTTCTTTTTACTAAGAAAGCCTACCCCACTCTCGACTTCGTGGGATTATGAAATATTTTGTTTGGTATGACCGAACCGTAAGGCTGCCTACGTATCTTGTGGTGACAAGAATCAGGTCAAACGTAGTTCACATGAATACTTTTTGTTACTACTTTCCTTTTTCTTTTTCTTTCTTTCTTTTTCCATGTAGGAATAATAGGTCCTATTCTTTTTTGTTGACCCTCATTTCAATTGATTGGATGCTTGAGCACTCAGAGATTTTTGTGAGTTCCTCGTATATAATAAAGTATCTTCCGCCCCCTTCCACAACTATTTAGATTTCCTATCGGGCTCTCCATCCTTTTTTATCTTTTTCCCCCTTTTTTCTTTTTCCTTTTTTCCTTTTTTTATCTCTACTTTTTTTTGAATTTTCCTTTTAGGAATGAAATTTCTGGAATAAACCTATGGGGACATGAACTTTTTTTTCTTTTTCGTATGACTTTAACTTGATTCCAAAAGAGGGGAGGTCAAAGAAATCAGTACAAGCTCAAAAGGGTATCGAATGGTATAAGTGTTTGGGATAACTGAAAGAGGGCCTCCGAATCTCTAATAACACCAAGTATAACACATGCAACTTGAAAATGAAAAATGAAGATCATGCGTAGCATTTCTTTTGCAGCATCGGCATTGGTATCACTGATATGCCTTCCACTTTACAGTGCCTTGTCAGGTAGAAAAATCTCGTTGGGTGATTCCCTCTTCACAATGGATATCTTCCGTCAATTCGGAGAAAAACTTTCTTGACTTTATCTTGTAACTTGAGATGCGCTTGAACTCAAAGTTGTTTGCTTCAAATTGTCCGGGATGCACTCTCCTTTAATAAATTCTTGTCACCCTATTAACTTCACAAATTCTTTGGCCCAGTTTCACACAGTTCGGGCTTCAAATGATCTCGAAATGTCCAAATATGTACTTATTTCCCTCAAATGTTCATCTTTAAAACTTGTTTCATTGCTTCTTGATTAAACTAACTTTTGAGACCAGGCCTAGAATTATGTGTGCGTGTCATGTCACTAGAGCCAGCATGAAAAGAACTATAAAAGGAGAAGAGAACTAAACAAAAAATGTCTAGAAATAACAGAAGACAGGAAATTGCATTAGACAGACGGTGAAACAGTTTGAACAACAAGACAAGCAAAATAAACTGGGGTACAACAATGGAACAAACATAGATAACACTAAATGAATTACTACGACTAAAGGAACTAGGCAAAATAAAAGGATAGGAGGGTTCGAGTCACAAGACAATATCCGGATTTCAACCCTAAAATAACCCGGATAATAGAAATGACAACAAAATGAAACACCAAGACTTCTCCTTGGCTACCCAAGAAAGTAGCGTCTTTCCAATTACCAAGCTCGGTATCCTAGACACTGAGTTCCGCATCAACATTACTAAAACCTTCACAAGTCTCCATCACATTAACCTTAGCAAAATTGCTTTTGGGTCCCTTTTGCCAACTCTTTCTTAAGATCAACTTTTGAAACCGAGATTGGTAGCGCTAAAAACTTTGCAGCAAGTGGCCTTCCAAGGAACTCAGAAGAGTTTTCATATTCATTTTCAACACAAATCCTGCCCACCTTATGCGTCTCATTATGAATAGGTAATGGACTTTGGCTAGTATCTGCTGTATCTGGATTTTGCACGGTAATGTCACCTGCATCAACAAGCTTCTAGACTATTTTTTTCAGATTCCAACACTTTTCTATGTTGTGCCCCGGGGCATTAGAGAAATATGCGCACCTTTAAAAATAATCAAAATTCTTTGGAAGGGGTTCGGCATTTTTATCTGAATCGGCTTCAACATGCCCAATTGCCTCAATCTTTAGAACGAACTGGCATATGATTCTCCAATAGGAGTGAAAGACTTTCCTCTTTGTTGTTGCCTTCTCATTTTGAACTCCGGCCTGGGTTGGAACCTCTTTCGGGTGGGTGGTTTATATGCTTGAGGAGGCGGATAAGATATTTGTAGAGGTGGTGCAGTCCATTGCGAGTCTCGTGGGTGTAGAGCATATGCCGGTGCATTGTAGATAGAGTGTTAGTAATGCAAGGTATGACCTTGGGGATTTTGTGGAGGAAAGTAGCATTGGTGGGGATTATCTGGAGTACGAGGATATTCATGAGGTCGGAATTGAGGCTGAAAGCATTTAGCAGGAATGCCCACTGGATCCTATCGTTGGTGGGGCTTAGCAACATCTTTTCTACTAATCTAAGAACTGACCCGAGCAACTTGTTCGTTCCATCTGAACCAAAATTCCCTAAAACTTTCCTTGGGTTTCTTTCCCATCTGAGATAGGGATGAGAGATCTGGGACAATGTCTATATTGTGCTAAAACTATCGCACAAAATCTTGAGCCATGTCATCCCATGTATGCCACTTACCGACATCTTGACGAGTATGCCATTCCAAAGCTGCCCCAGTTAGGCTCTCACTGAAATATGCCATCAGCAACTCATCTTTCCTGTCAACACTTCTCATTCTACTACAATAGCCCCTCAGATGGGCTACTGGATCTCCACGCCTAGCATACAAATTAAACTTTGGCATCTTAAACCCTTTCAGCTTTCTGGATATCTCGTCTTGCTCCACTGTCTTAGCAGGCTTTGCAGTCTCATCGGAGGCTCAAAATGAGGAGCGTAAGAGTATGGACTCGAGACCTTGAAAATTGGTTTTGGAGCACAGTGTTGAGCATCAGGGATTTTGAACACAGTCTCGCTAGAGGATCGAGGAAAGGTAGCAGGTGGATGAGCTACAAGAACATGAGTGGTCAAAGGTGCGGGATATGAGGTGGTTCTGGGGGGTGGAGTGTGAAAAGGTTGTGGGGAGATATCCTGGACTTGTGACAGTGGCGGAATGGTGACAAGGCTTTCAGTGTAGTTAGTGGGAACTGATGGTGGAGGACGCTCACTAATCCAGGCTTGGTATATTTCAGCCATCTGTCTTTTCAACCTTAAGACCTCTTCTTTCAACTCAGATTCTGATTCAACAATTCCCTTAAACGGATCAACAACACTTGTGTCCAAGTCTTTGCCAGCCATGACTACCTTGCTCTTTGACCTTGTGTTGTATGGATGAGTTACCTTAAGAACCACAAACCAACCACCCTTCTGCTTAATGAAAATAACAAAAAGGAACAAAATGGGGTCATCCTGTTAGCATTAAGGCATTTAATAGCTAAAAATATCACATTGCGTGCAATGCACCTAACAACAGTTAACGGTTCTATAATGACTTCGAGGGTCACCAGATCACTTGGCATCATCCCAATTTTGTTCATTTCAATCTTCCCTTTTCTTTCCTTTTTAGCATTTCTTGGCTTGCTCATTTTCCTTCCTCTTTTTTTCTTTCTGATTATCGCTCTTTTCTTTTCTCTCATTTCTCACGTCCCGCAACTTTATCCTCTCCTTTTCCTTTTCCCTTTTTTTTTTCCTTTTTCCCCTTTTATATGATTCGATCGAACCCTATGTAGGTTGCCTACGTATCATGATGCCGCATGAATCAGATCTTTGCGTAATTCGGGAAGATCGGGAATAAAGTAAACAAACCAACGTTCTCATTTTTTTCTTTTTTTTCTTTTTTTTTACCTTAATGACTACTCTGATGAGAAAAAGAAGCAAATCATTTTTTTGATTTAATGTTCTATAACATATTCTAAACTCAAGCTTAACGAGGATATTTTTTCCTTTTTCTTTTTGAAACAAACACTCTATGAGAAATTATTAAGGAAGAAACTCTAAAAGAGAAAAATATTTTTTGATTTTTTTTAGGAAAGAAATCTAAACAATAAACCAAAGAAAAGTATTTTGAATTTTCATTTGATATCCCTGAAGAAAAATTTCAAAACAAGTAATGAAAAAGATAAAAAAATATTTTTGGATTTCAATTTGATTACCTAAGGGAGAAACTCTGAAAATAAACCAAAGATAAAGTATGCCGTTTTTCTTTCTTCTATGTACAATATCCTAAAGCTCTAGTGAAAATAAAAAGAAAATATTTTTTTGTGTTTTTTATATATTTCCTACTGGAGAACCTTAAGAGAAAATATTTTTGGATTTTTGGAATTAATACCTTAAAGAACACTTTTAAAGAAGTACTAAAAGAAAATTCTTTTTTTGTTTGAATTTTTAGTCTTAATATAACAAAGGAAATATAAAAGCAATTTTTATTTTGAGTTCTAGATATTAATTTGCTAAGGAAAACCACAAAAGATGTTTTTTTAATTTCTAAAGTTAGTATTCTAAAGAAAATATCTAACAAAAATATAAAATCGCAAAATCTCTTCTTTTTTTTTGGATTTTGATTTATAACGCAACTTTTTTCCCCAATACAAAATAGGAAATACAATAACAAAAGACTCGACATTACTGTACAAAACTAGAAAGTAAAAGACAACATAAAAAGAAAACCCCAAAACATAAAAAAAGAAAAGAATATCTCCTTTTAATCCACTCCTGAATGAGCGATACTGACTAAATGATCCTGGGGCTTTTTCATGCTCAAACTCCGGTAACTAGATCTATACCTATATGAAAAAATTCGGACCAAATAAAGTTAAAGACCTGGAACGCTATGTGAGACAATAACTCTTCCTGTTGGACATATGCAAGACATGATTGTGATTATTTTGCAAAATGGCTTATTTGGCCAAAAGTTAGCTAGAAAAAAAAAATATGGCTAAGACCCTGCAAAGCCAAGAACCTAAGATTTACTAGGAAGACCGGACCCTATGTGAGTTGCCTACATATCCCGCCCCGAGAGACGAGAATCAGGTTCGTGTAGTTCGAGCAGATTGGATACGAGCGAGAATTTAAAAAAAAAACAACTAATTTGGAGAAAATATGTTTTTTTGTCCTTTTTTTTGAAAAATGACGAAACATGTAAACTCTTTTTTGATTTTCTTTATCCTTTTTTTTTTAATTTTTTTTTTGGAAAATAATTGGAAAGTGCAATTTGTTTTTTGGATTTTTCATGTTTTTTGTCTTTTTTCTTTAAAAAAATGTGAAAGAAAAACTTTACTGGGCCCTACTTACTTTATTTTTTACACTTCACCCTCTTTTCTTTCTCATTCTTCTCTTTTTTTTTCTTTGAACTCAACTATCATTGGTCCGCCAAATGACCCGTTTACCTTTGAAGCAATGCAACATGTAGCACATATGATGCATCAATACGGTCTGTTATTTTGGGTACACCTGTCTTAGATGGATCCAACCCCTGTGTTGAGTCCCCAAAGTCAAATGCATGTGATGCAAACAAACGTTCCTAATCTAGCATGAGGTTATGTTATTCTAAGTTTAGACCTGGGGTTGTGTTCTAGACCTGGCTTACCCGAGCGGACAACTCGAGCCGAAGAAGGAGCAATGTACCGGGAGCACTGAAGTCTACCCGGGCTTGTTGCTAGACCAGCTCCGTTCTTATTTGGTATAATTTCTACAGAAAAAGTAGGCCACACGAACGTGTGCACCATTTTTAGAAGACTCAGAGGGGTGGCGTAAGAAGACAGTTAGATACAATTCAAATAATATCAAAACTGTAAATAGACAACAATTAGCACAAAAGTTCACAAAATACAGTAATATTAACAATAAATAAAGCCAAGTAAAATCATATTAACAAGCTCGAATTCTTGAACCCTGAACCAGAGATTCTGGGTTCTTGTCCCGAGCAGAGTCACCAGAGCTGTCACGCCTCCTTTTTACTATCCCCGAAAGGGTATAAGGGAGTTTTTCCCAATTTAAGTGACAATCAAAATGAGATTATTTATATTAAAATTATAGTCACCACATGGGATAATTTATGGTGCCCCAAGTCACCGGTTAAAATCCCGAATCGAGGAAGTTGACTCTATTTACGGTTTGCGAACACAGAAATCCGGGTAAGGAATTCTGTTAACCTGGGAGAAAGTGTTAGGCATTCACGAGTTCCGTGGTTCTAGCACGGTCGCTTTGATCATACTTGGCTTAATCAAATTGTCTAATTACTTATTTTAGAACCTATGTGCATTTGCCTCTTTTAATTAAAAAATTATCTTAAAACAGGTCACATGCACATGTACCCATTTGTTTGGCATGTCAAAAATCACGTCACACGAATTTGTCTACAATTAATAATGCTTTATTATTATTAAGAAAGTTTGGCCAAAGTTGCGCGAACGCATACTTCGGTTTTGTTTTTTTTTAAACCATACTTATGTCACGCGAACGTGTACACAACTACGATGGTGGATTAAACATGCCTAATACTCTGAATACCATTTTAATTTCTAAGTTATAGAATTAACACAAGGGCCATAGGAATTCAATTATAGATGGCACGCCTCAGCCTAAAGAACTACATTAATAACAATTTTATTATTATTGAGAAAGTTTGGTTGAAGTTGCGTGAACGCATACTCCAATTTGTTTTTTTAAGAAATGAAATCATAATTATGTTACGCAAACGTATACATAATCATAATAATAGGCGAAGTCACACCTAAAGCAAGCTATGATGTTCATAAGTGATTATTTCCTAAGTATGCTCCTAACGACCCGAATAATTAAAAGAGAAACAACACGAAATTAACACAATCTTTCTTAGGCTTGAAATCCCTTCTCATCCCAAAAATCTTATTTAAAGCCAAAAAATACACGGCCTAACTTACAAAATCTCTTAATCCATCACTTTTCAGTTCAATGGTCGTTCAGCAAACCAAATCAATAAGAGGTAATTAAATTGTCCAGATGAAAATTGGAAATGGACTAAGTCACTAACAAATGTCAAGAAATTTAACTACAATATGATATGAATCCATTTACCATTATTGAAATACTTCGACCCAACAAATATAAACAGACTATGTAATGATTAGTCTTCTTTTAAAACCAACCAATTTGTTCAGCCCCCATTCACATAATGCGCCATTAATTCAATGATCTAACTCAGAAGATGGTCTCAATTAAAAATCAAGAAATTTTAGCAAATGAAGGAATTTAAGTACATCATGGACAAAGAATTACATATAGAAAAATAATCACAGTGCATTAATTTCCACTAAAGCTGTTCATAGGCATCACATAAGAAAAATTAAAGTAGGGTAAGAAATGGACCTCAAATGAACAAATAGTTGCCTTCAAAAATTATTACCAAAAAAGTTGAACAATGAATATTCTCATCTGGAAACGACCAAAGACCAACAAACAGACTTTCGAACCATGAGCGGAACTAACGAATGGACGCTCTCGTTGGACCCGAACTCGAACCGGCGACTTACCTAAACTTATATTTGAGTGTGTGGACTACTTTCTCTCTTTGGTTTGTTGGTTATAGTACATTATTTTGCAAAAGATTGGTAAAGGCTTTGGTTTTGGAGTTGGCACAAGAAGCGAGTCTTAGTTTGGAATGTATTAGAATCAAATTTTGAGGCTAGGATGTTAGAGAGAGTCACACAATTATTTTATTAGTCTTGGCATGACGTAAAGCGTAAGGAAAAGTACGAATAGTGCTTATGCTAGGTTATAAGCGTTGGTATAAACCAATGTCATTGGCGTGAGGCTTGAGTAGGTTTGGAAATTCTTTTCTTGCCTATGTGCTTAATTTTTTTCGCTCGAGGACGAGCAACACTTTATGTGTGGGGTGGTGATAAATGGCCAAAGTGCATGATTTTGAGTGTATTTTTATCTTATTTGTCGTGTGAGTTGCACGAGATTTCATGATATTTGAATTGAATTATAGTCATTATGTATTTATTGTTTGTAGGAGTGAGCTTGAATGATAATGGAGCAAAAGATATCAAATTATTGCAAAAAGAAGAAAAAAGAAAGGATTGGGAGCTTGTCTATTCCCGTGCGTGGCACGAAAACGGACGCGAACAAGGAGAAAAGTGAAGGCATAAAGCGGCAAACTGAAGCAAAGGCACGGATCGCTTCGCGAGATGGAAGATTTTAAAAAGCTGAATCCACGTCCATGGGCGCGCGACACGCGAAGGTAGACGCGGATTCCAACTTTTCCCATCCGAAGTGGGTTTGAAAAGTTCTGCCCCTTAGCAACCCTAAGTGATATAAATACATCAAAGAATTATTTTTTACGGGTTATACCAATATCTTTGAAGGCAAGAACAAGCAAGGAGCAAGATAGAAGATTCAGAAACGAGTTTTTATCTTTCTTCTTCCCTTTTCTATTATTGGTGATGAATTCTTATATTGTAGTTGTGAAAACAATTATGAGTAGCTAAACTTTTTATTCTAGGGTTTGATGGAACCTCTTGGAGAATGAATTTTTGTTGCATTTAATATAAGTTTGTCATTAGATTTTCTTTACTTGTTCAACTACATGATTATTGTGGTTGATTGAAGGGACCTCAATTGACTATGCCTATTTAGTGTGTATTACTTGAAAAATGGTACATATTTAGGTAGTTATTGAACAACATCACTCCTAACATATATGAGGGATTAATACTGTAGCACCCCATACTTTTAGGCTACAATTCATCTTAAGTGAATAAATGTAAGTCGGAGAGCTTAAGGATCTTTACAAAGATAATGATGGATTAAAACAAGTGTTAAGGAAGTATTGTGAGGGTTGGAGGTTAAACGAATCAAAGATGTTATAACCCATACTTTCAGGGTAAATTAGGAGTACTTAATATCCTAAGGAGGTCATATTTTAAGGTAATTGAATCATATGATATTTCTATGTTTAGTGTTTAAGCCAAACAAGTTGTAAAAGAAAACACGACAAAAGTTGTCGGAAGTTACATTAATAATTTGACCTAAATTTGGGTCTAATGTCACTGAGCTTTTCTCTAAGTATACTCTGAGTTACGGGGTGATATACTCATCAAATTGAATATCTGCGAGTCTACTTTCTAACTTAGTAAACCGTTTATTGATACGACGTCGGAATAGAGAGATATTCGCGTTTTTGCGAGACTGCGCAAGCAGCTTCCTTGGGACCCACAAAGTTGGTGGAAGCTTACCTTGTTATATAAAGTGATAACTTTCGTCTCGAAATATCATTTTCGACTAAATTAGACCTCCAAGCAGCTCTAAGCTCTCTCTAAACATATCCTAAAGATTGATACACAAATCCAAGGCCAAAACACCTAAGTTCTTCATCAAAAGTGTTGTAGAAGTGGTGGGGGTCACTTATATGATGTTGTTGATGAGTTGTGAGTTCTTTCAAGTTTAAGGAGAGTTGTTCTTGGAGTTTTTATTATTGATTAAAGGTAGTATCTTCTTATCCTACATGATTTTGATCATATCTAAGCCCTAGCTAAGTTGTTTAAAGCTAGAAGTTATGAGTTGACGTTCAAAAGACGTATAGAAGTTGTGATATCAAGTTGGAATATTTTGAGGTGTTTTTACGATGTTATTGAGGCTGGAGTTTATATATATATATATATATATATATATGTATATATGTGTGTGTGTGTTTGTGCATTTTGTGTGTTGTTGTTAATACATAACTTGAAGAGAAGAAGAAGAAGAAGAAGTGTAGATTAGTGTTTTGTTGGTAGTTAAGGACCGAGCTGGTCGCTCAATATATCATAAGATAGTTATTCCTAAGCTTACAGTGTCCCTATTGTTGTTGTTATATTGTATTGTTGGGAGGTTCTCATATTGTTGATGTAACGACTCGATTGGTCGTTTTGGGTATCTGCATTTCTCTTGGTGTTTTGAGGGCTCGAGTATCTCCTCATGATGTATTATGACTTGCGTAAATTATCGGTATTGGTTTTTGAGTTATCCTGAATCGATTTGGAAGAATGAACTTCAAGATTTGAGTACTAAGTTGGAAGAATTGACCAAGTTTGATGTTTTAGCATTTGACCTCGGAATGGAGTTTCGTCAGTTCCGTTAGCTCCGTTGGATGATTTTGGACTTAGGAGCGCATCTAGATTGTAATTTAGAGGTCTGTAGTGGAATTAGTCTTGAATTGGTAAAAGTTGAATTTTTGGAAACTTTGATCGGGTGTGGACTTTTTGATATCGGGGTTGGATTTTAATTTCGGAAGTTGGAATAGGTTTGTAATGTCAAATGTCACTTTTATGTGGAATTTGAGGTCAATCGGAGGTGATTTGATATGTTTCGGCATCGGCGGTGAAAGTTGAAGTTTCAAAGTTCATTGATTTCGACTTGAGGAATAATTCATCGTTTCGAGATTTTCATGTGTGATTTGAAGCTTCGGGTGGGTTCGTCTGGTCATATGGAACTTATCTGCAAAATTTGGCGCCATTCGGAGTTGATTTGATATGGTTTGGATGCTCGGTTGTGATTCTAGAAGTTCTTGAAGTTTAGTTTGATTTTCATGCGTTTTGGCATCCGATTCGTGGTTTTAGAAGTTATTTTGATGATTTGAGAGCTCGAACGAGTTCGTGTTGTGTTTTCATACTTGTCTGCACATTTGGTTTGTAGTTCCGAGAGCTCGGGTGAGTTTCGGAATGCTATTGCATAGTTTTTAATTTCTGATTCTAGTATCTTTGCATTTGCGATGTTTTGATCGCAAATGCGGCTATCGCATTTGCGAAAAAACCTCGCATTTGCAAAGCCTAGGCAACTGAGCAGCTTTTTGCATTTGTGATGATGCCATTTGCGAAGGCTGGTCTTCGCATTTGCGAAGTTTTTTCCGCAAATGCGATCTCAACAGAAATCCTCCATGTTCACAATTGCGATATATTTTTCGCAATTGCGGGGTCGCATTTGCGAACCCCCTGTCGCAAATGCGACATCTGCAACCTATTAAGTGTTGAGAATTCCGAGTTTTCGCTTCATTTTGTATATTTTTGAACCCTAGCTTCGAGGTGAGGCGATTTTGAGAGGGGATTTTCATACCAAATCATTGGGTAAGTATCTTTAATCAACTGCCAACTATATTTCATGATTTTATACAATATTTAACATCAAATTCATGGGAAAACTATGGAAAAAATTGGGGATTTTGTCAAAGTTTTGAAAAATGAAAAATTTGAGATTTGAGAGTCGAATAAGACTCGGATTTGAAAATAAAACACATATTTGGACTCGTGGGGCAATGGGTAGTCAAGATCTACCTTTGGACCCGGGTTCTGACCGGGCGGGCCCGGAGTTTAATTTTTGTTGACTTTTTAGAAATTTAATAAAAACCATAGCTTTATTAATTGAAATTGTTTTCTCTTGCATTGCGTGGTGTATTCAAGTCGTCATTGGCTAGATTGAGTCAAGCGGAGATGAATTCGTAGAGGAAAAGGCTAAATTGAGTGTTGGATTAGTCGATTGAGTTAGGCGTTTTGCCTAGCTTTGTTGAAGGAATTTTTCCTCATACTTGTCATTTGTATGCTACATGCGGGGGTGATACATATATGAGGTGACGAGTGTATATGTATGTGCCAAGGTTAATCATGCTCGGGGGGTGGATTATGTTATATTTGTGTTTGTAGAATTTTGGTGACATTCTGCTTAATGCCTTACTTGACTCTTAGATACTGAGGACACAAAATTAAATGATAGATATCCATACTTAGTTTGTTATAACTTGATCGACGAGATGAAAATTGTAAGAGTACATTGGCATGTCTTATTTGGTCATCTCTATGTGAAATCATTACTACATTACTACAACCAATGTTCTTGAGATGCTAGACTCTATACTTGTATTGTGGATCATTTATGAGATTCATTGAAGTATTTGAATAATACGGTTCTTGAGGGTTGTTGAACCATTGTTGACTTGGAAAGTTGTGATTTGGAATGTGATTGGATTATCCGTTTAAGCACTCTCCGTGATGTTATTTATGCTTCCTGCCTTGTTTGTCATTTATTTACATATGCTTGGTAAGGAAGAGTGTAAAGCACGAAGGGTGATGCCGTGCCATTTTATATTCATTATCATGTGAGGAAGAGTGTAAAGCACGAAGGGTGGTGCCGTGCCATTTCATTTATATTGTTATGTTTGTATGTTATGGTGAGGTCATGACATGAAGGGTGTTTCCGTGCAGGTGAGGACGAGGGACATGCATTATGATGTGATGTCTGTTTCTCGTGTATAAGGTTGTACCCTTATCTTGAGCTGTTGTTATTGTATTTACATATTTGGAGTGACTTGTTGTTATTGTCCTGTACTTGACCGTTATCACAATTGTTGTTGTACTGTCCATGTTTTTTACTTGCTTAACTTGCAATTACCATGTCTATTCCTGCTTTTATAATTATACTCATGTTGTATCTATTTTGTTGCATTTTAGTATAAGCCTTCCACCATGCTAGCCATTCATGCCCTTACTTGTTAACTTGTAAAGAACATGTGTTTTCTTCTTAATTGTTATATTTTTACTAAGGCCTCCAATATGCTAGTTAATTGAAGTTGATATCTCATGTTTTCCAATTGATGTTGTTACTCATGTGCTTTCCGTTTAGTCCTTTACTATGACCCACATGTGTATCCTTGTCCATTGATGTTACTTGCGTATCTCCTACTTCGTAATTCCTATTATTGTGTTTTTGTGATTTGGTTGGCTCTATTATACGATCATTTGGGAAAGATGAGTTGAACGCACGAAGGGTGTTGCCGTGCTAATGGAATTGTTACATAAATTTATTTATACATGGTGAGGATGAGATAAAAGCACGAAGGGTATTACCGTACCATGTGATTTGACATTTTAGACATATATCTCATACCGGGAAAGACCATAAATATTCTATTGTGGTTCTCTTTAGTAATTATTGACTGTCTCACCGGGTTGCGTATGGTATTTTTATCTGTTATACTTTGAACTGCTTTACTGTTAACCTAATGTACAAGTTATTGTAATAAGTATCTTTTAACTAAAATCCTTGTCACTACTTCGACGAGGTTAGACAAAATACTTACCAGTACATGGGGTCGATTGTATTGATATTGCACTTCTACACGTTCCGTGCAGACTTTGGAGCGGAGTTACTGGTGACATCGGGTGCTGATTCGGAAGATGTTCGTGCGTTTGGATATAGATGACACGTGTCCTTGGTAGTTTAGAGTTTTTCTAATATGTTTATGTAAACTTCAAACAGAACGTGTATTTATTTGTATCAGTTTTGAAATTCCAAATCTTACAATCTCGTGATTCGTACTACCAGGTCTTGGTAAACTTGTAAAGGTTCAGTTAGTCATTCTTTATTTTCTTATTATCTCAGTCGTATTGTGTTTTTTTATGTTAGTTGGCTTACCTAGCGGGTTGAGTTAGGTGTCATCACAACTTGTGGTTTTTAGATCGTGACAATTAAGGTGCTGGATATATAGGTTAAGGGTGGCCTGTTATTGTTGATGTTGTGACCTCGAGGGAGGCGAAAGAAATGGGGGAGATGCTGTCCGATTTGCTGTAGAAAAGGTTTTGCGTGGTAGCTAGTTGATGTGTTACTACTGTTGATAGTAGTGTTATTTTCATTGGTGTAGATTATATTTAAGAGGAGACTTTCCCATCATCTTCATCGAAGGATCGACTTAAAGGTATGTAAGGCTTTCCCTTTCTTCTTATAGCGTGATTCCGTAGTGATGTCACCCTTATAAGATGTTCAAGGGGACGGGTCCTAACGTATGTTCTATTTTGACGGATTAAAAGCCTCTAATAGTTCAAAAGTGAATATAGATAAAAAATGAGTTACTCGTAGTTGTAATCCACAAATAATTCCAAGAAATAAGTAGAGACCTCAAGGAACTTATGTTGAGTCTACGGTGAGAAGTATAACCTTCATTTAATGGTAAATTATAAATAGCTCGTGAGTAGAAATTACAAATAAAGCCTATGATCTTATGAAATGGACGAAGTAGTTTTCATTGGTTAGTGAAGGTAGCTACAGAAGATCCCTAATACTATTAAGAGAGAGAGAGAGAGAGAGAGAGAGAGAGAGAGATGTAAATTAAGAGATGTGATAAGTTTCTTAACAAGAACCTCCCCGTAAATTTAAAGGTTGTGAATAAGCAAACTAACAAATGAAGAATAGATATTATGTATAAGAACGTAAGGTGACATAAGTTATGAAACGTATTATACTACCTAACTAGAATAATCCTGCGCATGCGGAAATAGTAATGATATTCCATTCATTAAAGGAAGTAGAGATTGAGTTAATGAATGCGAGGAGTCGCCTGAACCAATATGAAATACGAGCCCTTCAATGTACCAAATGAATTTATAAAAGTAAGATTATACGAATCTCGAAAGCCTTGTACTAGTATATTACAACAGATGTGTAAATCAGAGAGTAGCTATGAGTTTCCTTAGAGCTAATGAGTACGTATTACAAGTTGCCAAATACAAATTGAGAGTTACCGAAAGTACTAGAAGAAGTTATACATTATAGACACTCTGACGATCCGGCCGGTCGTCTTAAGAATTAATGCCCGGATCCCTTATTAACTACTCTCCCCAAGTTTATTTCTGCTAATGTGATTTGCCGGGATGTTCGATTTTGAGTTTCGGGGAGTTTTGGGACACTTAGTCCCTAAATGAGAGCTTAAGTGTTGGAAAAGTGATCGTAGTCAGAACAGTGTGGAGACGACCTCGGAACAGAAATCTGATGGTTTCGTTAGCTCCGTTGGGTGATTTCGGGGTTAAGAGCATGTTCGGATTGTGTTTTGGAGGTTTGTAGCTAATTTAGGCTTGAAATGCCGAAAGTTGAATTTTGGAAGTTTCCGGTTCGATAGTGAGATTTTGATCCGAGGATCGGAATGGAATTATGAGAGTTTTAGTAGTTCTGTTATGTCATTTGGGATGTATGTGCAAAAGTTCAGGTCAATCGGATGTGGTTTGGTTGGGTTTTTGATTACAAGCGGAATTCGGAAGATTTTTGAAACTTAGGCTTGAATCTGATGTGTTTTGGTTGTTTTGATTTTGTTTCAAGTGTTTTGAAGATTGGTACAAGTTTGAATAAGGTTTTAGGATATGTTGATGCCTTTGGTTGAGGTCCCGGGGGCCTCGAGTGTGTTTTGGATGCTCCACGGATCATTTCAAGTTGTTAAAAAGTTGCAGGTTTTTGTTCAGCTGTTGTAGAAGGATTTTACCCTTCGCGTTCGCGAGTAGACCCTCGCGTTCGTGAAGAGTCAGTGGGGGGTTGATGGAATTTTGCCTTCGCGAAGGGTGGTGATGTTTGATCATCGCGTTCGCAAGAAGGGCATCGCGTTCGCGGGAAGGGTATCGCGTTC
Source organism: Nicotiana sylvestris (assembly GCF_000393655.2). Classification (NCBI taxonomy): domain Eukaryota; kingdom Viridiplantae; phylum Streptophyta; class Magnoliopsida; order Solanales; family Solanaceae; genus Nicotiana; species Nicotiana sylvestris. The sequence continues at coordinate 4,331,227 of NC_091066.1, read as the reverse complement.
GCGTAGAAGGAAGTGGCCAACTGGGTTCGAGGTGGAATTGCTCTTCGCGTTCGCGAGAGGCGTAACACGTTCGCGAAGGGTTGGTCAGTGGAAGCATCGCGTTCGCGAGAGTAGTGTGGCGTTTGCATAAGAGGACTTTTGGTCAACGACTTTATGTGCTTCGCGAACGCGAGACCTTGACCGCGTTCACGAAGAAGGAATTAAAATACCTGGGCAGAATTTTAAAAAGGGTTATGTCGCTAATTTTAGCCTAATTTTCTCCATTGTTAGGCGATTTTGAAGCTTTTTGAAGAGGGTTGAAGAGGGATTCAAGGGGAATCACTTGTAGGTAACATTTTTGATTTCATAACTCATTTTTATGTGATTAAATACCTGATTAGTGGTGGAAAATTTGGGAGAAATGGGTAATTAGGGCTTGAGTTTAAGAGAAACAAAAAGGGGTATTTGAGGGGTCAATTAAACTCCGATTTTAGTGTTCTTTTTATGCATAGACTCGTGAGAGTATGAGAATTCCGAAAATATAAATTTCACCCAATTTCAAGACATGGGTCCGAGGGGCGTTTTGGTCATTTTATACAATTTCGCGTATTAGCTTAGAATTTAATTGTAGAATCAGTTACTTGAAGTGTTATTTACATTATGCAAATGAATTGAATAAATTTGGGCCATTTGGAGTCGATTACTCGTCGCAAAGACGTGGTGTCGGGTTGATTTTGTGCCGGTTCGAGGTAAGTGGCTTGTCTAACCTTGTGTAGGGGACCTTCCCCTTAGGATTGGTATTTTTGGTAATTGAAATGCCTTGTACGTGAGGTGACGAGTTCGTACTTGTGCTAATTATTGGAAATCCGGTTTTCTTTAAGTAATTACTAGTATATTTCCTATTTCTATTACTTGCACTATTAAGCCTGTTGTTAGCTTAGGAAAGCATGTCTAAGTGACTTAATTGCTTTATTTGATTCAACCTGCCTTGAATTCTGTGCAACATGCTAGGCTAGAATCACTTATTGTCTTAATATGAAATTTTGCCATTTCTGTATATCTTCTTGTTGTTGCTGTGTATTTACATTGGGACTACGAATGTGGGATTCCGGTAACTCCTCCTTGTCTGTTTACTTTGGGACTACGGGTTAGATTCCCGATAGATCCCCCTGCACATTTACTTTGGGACTGCGGGTTAGATTCCCGATAGACCCCCCTGCAAAATTATATGGAACTTCGAGAATGCACCTGGTAGATTTCTCTAGTACTGGGTATTTATATTTGGGATTACAGATCGGGATTCCGGTAGATCCCCACGCATTGATAGTTGGACTACGGGATGGGATCCCAGGAGATCCTTCGGACATATATATTATAGACTATGGGACGGTATCCCGGGAGATCCACTGGACAGTTGTAATTGGGACTACAGGACGATATCCTGGAAGGTGCCCCGAGTGTTATCTCTGTGTTGAGCTGTATTTCTTTCCGTGGCTTGTTTTGTCTCTGTTCTAGTTGTTGTTGTTCTGTCAATTCTATGTTATTTCTTATTGTTGCACTTATTTATATTGTTTTATTCCGCACTGTTAACCCTTATATTGTATTTAACCTTAGTAGGGCCCTGACCTTCCTCGTCACTACCCGACCGAGGTTAGGCTTGACACTTACTGAGTACCGTTTTGGTTTACTCATGCCCCTTCTGCGCATGTTTTTTATGTGCAGATCCATGTACTTCTACTCAGGCCTACCATCCTTGAGGGAGGCGACTACTTAGAGACTTTGGGGTACATCTGCTGCGTCCGCAGACCGAGGAGTCCCTTTCTATTCCTGTCTTTTAGTGTTTAGCCCTTTTGTACTTTCTGTTCTTATTAGACAAATTCCGAAGTTAGAGCTATGTAGTATTTCTTTTTCTTAGCTTGTGATTCGTGGGTTTTCGGGTCTTGGATTTGAATATTGGTTTTTGAAATTTTTATATGGTGTATGCCGAGCGGCACATTTAAACACTGTTATTGCCTTATTTCTGCCTTTAAATTGTTTTACTTCCGCAAGTTTTGGTTATCTTACGCAATTTAGGCTTACCTAGTCATAGAGACTAGGTGCCGTCACGATGGTTCATGGAGGGCAAACCGGGGTCGTGACAGACACGAGTAAACAAAGATACCGGGTAGCTTTTGAGTGGAACCATAAGAAGGCCGAGAAGGCGTGTTATGTTTAAATGAATTACTAGCTGGAAACACAAAAAATTAAAGGGGGTGTATTAAAAAAATAATTTGAAGTACACCTCCCATGTATTGATCCAAGATAGTGAGCATCTATGTGATGATATGCTTAAATAAGAAGGGCCTAATCGTGTATTGGTTCGTGTCATGACATTGACTTGGTCGTGAGGAGAAGGTGTTTGAAAGTGAAGTGTATTGTATTAAAGTTCTTATGAGGGATAGTCACTATTTTTTCCAAATATATTGTACTCGCCCCTTAGCCTACACTACAAACTATGAAGAAGCCCTACTTGATCCGAGTCTTTGTGAACTTAAATTAGTCAAATCTTAAACTACGAGCAAGCTTATGGTACGAAATTGGGTGGCATATGAGTTATTTTTGCGAGAGTGAGCGAATTCTTTCGATTGGAGAGTCCTTAAAATATATGTAAACTTATATTTGAGTGTGTGGACTACTTTTTCTCTTTGGTTTATTGGTTATAGCACATTATTTTGCAAAAGATTGGTAAAGGCTTTGGTTTTGGAGTTGGCACAAGAAGCGAGTCTTAGTTTGGAATGTATTAGAGTCAAATTTTGAGGCTAGGATGTTAGAGAAAGTCACACAATTATTTTAATTAGTCTTGGCATGACGTAAAACATATGGAAAAGTATGAATAGTGCTTATGCTAGGTTCTAAGCGTTGGTATAATCTAATGTCATTGGCATGAGGCTTGAGTAGGTTTGAAAATTTGTTTCTTGCCTATGTGCTTAATTTTATTCGCTCGAGGACGAGCAAAACTCTATGTGTGGGGTGGTGATAAATGGCCCAAAGTGCATGATTTTGAGTGTATTTTTATCTCATTTGTCATGTGAGTTGCGCAAGATTATATGATATTTAAAGTGAAATTATACTCATTACGTATTTCTTATTTGTAGGAGTGAGCTTGAATGATAATGGAGCAAAAGATATCAAATTATTGCAAAAAGGAGAAAAAAGTAAGGATTGGGAGCTTGTCTATAATCGTGCGTGGCACGAAAATGGACGCGAACAAGGAAAAAAGTGAAGGCACAAAACGGCAAAGTGAAGCAAAGGCACGGATCGCTTCGCAAAATGGAAGAATTTTAAAAGCGGAATCTGCGTCCATGGGCGCGCGATGCACGGAGGCAGACGTAGACTCCAGCTTTTCCCATCTAAAGTGGGATCGAAAAGTTTTGCCCTTTAGCAACCCTAAGTGATATAAATACATCAAAGAATGACTTTTTAAGGGTTATACCATTATCTTTGAAGGCAAGAACAACCAAGGAGCAAGACAGAAGATTCGGAAACGAGTTTTTATCTTTCTTCTTCCCTTTTCAAATATTGGTGATGAATTCTTATATTGTAGTTGTGAAACAATTATCAGTAGCTTAACTTTTTATTCTAGGGTTTGATGGAAACTCTTGGAGGATGAATTTTTGTTGCGTTTAATATAAGTTTGCCATTTGATTTTCTTTACTTGTTCAACTACGTGATTATTGTGGTTGATTGAAGGGCCCTCAATTGACTATGCCTATTTAATATGTATTACTTGAAAAATGGTACATATTTAGGTAATAGTTGAACAACATCACTCCTAACGCATATGAGGGATCAATACTGTAACACCCCATACTTTCATGCTACAATGCATCTTAAGTGAATCAATGTAAGTTGGAAAGCTTAGGGACCTTTACAAAGATAATGATGGATTAAAACAAGTGTTAAAGAAGTATTGTGAGGGTCTGAAGTTAAACGAATCAAAGATGTTATAACCCGTACTTTCAGGGTAAATTAAGGTTGCTTAATATCCTAAGGAGGTCATATTTTAAGCTAATTGAATCGTATGATATTTCTATGTTTAGTGTTTAAGTCAAACAAGTTGTAAAACAAAACACGGCAAAAGTTGTCGGAAGTTACATTAATAATTTGACCTAAATTTGGGTCTAATGTCACTGAGCTTGTCTCTAAATATACTCTAAGTAATATATCAATTAAATTGAATATCTACGAGTTTACTTTCCAATGCATTAAACCGTTTGTCGATATGACATCAGAATAGAGAGATATTCGTATTTTGCGAGACTGCGCAAGTAGCTTCCTTGGGACCCACAAAGTCGGTGGAAGCTTACCTTGTTATATAAAGTGATAACTTACGTCTCTAAATATTACTTTCAACCAAATCAGACCTCCAAGAAGCTCTAAACTCTCTCCAAACATATCCTAAAGATTCATACGCAAGTCCAAGGCCAAAACACCTAAGTTCTTCATCAAAAATGTTGTACAAGTGGTGGAGGTCACTTATATGATGTTGTTGATGTGTCGTGAGTTCTTTCAAGTTTAAGGAGAGTTGTTCTTAGAGTTTTTCTTGCTGGTTAAATGTAGTATCTTCATCTCCTATATGATTTTGATCATATCTAAGCCCTAGCTAAGTTGTTTAAAGCTAGAAGTTATGAGTTGACGGTCATGTCACGACCCAAACCGATGGGCTGCGATGAGCACCTAGTACCTTACTCAATCCAGTACCAATATAATGTATCTTTCATATCATTCTATCATACGTAAATGAACCGGATTAAATCATGAGGGAATACAAACTTATACATATGAAGTACGGGCCTATAAGGCCGACATGATTTGATTTTTTTTATACTCAAAACATAGGCCGACAAGGCCATACAAGTATTCGTATACCTGACATCTCTCTATAAGCCTCTAAGAATACATATTTCATAAAGGTCGGGACAGTGTCCCGCCATACCAATTAATACATGTACTAATCATACTGACTAAAGAAGAAACTCCGGAGCAAATGAAGCGCACCAACACCTTCCGCTGAGCTGATAGCTTACTTGGAGGACTCTCGACCTGTCTATCAGGACCTGCGGGCATGAAATACAGCATCCCCAGACAAAGGGACGTCAGTACAAATAATGCACCGAGTATGTAAGGAATGAAAATCTGTAACTAGTAGACATGAGAGAAACATGGAGTAAAAAACTCAACGTGTATATCTGAATAACTTTGTGAATCATTTAATATTATAATGTCGTGCATATGTGTATAAATGTCATACCATGCATGGGTATATACGTTCATAACATCATCACGCCTCTGAGGGCATCCTATTATATCATCTCGGCCACTGTGGGCAATTCATCAACGTATACCAGTTAATCAGGTGGTGGTGCGTATATAATGCCGTAACCTTTTTGCATATCCCATATACATATAATATACATATATATGCGTATATAATGTCATCTAGTCATGGGTTAATGTAATTGAATGCAATGCATGAAAAGTATGTCAATAAAATCTTTCGGAATGTCATAAAACCATTATGCCTTGAGTAGTATCATGAAGTAAACTTTTTTTTCAACTTACATATTTTTCTGAGACCCATGAACAAATGATAGAATAATATGATACATGGAGAATCAAGAACATAAGCATTTCTAATATTTCTATGAATAGAGTCATGTATGGAAATTGTGCATTTGCACGTTTCGTTTGTGCCATATGGATTATGCCAAAAGAAAGAAGGGATAGCCTTAACATACATGAGCCGATTCTCTTGACAATCCCTCTAATACACATCACTTGCGATAACACATAATGGCAGATCGAATTAGGGAAAAATTCATATGATATTTTTTATAAAGATTGCACAATACTCCTTTAGAATCGCAAAATCCCGTTGCTATAATATTACGTAATCTCGTATGGATTTTTGTTGTATCTTCGCGCTTTGTCATAATCTTCATCCGCATTGTTGTACTACTAAATTTTTGGATCCACAAGTAAATCTCCAAATAACCATAAAAGAATATTTGAAAGTGCAAAGCTCCATGCAATTAAATCACCTATGCCCTTTTTGCCATGGCCACTAGTAAGATAACAATCACCTTATTAATTGTTGCAAGGTTTCACGGCAGCCCCCTCCATAAGCTTTGTTCTCTTGAATTGTGTCTAATAATCTCTTTATCTTGGAGATTTGTGGGCCCCCACTTTGTGGATGAGTTGGCCAACTAATATTCTAAATGTGTCACCTATATGTGGACTTTAAGAGTCACATTTTTGTGACTTTGTTGGCTTTTATGTGCAGCCACGTTAGTGGATGTAATTCTTATCCAATATATCCCCAATTAATTAGGTAATATTCCGTTACCCGGTAAATTAATCAATTACCCGCATAATTAAGAATTATCTCAACTTACTTAAAATACTACTCGTTTTTAACATACCTTGTACACCTTACTATCATGGTCATGCAGTACCTTGTATGGCACTAGCCCATAAATATTGGGGTATTAATGCTCGGCTCGTATTTTATCCCAATATGCAAACTTGGACGAAAAATTCATTTTTTTTAACTTGCTTCCCCTTTCACCTTCACGAATTTACTCATCATTTGCTTAAAATAGCATAATCCTTATAATCTCCAAATAATCTTTTTCCTTGGACTAATGTCAATTACCTTATGACAAATTCAATGTACAATACTACTGGGTGCAACTTCGTCGTAATTTAATACTATGAAGCATAACATCATCATAATATAATACTGCGGAACGTAATATTGACATAATATTGCGAGGCATAACATCATTCCCCCTTTGGAACCTTCGTCCTCGAATGTTTACTGATGCTCTTATCATTCTCATAACCCATAGGTCTTGCGAATACTTTAGTACTCGTCTTGCCATCTAGGCGATCGTTCTGTGAATGAATCCCAAAGGCCAGGGCATTCCCCCCTTTAAGCCTCTTTCTCACACCACGACTTGTAGTCGGAATCCTTCTTATCTCGTAACTATTGCTACCTTCTATCATGCAGCCTTTACAACTCTAATTTTGTATGTGCACCTGACTCTTCTCTTCTCTTCCAGCTTTTAGCCAATCTCTAGGCTTCACTTTGTAAACATATACAAAATTATGCCAAGTTGTCCCTCTAGCGTCATTAGCTCTACTATATCTAAGTAGGCCATACTATACCAACATTATTACTTTGGTTTATCGTTACTGAGGTCTGCTATCAAACTCTAGGTTACTCTCGTTGCTTATTCTATATGTATAAATCTAAGTCCTTTAATGATTCTTCATTATTGTTCATCTTAAGAATGATGGCCTAATATCACCCCATACTTTGTATCTTTTATCCATCCATTGTTGATTCATCTCAATATTGATCTACAATTTACCACTGATAACTTGAAACCTCTTACATAATCACTAGCGCTCACGTTTCATCGAAGAACATTAGAAGTGATTTTCCTTATCCACCTGGGGCGATACTATACTTCCATAACTGTATTTCGTAGCTTTCTAATGTGATTTACCCTACATGGGTATTTTAATCTTGTACAATTCATGAAATCCCTCTTTTTTTCCTCAAATCATTACTCAATCGAAGGTCCAAACATCATCCTTCATCTGTCACAATTACACCCTTATTCTACCACCAGGGCAGTATTCTATCTCTTTTAAATGCTATTAGTCTCAGACTGCTTTGAGGACTTATCCATTCTTGTCACCTTCTCACTTGCCCTTTTATTATCCTTCCTCTTGTCTTCCCAAAACTTTTTCGCTTTACCATACTTTAGCTTGCGACCTACTCATATCTATTTATATAATTTGCAACCTTCCTTCAACTTGCTTGCAATATATATTTCCTTATGTTATTCTGGAACATCAAGCAAGACATCACATCGTCTATGAATCTTCTTTATTCTCTTGACTAGGTCACTCGATACCTAGAAACCATAGGCTGGAAGGTATGCCACTGGCGACGCCGCTATCATTCCTGGATATTGAATCCCCGCACTTCTAGCCTTCTATCTGAAGTAAGGGCTATTCACAACTTTATGTATTTGACTATCTCGTACGTTATCCACTTTTACCCTACTTATCTTAAAGTCTCACATCATATCTTTTATCTCTTTCATGACCTCTGTTCCACATAGGTATAATTCACATCCACAACATGAAACTTTCTTCTAATACTTGCACCTCTGGTGCATACATAATATGGTGGTAGCTTGATACTGGTACTCTTCTAACTAGCTATATCGTAGAGCCATTACGGAATATGGTGGTTTTATTGTACTATCTCTCTTATGCCTATGATATTAAGGATGATCCTCCAATGTTCTCAATCACAATTTCTATAATTGTCCGGGGCCAATAATCAGACTTCCAATTTACTTGGTTGATGTAACTCTTTAGTTTCCTCTTCCTTCTGATTAGCCTTTATGTAGGCTTAATCTATCTTCTGATTTGCGGCTCATGGCATTTAGTTGTTGTGAGCACGTGATTTTTGCTTCACGAAGACTATTCCAAAAGAAATCAAAAATAAAACAAATTGCCTTTGGGTACAATTTTGAGAATTTTGCGTGACATTTTGGATAGTTATTTTTTGTCTGTGAACGTTTATCCTATTTTAATTAATCGAAAAATACCAAAATACAGGTTGCATGCATATTTAGGATTTAATTGTGCCTTTTTGAATTAATTAAACCACGTCCTATTTTAAAGAGTGAAAATCACAAAATATAAATTTTGGTAGCTTTGTCATTTTATTGTTTAATTGTGTGATTTTTATTTTAATCAATATTTGATCTTGTGTGTTAATTATTGTTAAAGGTTGATTAATATCTTTTAAAAATAATCTTGGTTTTACAATTTAATTTAGGAATTTTTGGTTTTTAGGAATTAAAAGAAAATGAAAGGAAAAAGAAAGAGTGAAAATCGGTCTGGGCCATTATTTTGGACCAAATATCAGGCCCAAATCACCCATTTACCAGGTCCAGTTGGCCTGGCCAAAGACGTCTTAAAACGACGTCGTTTGGTCACTCTTGATCAAGGCCGTTGGATTAAATCAATCCAACGGCTAGGATCATCTCTTGCCCAAATCCAACCCAACCCCGTCCCTGTACCCGGTCCAGCCCAAACCGACCCCCTACTTAAACCAAACGACGCCTTATTGGTTAATCTCCTTGATCCTGGCCGTTGATCTTAATTGATCTAACGGCCGGGATTAAATTCCCCACATGGTATATATTCCTAAATCCTACCCCGCCCCCTAAACCAAACCCCCCTCACCTCTTCGTCTCTAAGCTTCAGAGATCAAACAACTCCTCAGCCTTCAACCACCGTGCTCTGCCCACCGGAAATCGCCTCACGATGGTTCCGGTGGTCCAAACGAGCCCATCTTTTCACCACTGATTCCCCTCGACCTCCCCATTCTGAATCCCTAACCCTATCTCGTCCAATAGCCTCCAATTTCACACCACAGCTTCCCCAAGACTTCCTCGTTCCAGTCCCACGCTCAGTTTTCTTCGAATCACCCCGGGGATCCTCGAATCTTAGATCAAAGGAATCGACCCAAACCCTAATCCGCTCAAATGCAACCAAACTCACACCCTGTGATCTCCTGGACCCCCTCACCATGAATCCCTTATCGACTCTTTTCAAATCATCGTGGGGTAGCTCGGATTCCAGATCGAAGTTAGGCAGGCCAGGTTCCATGAATTTTAAGCTAGACACTGACTTTAGCCATGCTGTCTTCCTTCGAAAACACATGGTTAAAGTCCGTCTCGGCTTGAAAATGGGAAGAGCCTCAAGTTTTTTTATCGAGTTGTGATTCAGGTAAGTCTTTTACATCCAGTTTTAATTGTTCACTCTTGCAGTTCCGTTTGTTTACTTTGTCCCTTCCCCTTCTATAAATTGGCATGAATTTCCCATTTGAATTATGATCAGTAGTCTAAGGTCCAAACTTGGGCCAATTTGCGAGTTGAATTTGTCAAGAACTGGTTTAATTTGTGTCTGTTTAGTTTGTTCAAGTTCAGGCCACCAATTATGTTGTCGTTGTGATCCCTTAATCAGTAATGTTAGCCTGTACAATAGACCTAATGCTTAGGAAATGGTTCATGATTATTTGTGCCTAGACTCGTTTTATTAATCATGTTTCATTTCATGACACTTGCTTTGCCTCATCTCTAATTGCAGTCTCATGTTGATAGTGGTTGGGTTTAGCCAAATTGTTGTGAATTAAAACTTATTCTATAGTGTGTGATTCCCTTTGTTTGCAATTCATGATGTTGATTACTTGTCTAGTTGGTTATCAGGGAGTCGATTGGTTTTTCAAATCTGAAGTTTTGTAATCTGTCCAGTTGAGTTAGGAGTCAGTTGTTAGGAATTTGATAGTTTGAATTGGTTATAGCTTTTTGGGGTTGTTACCAATTAAAAGGATTGGGTAGGACAGTAATTTCAGGGGCTTTAGAAGGGTAATTTGGGAATTGAAAATTTTAAAAATGGTTAGTTTAAGTGGGCTGTCAGTAAAGCACTTAAGTAACATTAAGCTAATGTATTTGTTTAGTGCTAATGGGGAACAAAACATAATGGTATGAAAGGCTTTAAAGGGAATGGATTAAGAAATAAGTGCCCATACCTATTTGAATTTAAATAAAGAAAAGACAAGGGTAGTGGGGAACAAGTGAATTAAAAAGAGAACAAAATATGTAGTAGTGGTGGAGGAATATCATGGGCAGAAAATCTGATAAGGCAGAGGGGGCAGGCCTGTTTTGAGGGTTACATATAGAGTCATTTTTAGACAGAAGGGGGATCCTTTTTTTGGGGGGAAGTCTGGGCTTGGTTCTTCTCCTGGGTCAGACCGGGAAGGAAGAGAGCGGAGGGAGCTTTCACTGTTTCATTGCCTTAATTAACTTGTCAAAATATCAGCCAGTAGTCCAACTGCCTGAGAATCATAAGCAGTTTTAAAATTCTCTGCTTCAAGTTTTAGAGATCACTTTTGAGAGTCTTTAATCAGTTAGGAACATTTCTGGAAAATTGGGAGGGAAGATTCTGAAAAACTGGAAGAGAATTTCAAGAGTTAGTCTAGTTCAACTAGTGCTACCCCATTGAAACTGAAAAGAGCTTCAACTCTAACAGTGGAGTTGTATTTTCGAGTTTTTCTTGGTTGTTGAATTCTAGGGTTGTTTCTGCTTGTGTTTTGACTGATATTTGGTTGCTGTCAAGCTGTTTGGGATCAGTTACTAGTTGTTTGTGTTGCTGTTGGTATTGCTGGGAATTTTAACTGGTTTTTCCTGAGTCGCTGCTGGTTATCTTTTGGTGCATTGCTGTTGTGAACTGCTGTTGTATTGCTGCTCGCATTTCTGCTGCTACTGATTTCTTCTTCTTCTTCTTCTGCTTCTTATATTTCAAACATCCAGGTACATATCCTGGAACCTTCAAGCTTGTGGACATGAAATGCTGCTTGAGATGATTTCTGACTTCTCATGTTTTGTTTTAGTTCAAAAGTGTAGAGCAATTATGTTTATTCGAATTTCATATCACTTGTATAATTGGACTGTTTGAGGTCATGTAGGATTGTTAAACTCATTTGATTTGTGTGAAGAATTGAAACACCAGTTTTAATCTGGTTTACTCCTTAATTCATGTTGTAGTTAAATCTGATATTTGGCCTATGATAGTTTAGCATGAGAGGTTTGTGATAGTTAGTAGTAAAAATTTGATTCTAAAATTGTTAATGATATGGCTTGTAGTTAATTTTGAAATAATGGTAGACATATAAGATTTGAACATCCTAGGCCATTTCAGTATATTAATCATAAGGACTGCATGAAAGTAATACCATTTGCCATGGTTATATGGAGTTGAACTGCTTACTTTTTGTAAAAAATCAATTGCTGATAGTCACTATTAGGTTGGAAACGATCACCAGTCTGCTTACACATGTGACAACCCTGTGCCTGTAAATTAAATTCGTTGCATTCTCAGTCTTTTGTTTCAAGTTGAAAGCTCAAACGCTGAGTCATGTATCTTCTAAACTTGCGCCTGCCATAATTCATCTTGCACGTTCTGACGATTTGGGCCTTGCCCCAAAGCCTAGGCCCCAGAAACTTCATGTCAGCCTCATATTAAGACCATGAAGTCTCAATTTAGGCTCCTTGATTGTAATTGGGCCTGTATAGAGGCCCATGATGGACTGGTTATCAAATTGAACTGAATCTATTTGAGTACTTAATCACGGTTCAGTGACATGCTAATTAATTAGGGCCTTTTCTTATTATTAGAGACAATATATGATAGAAAGATCGTAGTCCTTTAGGTTGGTTTTACAATAAATAAGGTGCACCGCGCCAAATAAAATCACAAATCGCGTGGCCCTCTTTAAATGTTCACATTAAGTATTTAGACCTCGGGACGTGCCATTTAGCGAATTTCATGGCTTCCTGCAAAGTTAATAATACGCTAGTCGCTTTAGGTACGACATTTAATAATATTACCTTCCTAAACTTGGGTGTGCATTTATGTGACCCAAATCCAAGTCTCAACAATGTTAGATAAAATGTGTCGTGGACCACATGTGCATTTATGTGATGTGGTTCAAGATGTGTTTTAGATGACGTTGAATCTTTCAAAAGAATATTTAAATAAAAGCGGTTATAAAGTTAAAATTGAATCATATGTTAAAACATGTACTAAAAATCAGATAATAGGACAATTATAACAGTTGAGCGACCGTGGTAGAACCACGAAATTCGGGAATGCCTAACACCTTCTCCCGGGTTAACAGAATTCCTTACCCGGATTTCTGTGTTCGTGGACTGTAATATAGAGTCAATCTTTTCCTCGATTCGGGATTTAAATCGGTGACTTGGGACACCATAAATTATCCCAAGTGGCGACTCTGAATTTTAATAAAAATAATCCCGTTTCGATTGTCACATTAAGTTGGAAAAAACTCCCTTATGTACTCCCTTCTCGGGGGTGTAGGAAATAGGAGGTGTGACAGCTCTGGCGACTCTGCTGGGGAATGTAACCCAGAATCTCTGGTTCAGGGTTCAAGAATTTGAGCTTCGAATAATTGTTATAATTGGCTTTGTTTAATATCTGATTTTTACATGTTTGGGCCTAATGTGCTAAATGCCGCTTTTACCGCTTTGATATTGTCTGAACTGTATATAAACTATGCCGAAACCCTCCTCTTCTTACCTCCGTGGATGTTCTTGCTGGTTGAGACTCCCTATTCTGTTAGTGTCATACCCTGAAATAAGAAAGATGCCAGACAAGTTACAAAGCCGGACGATCTCGCGGGTCCCCGGTATGTAGCCCCCTCCTCGACTCGAGTTGTCCGTCGGGTATACAGTCTAGAACAAATACCCAGGTTACAAACATAGAATAACTCAGCTTCATGCCGGATCCCTAGTAGGAACGTTTGTTTGCGTCATGTGCATTTAACTTTGAAGGCTCAACACAGGGGTTGGGTCTGTCTAGGACAGGTGTACCAAAGCAACAAAAGACCATCCTGATGCATCCAACTTGCTACCTGTGCATTTTTTTGTTTCGGACTTGCATGCTGACCGACTTTTGAATACTTTGAGGAAAGAGAGATATAGGTAGTTAATCGCCTGTTTTGAAAAAAAATCAATGTCCGAATAGCGTCGAAACTCTGTCGAATTTTTGAGAAAATGAAAAAAAAAGAAAGGGGTTTTGTTTATGAAAAATGGTTTTATTTGCCGTTAAAAAGAGTCTTGTTTTCAAAAGAAGTTTGTTTCATCTACCCGAACTACGCCGGTTTGATTCTCACAGGGTGCAGGATACGTAGGCAACCCTCATCGGGTCCAACCTCCCCTTTTGCAAAAATAGCCAAAAATGTCAAATTTTAATTGTCAACATAAATAAGTCGGGTGATGCCGTTTTTGGCAAGAATAGCCGAATGTTCCCGAAAGGGACGCCGGAAGGCTGACTTTGCATAAACGGCCACTTTTAGTCATTTTTGGATTTTTGACCGGTTGACTCACCCAGCTTTAAAATCTTCGTTCCCGAAGTGCTGAAAAGCCGTGTGCGGAACCGGATCTTCCTTTTAATCAGTGAAAAATTAAAAAATAGTCAATTTGTTGAGTCAAATAAAATTTATTTCTTAATCACCTTAATAAATATGCAAGATGAGCACGATGCAAAATGAACCTTTTTCAATAATGACTAAAATCCCTTTCAAGTTGCGGCTATGGTGGGATGATTTAGGTGGTGAAGGGCAAGATGAGGTCAAGAAATATCTAAAAGGTCTTACGAATTTATTGGAAATCCAGCCTCAGGGGGATATCATAAGAGCTTTGGTCACCTGCTGGGACCCAACACACAATGTCTTCCACTTCTCCGATTTTGAACTCACTCCGACTTTGGAGGAAATAGTCGGGTACATCGCAAATGCTGAAGCTCCGTTGAGGCAAAAATACCTGGTTGCCCCAAGAGCTGTCACTGTGCATCGGTTTTTAGATTCATTAAAGATACCCAGGATGGTCTATAACCCAGATTTAGTCGCAGATTTTTTTAATCCGCGCTTCATATACGACAGATACGGTCATGTCGGAGGATTCAACAACCCGGGTAACAAGTTATGCAACAAAAGTAACCGTCAGAAATGGGACGAGCATAGACGAGTGGCTTTTATGATAACCTTTTTGGGCCTTTTGGTATTTCCAAGGAAAGACGGAAACATTGATCTGAAAATAGTCGGGGTTGTCAGTACCTTGCTCATTCAAGATGAAAGCACTCTTGCGCCTATGATAGCATCTGATATCTTCTGAGCTCTCACAGCCTGCAAAGCCAGAGGGAACGTTTTCGAGGGGTGTAACTTGTTGCTACAAATATGGATGACTGAGCATCTCTGCCACCGTTCCCAGCTCTTGAGTTATGGTTCCTCAAAAAAAACTTGCATAGAAGAGTTCTACATAAGAATCAAGGGGGTCAGTCTACCCGAGGGAGTTACGGCGTGGACATCATTCTTTCGGACCCTCATTGCCAGCCAAATACAGTGGACACTAGGATGGTTGCCCGTTGACGAGGTCATCCATATGCCGGCAGCTAGGACCCACTTTCTATTGATGGGGCTCAAGAGCATTCAGCCTTACGCGCTATATCGGGTTTTGAGACAACTCGGGAGATGCCAAATAGTGCCACATGAGGAAGATCTTAATGCTCAAGTAATTGAGATTATCCCCGACGGACAGTTCCCTGAAGAAAGAGTCCGTCAGATCTGGAGTGAATGCCAATATTTAAAAGCAGATACTTGCGTGCAGGATCAGGCCAAAGGCGAAGTGGCGCCAGGATGCCTTGCTTAGTACATGAGAGAATTTGAGCACGAAAGGCCGGCTAAAAGACCCCATCTCCAGGAAATCGTCAAGTCGTCGCAAGAACAATGGGATTGGTTGGCTAAAGAGCACGAGTACAGGGTTACAATAGGCAAGTTGGAGAAGCAAGTTATAGATTTGAAATTTGAGAAAGATTTGCATATCGCTGCAGATGAGGGAGAAAAGAGAAAACTAGCTCAGGAAAACGAGGTCCTCAAAGCTCAAATCCAGGAAATGAAAATAGCTACCAGAAACCCAAAGAGAAGTCGGGCTGATGAAAGGCTCATAAACGGTCTAAAGAAGAAAGTCCTCGAGTATCAAGAAGACTTGGAAAAATCTAAAGCTGGTCTAGCGAGAATCCAGGTGAAACAGATAAAGAAGGCAGAAGAGCGAGCACGGTCTATGCAACAAATGAAGAGGGACCACAAAAGGAACATCACTATATTGAGAGAAACAATATCCACTCTTAATGAGCGGATCTTCAGACAAGCCCGAGATGCCAGAGCAGATAGGAAGCGCTACTATGATCTAATGGCCCGAATGGAGACATAGATGAATGAGTTTCAGGATCAACTCCTTTACAATGCTCAAATGTTGGGGATGCAGAATCAACAAATAGAGCGATTGCTTATGGAAAGCGACAGAATCAAGGGAAGAATCGACGATATCAGGCACTATATCACCATAAGTGCCTAGCTTGTGAGGATATGTCCCGTACCACCTTTTTTGCTTCAATAATGATTTATGTCCACCAGATCATGGAAGATTTGAAAGATCTGCAAAGGGGCCTTGCACCAAAGCCCGTGGCGAGGCCGAACGACGCCCCGCGGGCACCGAAATTCAAAACTCTGAAACATTCATAGTTTGAGTCTGTATTTTCCTTGTCTTCAAAGTATGTTGTCCGCCGGAGTTTGTATTTCAATTTTTTGCATAAAGTCTGTATTCTATATCAAGTCTGTCAATTTCCTTTCAAAAATGTTTTGCCTTGTAATAAAATGTTTTGCTAGTAAAGGTTGAAAAATCCAAAAATGGTGTCTTTATTTTCCGCACTTGTGGCAGGACTACGCACGGTCTGATTCATGCGGGGACATGATACGTAGGCAATCCATATAAGATTCGACCACCACTAAAAAGAAAAGAGCAAAGGCAAAGTGAATAAAAGAAAGGAAAAGAAAGAAATAAAAAGAGAGATAAAGAAAGTTTCAAAAACACTTAAATGAGGCACAAACAAAGTAAGCCAGAATGACGCATGCAGTCGAAGCAAAGACATGTTAGAAATGGTTAAACTGTCTAAGAACATTGCATCCCCCAATGTGAAATTGCAATATGTGTTATACTCTAACGCTAACAAGTTTGTTGTTTATCCAGAGATTTCGAACCAGTTAGTTTGTTAGAACATTCTGGCAGATTACCATTACCAAACAAGATCCAAAGGGCCCGTACTAAAAGGCATGACTAGTTCAGACCAAAGTGTCGAGGATGAAAGGACGGAGAATCAAATGCTGAAGGAGGAAATGGATAAGATGAGATGGGAGATGAAAGAAATGCAGTTAGCCTTAGCTAGGGTACAAAAAGCGCCTGGCCCTCCCGTTACTCCCACTCTCCCACCAGGACATACGCCGGAATACCCTCCCCCGGCCCTTCGACAAGCTTCCCCAGTCACCAATACTATCAGGGAAGAAATGCCTATGATCCCCAAGCTTCACAACCCAATCAGAACCCTCCTCCACCAAATGTTCCTATTTTCGTGGCACCCCCACCAGCCACGCTGCAAAGATCATCCAGCGAGCCGTTGTTTCAGGCTCACGATAACCAATATTACCCCCTGAACCAACCTTCAAAGCACCTGAGCCTCATACTTATAATACTTACTTCGAGATACCGGTAGAGACTGAAAAGTCGGGTAAGAGCCCAGAGCAAGACGAAGTGCTTCGAAAGTTTAAAAGCCTCGAGCAGTCCTTCAGGAATATCCATAGGTTAGGAAACCAAGTCAGTGTGGCCTACAAAGATCTGTGCCTATTCCCCGGCATTCAATTGTCGGCAGGGTTCAAGATGTCATAGTTTGATCTATACGAGGGGCACGGTGATCCAATGGCACATCTGCGTGGTTTTTGCAGCAAGATGAGAGGAGAAGGTGGTAAAGATGAGCTGCTAATAGCTTACTTTGGTCAAAGTCTAAGTGGGTATGCACTGGAATGGTACACAAGACAGGATCTGAGCAGGTGGTACACCTGGGACGATCTAGCACAAGCATTCGCAGGTCACTTCCAGTATAACCTTGAGATCGTCCCTGACCGTCTCACATTACTGAAACTTGAGAAGAAGCCGGGAGAGAGATTAAGAGAATTTGGGTTCCGGTGGAGAGAACAGGCAGCAAGAGTTGATCATCCAATGAGAGAGGGGGAAATGGTGGACTACTTTCTACAGACTCTGGAGCCAACTTACTTCGGTCACCTGGTGACGTCAGTTGGCAAATCTTTCAACGAAGTAGTAAAAATGGGCGGTATGATTGAAGAGGGACTTAAGTCCAACAAAATCCTGAGCTATTCGGCGATTAAAGCAACCACTCAGGCCATCCAGAGAGGCACGGGAGGTGCTCTCGGAAAGAAGAAAAGGGAAGATGTCGCAACAGTCGAGGTAGGTACTTGGTCTAGATCCAGAGGTCCCCCCTTACTACCAACCTAGACACCATCACTCAAATTACCCACACATTCCATATGGCTCTCCGCATCCCTACTACCCACCCCAAGAGCCATATTTCTCTGTCCATCACGCCCAAACTTACACCCAGCCTCCGGCTCGCCCTCAATGGCATGCGCTGGCTCCCCAAAATACATATCCACCTCCACAAAATACATATACACCTCCACAAAACACATATCCACCTCCACAAAACATATATCCACCTCCACAAAACACATATCCACCACCAAGGGCCTACAGGAATCCTTCGGGACCAGGTTTCTGTGGGAATCAGACTTTTAGGAATGAAAGGGTGCAGAGGCAGAGAACATTCACTCCGCTGGGAGAAACCTATACTACTCTATTCCACAAATTGAGGCAGTTAGGCCTATTGAGTCCTGTGGAGCCCAAATTGCCAAATCCCTTTCCCAAAAATCTGGACCACTCGGTAAGCTGTGAATATTGTTCGGGGGCTCTCGGGCATGATACTGAGAAGTCTTGGAAGTTGAAGACTACCGTACAAGATCTTATTGACACAAATAGAATCGAGGTCCAGGAGCTAGAGGCACCTAACATCAATCAGAACCCATTGCCGGCACACCATGAAGCCCACATGATCAAACTAGTGCACGAAGGAGGGAAGCTCAAGAAGCCCTCACAAACGGTAATGATGATCTGTGCCAGTCCTAAAGAAAAGTCGATCAGTGGAAAAGCTGTAGTACAATCAGAAAGGGTAGAAGGCAAGCCCATGTTGGTGATGGGGAAGAGTTCGTCTGATGTTGCCAAGAATCCAGAGCCGGTCAAAATAATGGTGCAAGGGATATCAAGCAAGCCAGTAGCCGTGAAGGGGGCATGCATAAGACCAGTTGTTATCAGGCCAATAATGCAGTTGCCGATAATCAGCGAGAAAGCTGTGCCATGGAGCTACAGTCAAGTAATGGTAATGCATAAGGGGAAGGAAATTGTGGAGGAAATATGTGAGGCACAGGGGTTAACTCGTTCGGGAAGGTGTTTTGCTCCCGCAGAGTTAAGAAGGGCCAATCCACTAGCGACAAAGAATCCAGTTACCGAGGAAGAGGCGGAAGACTTTTTAAAGAAAATGAAGGCGCAAGATTACTCCATTGTGGAGCAGTTGAGGAAGACCCCGACACGGATCTCATTGTTATCGTTGTTGATCCATTCAGATGAGCATCGCCAGGTATTGATGAAAATTCTGAACGAAGCCCATGTTCCTGATAAGATCTCTGTGAATCATCTGGAGAAAATAGCAAACAAGATTTTCGAGGTCAACATGGTCACTTTTTCAGATGACAAGTTGCCCGTGGAGGGTACAGAACATAATAGAGCCCTTTATCTGACCGTGAAGTACGAAGACTCGGTAGTCACTCGAGTACTGATCGATAATGGGTCCAGTGCCAATATCTGTCCTTTGGCCACATTGAACAAACTGAAGGTCGATGGTGACAGGATTCACAAGAACAACATCTATGTTCGAGGGTTTGATAGTGGTGGTACAGACACAGTGGGTGACATCATACTTGAATTAACAATTGGTCTAGTCGAGTTCACCATGGAGTTTCAAGTGTTAGACATGGCAGTGTCATATAACCTTCTATTGCGGCGACCATGGATCCACGCCGCCAAAGCAGTGCCTTCTACATTACATCAGATGGTCAAATTCGAGTGGGATAGGCAAGAGATCATAGTACATGGGGAAGACAATGCAAGCACCGTAAGTGATGCCATCGTGCCCTTCATAGACACTGATGATGATAAGGGACCGTGGGTTTACCAGGTTTTCGATACGGTTTCAGTGGATAAAATTTCTGAAGGCGAGGACCTTCCACTTCCCAGGATCGCAGCTGCAACTGTCATGGTAGCCTCGGAGATGATGAAGAATGGGTTTATGCCAGGCAAAGGTTTAGGGGCTGATCATCAGGGTATTGTTCAGCCGGTTTCTTTGCCCAAAAATATGGATACCTTTGGGTTGGGGTTCAAGCCTATAGTGGGAGATGTGAGATGGGCCTGCAAGTTGAAGAAAAGAGTCTGGGTCCTTCCCAAGCCAATCCCGCGCCTGTCCAGATCATTTGTTAGAGCAGGTATCAGAAAGTTGTCGGTCCCGAAAGTTCTCAGACCACTGATTGGGCCAGATGGAGATTTGAATGAGGGCTTTGAAAGAATGTTTGACGATGTCAACATGATAGAAGCTGGAGAAGGGTCCAGTAGGTTAGATGTACAATTTGTGGGGGCCTAGGGCAAATATTAACAATTGGATGGCTACTCCCCTTCCTACCCGGAGGGAGTCTTGGTAGTGGGCTCTGATTTTTCTTTCTTGTTTTTGGATTATTCCAAGGTTGTAATCCAGTTTTGTTTTGTATTCGGCAAAGTGTGAAACTCCATTATCCCGTATTTTAATAAAGTGAAAGCTTTTCTTTTCTTATTTTGTCCTAATTTTGTTTTCTTCTTTTCTCTTTCTGAACAGTTCTCTTTATATTGGTTCTAATGACATGGCATGTACAACGGATCTTCAACCCAGTCTAAAAATTCAATCTGATTCCGAACTAATTGTACAAGAGGTCGATTATGATGATGAATCGGAATACGATGAGGATGAAGCCTTCGAAGAGATAAACAGAGAGTTAAGCCAGTTTGAAGAGAAATCCAAGCCCAACTTAAATGACACAGAAGCCATCAATTTAGGGGATGCAGATGATATCAGGGAAACTAAAATAAGCATCCACATTGCACCGAATATCAGGGAAGAACTAATCAAAGCACTTATTGAGTTCAAAGACGTTTTTACATGGTCGTATGATGACATGCCGGGGTTAAGCACGGATTTAGTGGTTCACAAAATGCCCATTAACCCAGTATGCCCTCCCGTCAAATAGAAATTGAGGAATTTCAAAACAAACATGAGTGTGAAGATTAAAGAGGAAGTAACCAAGCAGCTGCAAGCAAAGGTTATTCGGGTCACTCGATATCCTGATTGGTTGGCTAATGTGGTGCCAGTGCCGAAGAAAGATGGGAAGATCAGGGTGTGTGTCGATTACCGCAATCTAAACAGGGCAAGCCCAAAGGATAACATTCCATTACCCAACATCCATATCTTGATCGATAAATGTGCAGGACGTGAGATCAGGTCTTTTGTGGATTGCTACGCTGGGTATCATCAGATTCTGATGGATAAAGAAGATGCGTAAAAGACGGCTTTCATTACGCCGTGGGGGACTTATTGCTACCGGGTAATGACATTTGGTTTGAAGAATGCTGGGGCAACGTACATGAGAGCAATGACTATTGTATTTCATGACATGATACACAAAGAGATTGAGGTATACGTGGACGATGTGATCATAAATCCAAGCATCAGGAAGACCACGTAGCAGACCTAACGAAGTTTTTCCAAAGACTTCGAAGGCGCGATATTAAGCTCAACCCGGCCAAATATGCATTTGGAGTTCCATCTGGAAAGCTGTTAGGATTCATCGTCAGCCGGCAAAGCATTGAGTTGGACCCGTCAAAGATCAAATCTATCCAACATTTGCCACCGCCAAAGAACAAGACAGAAGTAATGAGTCTGTTGGGAAGGTTGAATTATATCAGCAGGTTTATTGCTCAACTCGCAGCAACTTGTGAACCCATTTTTCGGTTACTGAAGAAAGATGCTGCGGTAGAATGGACGGCAGAATGTTAGGAAGCATTTGACCAAATTAAAGGATATTTATCAAATCCACCTGTGTTGGTTCCACCTGAGCTGGGAAGACCGTTAATTCTTTATCTAACGGTCCTGGAGAATTCGTTTGGCTGCATACTGGGGCAACACGACATCACATGAAGTAAGTAGCAAGCCATCTATTATCTCAGCAAGAAGTTTACAGGCTATGAGTTTAAGTACACTCAACTCGAGAAGATATGTTGCGCCCTAACTTGGGTGGCCCAGAAATTGAAGCATTATCTGTCATCATATACTACTTATCTCATTTCACGCTTGGATCCACTGAAGTATATTTTCCAGAAGCTTATGCCCACAGGGAGATTAGCGAAATGACAGATATTACTCACAAAATTCGACATCGTCTATGTGACGAGGATGGCCATGAAGGCCCAAGCGTTGGGTGATCACTTGGCTGAGAATCTTGTTGATAAAGAATACGAGCCCTTGAGGACGTATTTTCCTGATGAAGAAGTGATGCATATATATGAGTTGGAAATGACCAAGGAACCAGGTTGGAAGCTCTTCTTTGATGGAGCCGCAAATGCGAAGGGAGTTGGAATAGGAGCGGTACTTATTTCTGAAATAGGACATTATTATCCTGTTACGGCACAACTACGTTTCTATTGTACCAATAACATGGCTGAATATGAGGCATGCATTTTGGGCTTACGGTTAGCTGCAGACATGGATGTCCAGGACATCTTGGTCTTGGGAGACTCGGACCTCCTGGTGCATTAAATCTAGGGTGAATGGGAAACACGGGATTTGAAGCTTATACCATATCGACAATGTTTGCATGATCTGAGCAAGCGATTTCAATCAGTGGAGTTCAGACACATCCCAAGAGTTCATAATGAGGTTGCCGATGCTTTGGCCACTTTAGCATCGCTGTTGCACCACCCAGACAAAATTCATGTTGACCCGTTGCATATCCAGGTTCGTGATCAACATGCTTATTGCAATAGGATAGAGGAAGAAATGGATGGCGAGCCATGGTTTTATGATGTCAAGGAATACCTCAGGATGGGGATATACCCGGAGCAGGCCACCGGAGATCAAAATAGAGCCATTCGGCGATTGGCAAATGGATTTTTCCTCAGTGGAGGAGTGTTGTATAAAAAAACACCAGATTTGGGATTGCTGAGATGTATAGATGCTAGTCAAGCCACGATAGTTATGACAGAGGTACATGCTGGAGTTTGTGGGCCACATATGAGCGGATATGTATTGGCGAAGAAGATTCTTTAAGCATGGTACTATTGGCTCACTATGCAGCGTGATTGTATCAGTTTCGTGCAGAAATGCCATCAGTGTCAGATACACGGAGATCTGATTCATTCTCCGCCGACAGAATTGCATACAATGTCAGCACCATGGCCATTTGTTGCCTGAGGGCATGTATGTCATTGGACCTATTGAGCCGACAGCTACCAACGGTCATAGGTTCATTCTGGTGACCATCGATTATTTCACTAAGTGGGTTGAAGCTAAAACTTTCGAGTCGGTAACCAAGAAGGCAGTGGTAGATTTTGTTCATTCCCATATCATCTGTAGATTTGGGATCCCAAAAGTGATCATCACGGACAATGGTGCTAATCTTAACAGCGGTTTGATGAAAGAAGTGTGTTAACAGTTCAAGATTACACACCGTAATTCCACAGCATATCGTCCCAAGGCGAATGGAGCGGTCGAGGCGGCCAACAAAAACATAAAGAAGATACTGAGGAAGATGATAGAAGGATCCGGACAATGGCATGAGAAATTACCATTTGCATTGTTGGGTTATCGCACTACTGTTCGTACTTCAGTAGGTGCAACTCCTTATTTGTTGGTATACGGAACTGAAGAAGTGATACCAGCAGAAGTTGAAATTCCATCCCTTCGGATTGTCGCTGAGGCTGAGATTGATGATGACGAGTGGGTCAAAGCCTGTTTGGAGCAGTTGAACCTGATTGATGAAAAGATATTGACAGCTGTGTGTCATGTCCAGTTATATCAAAAGCGAATGGCGAGAGCATACAACAAAAAGGTGCATCCCCGGAAGTTTGAAGTGGGCCAGCAAGTCCTGAAATGCATCCTCCCACATTAGGCTGAGGCAAAGGGCAAGTTCGCCCCGAATTAGCAAGGGCCATTCATTATAACCAGAGTGTTGTCCAATGGCGCTTTATGTTTAACAGATATTGAAGGGAAATGCATCGACATGGCTATAAATTCTGACGCAGTTAAGAGATATTATGCATGATTTCTTTTAATTGTAATTCTTATTTGTTTGTACTTGGTATGGTATCGGAGAATGAAATGACGGAGGCAATTTGTTCTTCCATCCAAACACTTCAACCTTTGCTTCCGCTTTTGAGCCTTATTTATTCTTTCATACCCCTCTTTTGGAATCAGTTAATGAAAATGAAAGAAAAAGAGAAGAGAAAAATAATGATAATAAAGACAAAAGAAAAGTCACAAGAAAACACAAAGGAATTGGGAACTACGTTTGACCTGATTCCTCAAAGAAGGATACGTAGGCGCCTTACGGCTCGGTCATAGTGCAACAAAAAAATAAAAATCCCCAAGCAAGAAACTGGGGGCTGAAGTTGTGTTTGTAATTTTGGGAAGGAGGTTTGATTCCAAGAGTTGTAATGTTTTACCCATCAAAATTATTTTGAACCTTTTGATACCCCAATACACAAGAATCCACATTGGTGTCCAAAAAAGACCTCCTGATCAGTATCCGAGAAGTGCCAAGTCATGCAAATGGAAGTCGGGAATAACTATCTGATCCCCAGCAGAGAAGAGGATCATAAACTAGAAATGAATTGATAGTCGAAAGAATCCCCAGCAGAGAGAGTCATATCGGTAACACTCCAATCCCCAGCTGGAAAAAATAAAATAAAATGAGAGAGTCTTATCGGTGAAAACCTCCACAGGCACCATAAGGCGACGGAAGTTGAGAGAAATAAAATGAGAGAGTCTTATCAGTGAAAACCTTCACAGGCACTATAAGGCAACGGAAGTTGAGAGAAATGAGAGAGTCTTATTAGGGAAAACCCCTCGAAGGGCACTATGAGGCGACAAGACAAGATTGGCGGAAAGAATCCGCATTTGGCAAAAGAGTTGAGTGCCTGTTTATCACCAGCAATATGAGGCCGTCCGAAAGGTTGATTGATACAAATAGACTGGGTTGATTAATCCGGAATGCATGACATGATCGTTGGGATTGGTTATATCATTCAGATAAGTTCTTTTCTTTCCTTTTCCCCAGCATTTGTTCAGAAAGACTTCTTCCTTTTCTATCTTTTGAAATCACCACTTTTTCATTTCTTGGTTTAAAGACTTTACCTCTCCAGCAGTTTGTTTTTGAAAAGGATTTTCAGAGCTTATTACCAGTTGCCATGTTACAACCCATATCCACATGTGTTAGTTCATTCCATATATTAGTTAACATAAATCCAAGAAGGAATTATCTTTGAGATGATAAGAAGTCAATCCTATTGGTCTTAAGTGATACAAGAGTGTATAAGGGTGATTAACCAGTATTAGAAGTTAAACGAATCAAGGATGTTGTAACTCGTATTTTCAGGTAATCTAGTGGTGCTTAATACACTCAAGAGGTCATTTATTAAGGTATTTTAATCATATAATATCCGTATCATAAGTCTTGAAGTCAAACGAGTTATGAAACAAAAGTCGACAAAAGTTGTCGCAACTTAGGTTCATAATTTTACTTAAACATTGGGTCAAATGTTTCTAATCTTTTCTCATAATTTACAAGGAATTACGGGGTGATCTACCAACCAAATTAAATATCTATGAGTCTAGTTTCCAACGCATTAAACCGTTCATCGATACGATCTCGGAGTAGAGAGATATTCGCGTTTTCGCGAGACTGCGCCAAGCACCTCTCTATGGGGCCCACTAAGTCGGTTTAAGATATTTGGACCTATATAGGATGACTCCAACCCGTTTTAAGTCATTTATTTTCACTATTTTCAGACCTTAGAACCCTAGGAACATCCTCTCAAGGTTCTCTCAAGATTCAAGACCCAAAAAAGGGCAAACAACACAAATCAAGTGTCGGGAATTCCGTGGCGCTAGTAAGTCTCTTGTTCTTCTTGTTGTTGCTCATTTTTGTGTCGTTTCAGCTCGTGTGGGAGGTTGTTTTAAAGGGTTTATGTTCTGTAAATACTCCCTCATGTTCTTAATATCAATCCTAGGTGATTTCAAGCCTTCTAAAGTGATTCTAGTGCCGAAAAACACTAATTGATCGCTAGTTTCGCTTTTTTGTTGTTGTGGCA
Organism: Nicotiana sylvestris; assembly: GCF_000393655.2. Taxonomy (NCBI): domain Eukaryota; kingdom Viridiplantae; phylum Streptophyta; class Magnoliopsida; order Solanales; family Solanaceae; genus Nicotiana; species Nicotiana sylvestris. The sequence goes on along the minus strand of NC_091066.1, from coordinate 4,305,191 downwards.
GCATTGGAGGGATATTTCATGGAAATTTAAGGTCAAATTGGAGTTGTTATTTCTGTATAAAGGTAAGGAACCTCTTACTCTATATGTATTTAAGATTATCCAAGTTGCGGCTAAGCCATTGAAGCTAGAACTTGTGAGATATATATCGAAAGGCTTGGTAGTAATGTTATTGTTTTGTGGACTGTTTTGCGTTGTTGTTGGGCTGCGTATTTTACTACTATCTTGTGGAGTTTTGGAGGAGGAAGGGTGTGGAGAAACACCATATATATGTAGGGTTATGGGCTGATAGTTATTCGTAACATTTCCAGGTTGTTTGACACGACTACGGTGGTCGTCGTATGTATGGAGTGATTAGGCTGTGTGTGGACTATTTTGGGAGGCTCAATATGTTTATTATTGATGTTGTTTGGGCTGTTTGGTGACTATTTTGAATGGTGTGAGGTCATATATATAGGGGAGGTGCTGTCCGTTTCATCGTAAAATAGGTTGTGGTCGATACATAATAGTTATGACGCTTAAATGATAACGATAGTATCGTTTCTCTTATTGTAGACTAAGGAGTTTTGACAATTGCATAGCTTGAGATTGGGGAAGTATATACAAGGTATGTGAGGCTATCCCTTTCCTTCTTTTGCACGACTCCGATTGTACATAATGTAATGAACGAGCTTCCAAGATACTCTACTCTTAGAAGCTAGCAGTACTTACATTGTTTTCCCTCTTATGGAACGATTGATGTTAATGTTACTTCTCTTATTCTTATGTTATCAATGTTGTTCGTACTTCCTAAATCTTATAAGGTTCATAGTGAAGAGTTAGTCCTAATAACGTGTATAGAGGATACCGACCTTACGTCACTCCGAAAGGTTTAGAATGTGATTCCATGAGTCGAGCATGCATTATATATATGTATCTATTTTACTCTACCGAGCCACGCTATAGTTGGCCGGGTACGGCACCTATTGTGCAACCACTGATCAGTTGGGTTTTACCGAGCTCCACGTGGCCGGGTACGATTCTACCGAGCCTATTATGGCCGGGTACGATATGATGATGATGATGCCCATAGAGGCGAATGCTTTAAAGGTTTATGTATTTATACATATGTATCATGCATTTCATGTAAGTAGCCCTCAGAGGTACTAAGATGTTACATGTTGTATATTCTCTATCCTTGCTTACATTACTGATCGTATTTATGGTTCCTTGCCTTACATACTCAGTACTTTATTCGTACTGACGTCCTTTTATTTGTGGACGCTGCATGTCGTGCTGCAGGTCCTGATAGACAGGCAGGTGCAGCTCCCCCACCACAGTAGACTGTCCAGTTCAGCGGTGATTGGCGAGATCCCTTCTCCGGACTTGCCTTGGTCTTGGTATGCAATTTTTGTTATAGACATTATGGGTATGTCGGGGCCCTGTTCCGGCTATGTTGCAACACTTATGTTCTTTTAGAGGCTCATAGACAGGTGTCGGCTCATGTATAGTTTGGTATGCCTTGTCGGCTAGTTTTTGTTGTATAGTCTTTCATAGTAGCGTGGTAGCTCATACCTTATACGTAGTTTCTTGATTGTCTGGTCATCCCCTGCTATGTATGTTCATGCCGTCATATTTTATTGCTGGTTGTCCATGATCTAGGTCTACCATTTATATTGATCTCGTCAGCCTTAAAAGATAATAATGAAGGTTAGATGAAATGTACGTTGGTGCTCGGCAAGTGTGGTCGGGTGCTAGTCATGGCCCTTCAGTTTGGGTCGTGACAAACTTGGTATCAGAGCAAGTCTGTCCTAGGGGTTGTCTATGAGCCGTGTCTAGTAGAGTCTTGATTATGGATGTGTAGCGCGCCACATTTATAATCAGGAGGCTACATGACATCTAGGGTTGTTACCTTCTTCCTGAATCTAGATCGTGCGTAGAGTTGAGTCGTAAGTGTTCGTCTCTAATATTCACCTTGTTTTTTTCAGTGATGCCTTCGACTAGGAAGCAAACGATTAGTAGACGGCTTGATACAGCAGCGGGAGAGGGTACCAGTCAGGTGCCCCAAGTCAGAGCAGGACAAAGTGAGGCTCAAAGTGAGATGCCCTCTCATACCTCATCTACTCCATCTCCTCCAGAGGATATTAGAAGGCACCCAGCGCCTCCAGTTCCTCCGTCTGGCACTCCAGACCAGGATATGCGGAGTGCTTTGCAGTTATTGACTAGCTTGGTAGCTGCTCAGGATCAGAGGCAGAATACAGGTGCTGCTGAGAAACCAGTTAGTACAAGAGTTCGTGATTTTATTAATTTAGACCCTCCAGTGTTTACCGGATCAGACCCCAAGGAGGACCCACAGACTTTTATTGACCAAGTTCATCGTACACTTCGGGTTATGCATGTTAGTGATACAGAGGCAGTAGAGTTGGCTTCTTATCGGTTACGGGATTTAGCGGTTCTCTGGTATGATAGTTGGGAGAGATCCAGGGGTCCGAACCCTCCTCCAGCTGTGTGGAAGGAATTTTCTGAGGCCTTTCTTCGTCACTACTTGCCAGTTGAGATACGACGAGCTAGAGCTGATAAGTTCTTGAACCTTAGACAAGGTAATATGAGTGTGCGAGAGTACAGTATGCAGTTTGATTCTTTGGCAAGGTATGCTCCCCATATGGTGGCCGAGATGAGTGATAGGGTGCATATGTTCGTGAATGGGTTGGGACCACATCTGATAAATGAGTGTACGACAGCCTCCTTGGTGGAGGGCATGGATATTTCCCGTATTCAAGCTTATGCCCAGACCCTAGAGGATCGTAAGCGCCAGCAGAGGGCAGTTAGGGAGCAGGATAGAGGCCAGCATAAGAGGGCGAGATTTGCAGGGTATTCTGATGACTTCAGAGGCCGCATCAGGCCACAGTTTTCGAGGAGTTCGGCGCCACCTGTAGCTAGTGCTCCTCCACAGTTTCAGAGGCCTCGATATGATCGATCCTATTCTGGTCCAGGTCAGAGTTCGCGGGCATCTGGCTCGCAACATCACAGGGATACTAGTCAGATGAGACCCCCAACACCACATTGTGATCAGTGCGGCAAGGCCCACTTTGGACTGTGTCGTCGAGGTTCTGATGCATGCTATTCGTGCGGGCAGCCTGGCCATATGATGCGGGAGTGTCCTAATAGAGGAGGTGATGGTATGGCTCAGCCGACTGGATCTGTGTCTGGTTCTTCCTCATCAGTTCGACCTCCAGCACGGGGTTTTCAGCAGTCGACAGGTCGTGGTAGGGGTAGAGGTGCAGTGCCGAGTTCGAGTGGTGCTCAAAATCGAACCTATGCTCTAGTAGGTCGACAGGATCTCGAGTCGTCTCCAGATGTTGTTACAGGTATTATATCTGTGTTTTCTTATGATGTATATGCGCTGATTGATCCGGGATCTACATTATCATATGTTACACCCTTTGTGGCTAATAAGTTTGGCATTGAACCTGAATTGATAAGTAAACCCCTCGCGGTATCTACTCCGATAGGAGATTCTGTGATTGCTAGAAGGGTATATAGAGGTTGCACTGTGATGATTTGTAGTCGTCAAACCTCGGCAAATTTATTTGAGTTAGAAATGGTTGATTTTGATGTGATAATGGGAATGGACTGGTTGGCCTCATGCTATGCAAATGTTGACTGTCGTACGAAGATGGTTAGGTTCCAATTTCCGGGTGAACCCGTCATTGAATGGAAAGGGAACATTGCTACACCGAAAGGTAGGTTTATTTCCTATCTTAAGGCAAGGAAAATGATCTCAAAAGGTTACATTTATCATCTCGTTCGCGTTAGGGATGCGGAGGCGAAACCGCCTACTTTACAATCAATCCCTGTGGTCAACGAATTCCCAGATGTTTTCCCAGATGAACTCCCAGGCCTTCCTCCTGAAAGGGAGATTGAGTTTAGCATTGATGTGTTGCCTGACACTCAACCGATCTCTATTCCTCCATACAGAATGGCCCCGGCAGAGTTGCAAGAGTTGAAGGTGCAGTTGAAGGACTTGCTAGATAAGGGCTTTATTAGGCCTAGCACTTCACCTTGGGGTGCACCAGTCCTATTCGTGCGGAAGAAAGACGGGTCGTTACGGATGTGTATCGACTATCGACAGTTGAATAAGTCTACTATAAAGAACAAGTATCCACTTCCAAGAATTGATGACCTGTTTGACCAACTCCAGGGTGCCAAGTATTTCTCTAAGATTGATTTACGTTCAGGGTATCATCAGGTGAGGGTTAGGGAGAAGGATATTCCAAAGACGGCCTTCCGGACAAGATATGGGCACTTTGAGTTCTTGGTGATGTCGTTCGGGCTAACAAATGCCCCAGCAGCTTTTATGGATCTCATGAATACTATATTCAGGCCCTATCTTGATGTGTTCGTGATTGTATTCATTGATGACATTCTAGTATATTCTCGTTCGGAGGCGGAACATGCGGGCCACTTGCGGATAGTATTACAGACGCTTCAGGATCGTAAGTTATATGCTAAGCTCTCCAAATGTGAATTCTGGCTGAACTCAGTAGCATTCCTTGGCCATGTGATATCTGATGAGGGTATTAGTGTCGACACTCAGAAGATCGATGCAGTAAAGAATTGGCCGAGACCTACAACACCATCAGAAGTCCGCAGCTTCCTAGGGCTAGCAGGATATTATAGGCGGTTTGTAGAAGGATTTTCCTCTATATCATCACCATTGACTAAGTTAACACAAAAAGCTACCAAATTCCAGTGGTCTGACACTTGTGAACGTAGTTTTCAGGAGTTGAAGAATCGATTGACATCTGCACCAGTGCTCACTCTTCCTGAAGGAACAGAAGGTTATGTGGTATATTGTGATGCCTCAGGTATAGGTTTGGGGTGCGTATTGATGCAGCGTGGGAATGTGATTGCTTATGCATCAAGACAATTGAAGAAGCATGAAAAGAATTATCCAACCCATGATTTGGAATTGGCTGCAGTAATATATGCTTTGAAGATATGGCGGCACTACTTATACGGCATCCATGTTGACATCTACACAGATCACAAGAGTTTACAATACATCTTCAAGCAGAAAGAGTTGAATTTGAGGCAGCGTAGGTGGCTTGAATTATTGAAAGACTACGACGTCGAGATATTGTATCATCCCGGTAAAGCCAATGTTGTGGCAGACGCTCTCAGCCGTAAATCAATGGGAAGCTTAGTACATATTGAGGCAGGTAGATGGGGGTTGATTAAAGAGCTTCATCAGCTAGCCAATATGAGAATCAGATTGTTAGACTCTGATGACGGAGGTGTTACTGTACAGAATACATCAGAATCATCTTTGGTAGCCGAGGTAAAAGCACGACAATATGAAGATCCTATCTTAGTACGATTAAGAGAAAGCATTCAACAGTGTAAAAGTATGGCTTTTGGGATCGGAAAAGATGGGGCACTGAGATACCAGAGCCGATTGTGTGTGCCTAATGTGGCAGGGTTGCGAGAGAAGATTATGAATGAGATTCATCAATCCCGATATTCCATCCATCCCGGCTCGACAAAGATGTATCATGATGTCAAGGAGCAGTATTGGTGGGATAATATGAAGAAGTCTATTGCAGAATTTGTAGCCCAGTGTCCCAATTGTCAACAAGTAAAGATAGAACATCAGAAACCCGGTGGATTGCTTCAAAATATAGAGATTCCGACCTGGAAGTGGGAGGTGATTAATATGGACTTCATTATTGGATTACCTCGCTCTTATCATAAGTTTGACTCCATCTGGGTGATAATTGATCGACTTACAAAATGTGCCCATTTTCTGCCAGTGAAGACAACTTACACGGCTGAAGATTATGCAAAGTTGTATATCAAGGAGATTGTTAGGCTTCATGGTGTGCCCATATCTATTATATCAGACCGAGGAGCTCAATTTACGGCTAACTTTTGGAGGTCTTTCCAGAAGGGTTTAGGCACACAGGTAAATCTCAGCACTGCATTTCATCCGCAGACTGATGGACAGGCTGAACGTACCATTCAGACACTGGAAGATATGCTATGAGCATGTGTTCTAGATTTTAAGGGGAATTGGGATGATCATCTTCCACTCATAGATTTCGCCTATAACAATAGCTACCATTCCAGGATTAAAATGGCCCCATATGAGGCACTATACGGGAGGAGATGTAGATCACCAGTTGGATGGTTCGAAGTCGGTGAAACAGAATTATATGGGCCAGATTTGATTCACCAAGCTATTGAGAAGGTGAAAGTGATACAGGAGCGATTGAGGACGGCACAAAGCAGGCAAAAATCTTATTCTGATGTCCGACGTCGTGATCTAGAGTTTGAGGTTGGTGATTGGGTTTTCCTGAGGATCTCACCAATGAAGGGTATTATGCGTTTTGGGAAGAAAGGTAAGCTGAGTCCAAGGTATATCGGGCCGTATAAAATTCTTCGACGGATTGGACAGGTTGCTTATGAGTTAGAATTGCCATCCGAATTGGAATTTGTCCACCCGGTATTCCATGTATCTATGTTGAGAAAATGTATTGGAGACCCTTCTCGAGTCATCCCTATCAAAGATGTACAAGTTACAGAGGACCTATCATATGAAGAAGTGCCAGTGGCGATATTAGATCGGCAAGTCCGCAAGCTGAGAACAAAAGATGTAGCTTCCGTCAAAGTATTGTGGAGGAACAAAAATATGGAAGAAATGACATGGGAAGCAGAAGAGGAGATGAAGTCTAAATACCCTTACTTATTCCAGAATGAAGATAACAAGGATGCTGGTGGAAGACAGGATACATTGGAAGAAGAAACGGCTCTATGAGGTAAGCAATAATTTGAGAATACTCCTCCTTAATACAAAATGGTGATATGTAGATAATGTAAATACGCATAATGCTTTGTGTAGCCTTGTGAAGCCATATGTTGGGCTTAATTACTTGCAAGTTTTGCTAGTGACCATTTTATAGGGGAAAATTGATCGGAAATTTCCATTGGAATCCACGATGATTTAAACTCCCCATAAACCCTTACATTCGAGGACGAATGTTCCTAAGGGGGGGAGGGTGTTACAACCCATATCCACATGTGTTAGTTCATGCCATATATTAGTTAACATAAATCCAAGAAGGAATTATCTTTTAGATGATAAGAAGTCAATCCTATTGGTCTTAAGTGATACAAGAGTGTATAAGGGTGATTAACCAGTATTAGAAGTTAAACGAATCAAGGATGTTGTAACTCGTATTTTTAGGTAATCTAGCGGTGCTTAATACACTCAAGAGGTCATTTATTAAGGTATTTTAATCATATAATATCCGTATCATAAGTCTTGAAGTCAAACGAGTTATGAAACAAAAGTCGACAAAAGTTGTCGCAACTTAGGTTCATAATTTTACTTAAACATTGGGTCAAATGTTTCTAATCTTTTCTCATAATTTACAATGAATTACGGGGTTATATACCAACAAAATTAAAGATCTAGGAGTCTAGTTTCCAACGCATTAAACCGTTCATCAATACGATCTCGGAGTAGAGAGATATTCGCGTTTTCGCGAGACTGCGCCAAGCACCTCTCTATGAGGCCCACTAAGTCGGTTTAAGATATTTGGACCTATATAGGATGACTCCAACCCGTTTTAAGTCATTTCTTTTCACTATTTTCAGACCTTAGAACCCTAGGAACATCCTCTCAAGGTTCTCTCAAGATTCAAGACCCAAAAAAAGGGCAAACAACACAAATCAAGTGTCGGGAATTCCGTGGCGCTAGTAAGTCTCTTGTTCTTCTTGTTGTTGCTCATTTTTGTGTCGTTCCAGCTCATGTGGGAGGTTGTTTTAAAGGGTTTATGTTCTGTAAATACTCCCTCATGTTCTTAATATCAATCCTAGGTGATTTCAAGCCTTCTAAAGTGATTCTAGTGCCGAAAAACACTAATTGATCGCTAGTTTCGCTTTTTTGTTGTTGTGGCAGCATTGGAGGGATATTTCATGGAAATTTAAGGTCAAATTGGAGTTTGTTATTTCTGTATAAAGGTAAGGAACCTCTTACTCTATATGTATTTAAGATTATCCAAGTTGCGGCTAAGCCATTGAAGCTAGAACTTGTGAGATATATATCGAAAGGCTTGGTAGTAATGTTATTGTTTTGTGGACTGTTTTGCGTTGTTGTTGGGCTGCGTATTTTACTACTATCTTGTGGAGTTTTGGAGGAGGAAGGGTGTGGAGAAACACCATATATATGTAGGGTTATGGGCTGATAGTTATTCGTAACATTTCCAGGTTGTTTGACACGACTACGGTGGTCGTCGTATGTATGGAGTGATTAGGCTATGTGTGGACTATTTTGGGAGGCTCAATATGTTTATTATTGATGTTGTTTGGGCTGTTTGGTGACTGTTTTGAATGGTGTGAGGTCATATATATAGGGGAGGTGCTGTCCGTTTCATCGTAAAATAGGTTGTGGTCGATACATAATAGTTATGACGCTTAAATGATAACGATAGTATCGTTTCTCTTATTGTAGACTAAGGAGTTTTGACAATTGCATAGCTTGAGATTGGGGCAGTATATACAAGGTATGTGAGGCTATCCCTTTCCTTCTTTTGCACGACTCCGATTGTACATAATGTAATGAACGAGCTTCCAAGATACTCTACTCTTAGAAGCTAGCAGTACTTACATTGTTTTCCCTCTTATGGAACGATTGATGTTAATGTTACTTCTCTTATTCTTATGTTATCAATGTTGTTCGTACTTCCTAAATCTTATAAGGTTCATAGTGAAGAGTTAGTCCTAATAACGTGTATAGAGGATACCGACCTTACGTCACTCCGAAAGGTTTAGAATGTGATTCCATGAGTCGAGCATGCATTATATATATGTATCTATTTTACTCTACCGAGCCACGCTATAGTTGGCCGGGTACGGCACCTATTGTGCAACCACTGATCAGTTGGGTTTTACCGAGCTCCACGTGGCCGGGTACGATTCTACCGAGCCTATTATGGCCGGGTACGATATGATGATGATGATGCCCATAGAGGCGAATGCTTTAAAGGTTTATGTATTTATACATATGTATCATGCATTTCATGTAAGTAGCCCTCAGAGGTACTAAGATGTTACAGGTTGTATATTCTCTATCCTTGCTTACATTACTGATCGTATTTATGGTTCCTTGCCTTACATACTCAGTACTTTATTCGTACTGACGTCCTTTTATTTGTGGACACTGCATGTCGTGCTGCAGGTCCTGATAGACAGGCAGGTGCAGCTCCCCCACCACAGTAGACTGTCCAGTTCAGCGGTGATTGGCGAGATCCCTTCTCCGGACTTGCCTTGGTCTTGGTATGCAATTTTTATTATAGACATTATGGGTATGTCTGGGCCCTGTTCCGGCTATGTTGCATCACTTATGTTCTTTTAGAGGCTCATAGATAGGTGTCGGCTCATGTATAGTTTGATATGCCTTGTCGGCTAGTTTTTGTTGTATAGTCTTTCATAGTAGCGTAGTAGCTCATACCTTATACGTAGTTTCTTGATTGTCTGGTCATCCCCTGCTATGTATGTTCATGCCGTCATATTTTATTGCTGGTTGTCCATGATCTAGGTCTACCTTTTATATTGATCTTGTCAGTCTTAAAAGATAATAATGAAGGTTAGATGAAATGTACGTTGGTGCTCGGCAAGTATGGTCGGGTGCTAGTCATGGCCCTTCAGTTTGGGTCGTGACATGCCAAGATTGTGCAAAAACACAATGTGGATAGGACGGGCAAAAGATGATGCAATGGAACTAGAAAGATGTTCGTTGCAAGACCAAATGATGGATTGGTCTAGAATTTCGGGGAGAGTATGGAGAAAAGTGGGAAGCAACAATTGGTGAATAAAGAATCGTCAAGAAACAAGAGCATCCTTGGCAGATTATCGACCAAGTTCCAAGAGGGTCGGACAACAAGGAGCGGGGAAAGAAGAGAGGGAAAACCATCCCCGGCAGAGATATGATCGCCAACAGGAATATCATCCCCAACAAATAATCTCATCCCCAACAAGCTTTGGTGATGTAATGGAACACAAAGCGGGGAAAGGAGAAAAGAGAAAACCATCCCCAGCAGGAATGGCACGACCATTCACCACGTTTTAAACTAACAAAATTTTCTTTGATTTGAAGCAGGGACAGGAAATGTTATAGATAATGAAAAGACATCATGATACAAGAAAGATTGTCAAACTGGGGCAGAAAATTTTCTTTCATTTTTGAAATTTTCTGGAAGTCCGGTACCCACTTGGGGAAGAAGCAGGATAACACAAGTTTAGGGAAAATGGTATCCCAGCAGTTTTCGGAAGAAGGCCAAACAAGTTTTAAAGGAAGCAATTTCGGAAGGAAGATAACATAAGTCTTAAGGGAAGTAGCTTTCGGAGGAAGGAAAGCACCAGCTTAAGGGAAGTAGTCTTTGAAGGAGGAAAGTAACATATTTTGAATAAAATATTGGTGTTATCCCCAACAGTTTTTCAGAGGAATGAAACACCAGTTTTGAGGGAAGCAGTTCTGAAAGAAGATGGTTCAAGTTAGAAGGAAAATGGTTCAGGAGGCAGGAAGGAACAACAGCAATAAAACGCAATTTTAAGGCTTATTAAAGTCAGGAGCCCGCCTGGAGAATGGAGGTATTATATTTTACGAAATAGTTGAAGTCAGGAGCCCGCCTGAAGAATGGAGGTATTATATTTTAATTCATTGTTGAAGTCAGGAGTCCTCCTGGAGAACGGAGGTGTTACATTTTAAGAAGTTGTTGAAGTCAGGAGCCCGCCTGAAAAATAGAGGTGTTATATGTTTAAGAAGCTGTTGAAGTCAGGAGTCCGCCTGAAAAATAGAGGTGTTATATGTTTGAGAAGCTGTTGAAGTCAGAAGCCCGCCTGAAAAATAGAGGTGTTATATGTTTGAGAAGCTGTTGAAGTTAGGAGCCCGCCTGGAGAATGGAGGTGTTATATTTTAAGAAGTTATTGCAGTCAGGAGCCCGCCTGGAGAACAGAGGTATTATATCTTTAAGTTGCAGTCGAAGTCAGGAACCCGCCTGGAGAATGGAGGTATTATCTTTCTAAGTCATAACAAAAGTCAGGAGCCCGCCTGGAGAATGGAGGTGTTATATTTTAAGAAGTTATTGCAGTCAGGAGCCCGCCTGGAGAACGAAGGTATTATATCTTTAAGTTGCAGTCGGAGTCAGGAACCCGCCTGGAGAATGGAGGTATTATATTTTTAAGTCGTTGTCGAAGTCAGGAGCCCGCCTGGAGAATGGAGGTATTATATTTTACGAAATAGTTGAAGTCAGGAGCCCGCCTGGAAAAATGGAGGTGTTATATTTTTGAGTTGTAGTCGAAGTCCCCGTTTGGAGAATGGAGGCATTATGTTTTAAGAAGTAGTTGAAGTCAGGAGCCCGCCTGGAGAATGGAGGTTGTTTTCATTGCAGTTGAAGTTTAAGTCATGAGCCCCGCCTGGAGAATGGAGGTAGTCGAAGTCAGGAGCCCGCCTTGGAGGTGTTTATTTTAAAAAGTTGTTGTTGGAGTCAGGAGCCCACCTGTAGAACAGAGGAGTACATTTCAAAACAAGTCAGGAGCCCGCCTGTAGAACAGAGGAATAAATTTCAAGTTTGAAGTCAGGAGCCCGCCTGTAGAACAGAGGAATACATTTCAAGATCAAATCAGAGGTCAGTAATGCGGAGGGTTACAACAAAATACCCCCAGCATGAATCCTATAGCAGAAATCAAAAAGAAGACTACAAGAGCAAGTTTGAAGATAGATAAGATGTTGTAATCCCTAGTTTAGTCTAGCTTCTTGTTTTTCTTTTAGCACGGTGTAATAAGGAGATCAGAAAGCAGTAGTAACAATATGCAGCAATAGTAACAGCAAAATTGCAGTCCCATGGTAGTCCCAGCTACCAAAACTTCCCGAACTACATTAACCTGATTCCCTTTTAGCCAGGGATATGTAGGAAACCTGTGAAGCAAAGGTTCGGTTAAATCTTTTCAAAAATGCTTCACACGGAGTATTTCAACGGGCAAAAATCGCTCGTATCCGCTCACTTTATCTTTGCGCGAAAACTCTTTATGTTTTCGGACAAAGAGGGCCAGCTGTGAGCACGTGATTTTTGCTTCACGAAGACTATTCCAAAAGAAAACAAAAATAAAACAAATTGCCTTTGGGTACAATTTTGAGAATTTTGCGTGACATTTTGGATAGTTATTTTTTGTCTGTGAACGTTTATCCTGTTTTAATTAATTGAAAAATACCAAAATACAGGTTGCATGCATATTTAGGATTTAATTGTGCATTTTTTAATTAATTAAACCACGTCCTATTTTAAAGAGTGAAAATCATAAAATATGAATTTTGGTAGCTTTGTCATTTTTATTGTTTAATTGTGTGATTTTTTTTAATCAATATTTGATCTTGTGTGTTAATTATTGTTAAGGGTTGATTAATATCTTTTTAAAATAATCTTGGTTTTACAATTTCATTTAGGAATTTTTGGTTTTTAGGAATTAAAAGAAAATGAAAGGAAAAAGAAAAGAGTGAAAATCGGTCTGGCCCATTATTTTGGACCAAAAATCAGGCCCAAATCACCCATTTACCAGGTCCAGTTGGCCTGGCCACATACAACTTAAAACGACGTCGTTTGGTCACTCTTGATCAAGGCCGTTGGATTAAATCAATCCAACGGCCAAGATCATCTCTTACCCAAATCCAACCCAACCCCGTCCATGTACCCAGTCTAGCCCAAACCGACCCCTTACTTAAACCAAACGACGTCATATTGGTTAATCTCCTTGATCCTGGCCGTTGATCTTAATTGATCTAATGGCCGTGATTAAATTCCCCACATGGTATATATTCCTAAATCCTACCCCACCCCCTAAACCAACCCCCCCTCACCTCTTCGTCTCTGAGCTTCAGAGATCAAACAGCTCCTCCGCCTTCAACCACCGTGCTCCGCCCACCGGAAATCGCCTCACGGTGGTTCTAGTAGTCCAAACTACCCCATCTTTTCACCACTGATTCCCCTCGACCTCCCCATTCCGAATCCCTAACTCTTATCTCTCAAATCCCAGCCGTGTGCTTCGAGTATTAGATCAAAAATTAAGCCGGAACCCTATCTCGTCCAATAGCCTCCAATTTCACACCACAACTTCCCCAAGACTTTCTCGTTCCAGTCCCATGCTCATTTTTCTTCGAATCACCCCTGAGCTCCTCGAATCTTAGATCAAAGGAATCGACCCAAACCCTAATCCGTTCAAATGCCACCAAACTCACACCATGTGATCTCCTGGACCCCCTCACCATGAATCCCTGATCAACTCTTTTCAAATCATCATGGGGTAGCTCGGATTCCAGATCGAAGTTAGGCAGGCCAGGTTCCATGAATTTTGAGCCAGAGACTGACTTTAGCCATGTTGTTTTCCTTCGAAAACACATGGTTAAAGTCCGTCTCGGCTTGAAAATGGGAAGAGCCTCGAGTTTTTTTATCGAGTTGTGATTCGGGTAAGTCTTTTACATCCAGTTTTGATTGTTCACTCTTGCAGTTCCGTTTGTTTACTTTGTCCCTTCCCCTTCTATAAATTGGCATGAATTTCTCGTTTGAATTATGATCAGTAGTCTAAGGTCCAAACTTGGGCCAGTTTGCGAGTTGAATTTGTCAAGAACTGGTTTAATTTGTGTCTGTTTAGTGTGTTCAAGTTCCGGCCACCAATTATGTTATCGTTGTGATCCCTTAATCAGTAATGTTAGCCTGTACAATAGACCTAATGCTTACGAAATGGTTCATGATTGTCTGAGCCTAGACTCGTGTTATTAATCAGGTTTCATTTCATGACACTTGCTTTGCCTCATCTCTAATTGCAGTCTCATGTTGATAGTGGTTGGGTTTAGCCAAATTGTTGTGAATTAAAACTTATTCTATAGTGTGTGATTCCCTTTGTTTGCAATTCATGTTGTTGATTACTTGTCTAGTTGGTTATCAGGGAGTCTATTGGTTTTTCAAATCTGAAGTTTTGTAGTCTGTCCAGTTGAATTAGGAGTCAGTTGTTAGGAATTTGATAGTTTGAATTGGTTAAAGCTGTTTGGGGTTGTTGCCAATTAAAGGGATTGGGTAGGACAGTAATTTCAGGGGCTTTAGGGGGTAATTTGGGAATTGAAAAGTTTAAAAATGGTCAGTTTAAGTGGGCTGTCAGTAAAGCACTTAAGTAACATTAAACTAATGCATTTATTTAGTGCTAATGGGGAACAAAACATAATGGTATGAAAGGATTTGAAGGGAATGGATTAAGAAATAGGTGTCCATACCTATTTGAATTTAAATAAAGAAAAGACAAGGGCAGTGAGGAACAAGTGAATTAAAAAGAGAACAAAATATGTAGTAGTGGCGGAGGAATATCATGGGCAGAAAATCTGATAAGGCAGAGGGGGCAGGCCTGTTTTGGGGGTTATATATAGAGTCATTTTTAGACAGAAGGGGGATCCTTTTTTGGGGGGAAGTCTGGGCTTGGTTCTTCTCCTGGGTCAGACCGGGAAGGAAGAGAGTTGAGGGAGCTTTCACTTTTTCATTGCCTTAATTAACTTGTCAAAATCTCAGCTAGTAGTCCAACTGCCTGAGAATCATAAGCAGTTTTAAAATTCTCTGCTTCAAGTTTCAGAGATCACTTTTGAGAGTCTTTAATCAGTTAGGAACATTTCTGGAAAATTGGGAGGGAAGATTCTGAAAAACTGGAAGGGAATTTCAAGAGTTAGTCTAGTTCAACTAGTGCTACCCCATTGAAACTGAAAAGAGCTTCAACTCTAACTGTGGAGTTGTATTTTCGAGTTTTTCTTGGTTGCTGAATTCTAGGGGTGTTTCTGCTTGTGTTTTGACTGATATTTGTTTGTTGTCAAGCTGTTTGGGGTCAGTTACTAGTTGTTTGTGTTGCTGTTGGTATTGCTGGTAATTTTAACTGGTTTTTCCTGAGTCGTTATTGGTTATCTTTTGGTGCATTGCTGTTGTGAACTGATGTTGTATTGTTGCTCGCATTTCTGCTGCTGCTGATTTCTTCTTCTTCTTCTTCTGCTTCTTATATTTCAAACATTCAGGTACATATCCTGGAACCTTCAATCTTGTGGACATGAAATGAAATGCTGCTTGAGATGATTTATGACTTCTCATGTTTTGTTTTAGTTCAAAAGTGTAGAGCAATTATGTTTATTCGAATTTCATATCACTTGTATAATTGGACTATTTGAGGTCGTGTAGGATTGTTAAACTCATTTGATTTGTGTGAAGAATTGAAACACCAGTTTTAATCTAGTTTACTCCTTAATTCGTGTTGTAGTTAAATCTGATATTTGGCCTATGATAGTTTAGCATGAGAGGTTTGTGATAGTTAGTAGTAAAAATCTGATTCTGAAATTGTTAATGATATGGCTTGTAGTTAATTTTGAAATAATGGTAGACATGTAAGATTTGAACATCCTAGGACATTTCAGTATATTAATCATAAGGACTGCATTAAAGTAATACCATTTTCCATGGTTATATGGAGTTGAATTGCTTACTTTTTGTAAAAAATCAATTGTTGATAGTCACTATTAGGTTGGAAACGATCACTAGTCTGCTTACATATGTGACAACCCTATGCATGTAAATTAAATTCATTGCATTCTCAGTCTTTTGTTTCAAGTTGAAAGCTCAAATGTTGAGTCCTTTATCTTCTAAACTTGGGCCTGCCATAATTCATCTTGCACCTTCTGACGATTTGGGCCTTGCCCCAAAGCCTAGGCCCCAGAAACTTCATGTCAGCCTCATGCTAAGACCATGAAGTCTCAATTTAGGCTCCATGATTGTACTGGGCCTGTACAGAGGCCCATGATGGACTGGTTATCCAATTGAGCTGAATCTATTTGAGTACCTAATCACGGTTCAGCGACATGCTAATTAATTAGGGCCTTTTCTTATTATTAGAGACAATATATGATAGAAAGATCGTAGTCCTTTAGGTTGGCTTTAAAATAAATAAGGTGCACCGCGCCAAATAAAATCACAAATCGCGTGGACCTCTTTAAATGTTCACATTAAGTATTTAGACCTCGGGACGTGCCATTTAGCGAATTTCATGGCTTCCCGCAAAGTTAATAATATGCTAGTCGCTTTAGGTACGACATTTAATAATATTACCTTCCTAAACTCGGGTGTGCATTTATGTGACCCAAATCCAAGTCTCAACAACGTTAGATAAAATGTGTCATGGACCACGGGTGCATTTATGTGACGTGGTTCAAGATGTGTTTTAGATGACGTTGAATCTTTCAAAAGAATATTTAAATAAAAGCGGTTATAAAGTTAAAATTGAACCATATGTTAAAACATGTACTAAAAATCAGATAATAGGCCAATTATAACAGTGGAGCGACCGTGGTAGAACCACGGAATTCGGGAATGCCTAACACCTTCTCCCGGGTTAACAGAATTCCTTACCCGAATTTCTGTGTTCGCGGACTGTAATACAGAGTCAATCTTTTTCTCGATTCGGGATTTAAACCGGTGACTTGGGACACCATAAATTATCCCAAGTGGTGACTCTGAATTTTAATAAAAATAATCCCGTTTCGATTGTCACTTTAAGTTGGAAAAAACTCACTTATGTACTCCCTTCTCGGGGGTATAGGAAATAGGAGGTGTGACAGTTGTTACTTTAGCCTTTCATGGACGCTATGGAAAACCACGATACAATCTTCTAATGATTCAATCCTTTGTTAACTGGACCCAATTCCTTCTTTTAGCTTATACTGGAGTCTTCTAAGGCTATCATTAATTGAATAATTCTTTTCGTCCAATCTCAGTTTTCTTCAAACGTAAGCAATTGTTTTTCCTAGTCTTTTTTCCCCTTTTTACATGTATACTTAGCTTATCTGAGTTCTCACGCATGACGAAGTTTTTATGCAACTCATATGGTCTCGAATATTACTTTTGGTTTTATTCCCCAGTCATAAGCAATGGTAGGTGCAACTTTCTTTTGGAGTACATACAAATTAGTAGTTAAACTGTTGTTACACAACCCTTTCCTCTTTAGGTCATTGTGCTTTAGTTAAATCCTTCTTCCTTATTTCCTCAACTAGTCTTTCATTTTGGTACTTAGGGGGGAGGGGGATCCTCTGACTCATGTAAGGTTGCAAGCTTATCACATTGTATGCCTGACGGAATTCTTGATGTTCTTCCTTGCCTATAATTACTCGTAGTTACTTATCTCCATGCCCTTGTGCTTGTAGGGTTACTCCTGAACTAATATTTTGATTGTCTTCATGGGGGCACTTTCTTTTATTTTCGTAACACACATATGGTACCTTTTTAACTACCCCAATTCCTATCTGAATAGATCTCAAGTATCACAATGTCGTAACTACAAGGCTGAATTCACTATATTGGGTTTTACTATGTTTATCTCGCACGATCTGCTAACTCATCTGCAACCTCCTATTTAGCCATAACTAGGCTCTTCCCGAATCTACTACTAATTACTCGTTGGCCCATTCTCATATCAATGTTTCGCGTAATCTTTCTTGGGTTATTTTCTTTGTCTTAACTTAAGCCTCATACTGGCTCCTTATTTAACAATAATATCTCGGGCAGGAACCGTTACTTCCTTTCCTTGATGGCACATTTGCATAATGTTCTGGAATCGTAGCATACCTGTAGGATTTGAATAAATACAGTCTCATCCCTTTTCTCATTTTTATTCTTCCTTTACCATTCTATAGTTACTAGAACTATTTAATTCTAACTTAATGCCACATCACTCTATATTCCACCCCTTTAGGGGATTACTAAGATTTAGTGCTACGGCGATCTATCTATAGATATTTTACCTATTCATCTTTGATGTCTTTTCACATCATCAATGGCCCTTACTCGTCTTGCAGTAATCCTTTTGTACCAAGTATAACAAAAATTCTTTATTCGCGAGGGTGACACTTAGTGTAACTGGTACATACAGTCCCTTAAGCTTAACTTTGTACACATTGCTTGCTTTAGGTAAGCATCTTCCTGAATGACCATTCTCTGGATTTTTTATGAATCTTTTTCTGTTGTCCATTCTATTATCGTTGGAACGCAATCTAAAATTCTCATGATACCGGCCACTATCAAATCACTCAGTCCCTAATTCATGATTAGTTTATCTTGTTCACCAGTCTGTACTGATTTGTTACTCTCGGTCTAACTTTTCTTTCTGGTGATCATGTTAGCATCACGAACTTATTTCTCCAAATAAGGATACGACTTTATGGCCTATACTCTCTTTCGTTGTCTCAAGGCCTGTCACCTCTCATATTTTCCATCATTTGACTATAGACTCTGTAATATTGTCATTTTTTTAATCTACCATTGTCATCCATGTATCACATCTTACTCATAATGCTTCATTAACTTGTTTCTTGTTTCCCTGTTAACATCTCTATCTATCATTTTTTCCATCTACTGGCTATTCGGGTTGCCTAATGTTCTTTCTTTACTAGGGGCATGAGCCATACTAAGGTAATATTTATCCCTTCCAGGCTTCTAGTGCCTATCTTTTGTAGTACTCATATCTAGTTGTACTATTTTAGAGTGCACCATCTAGGTATCTCACAAGGAGTTCTATTAGCACATTCGCAATATTCTTCGGAAATGTCAACTAACGCAAGCAATACATTTACTAATTTGGGTTACACTAACCCCAGCCGGATCCTAATATCCTGTCATTCTCTTAACTGCACCTGTTAGCCCCCATAGGGCATAACTGAAATGGGTATGACCAATTGTGCATACGTTTGTTACTGTTAAAGGTAACTCAAAATGCTTATATCTCTCTCTCTTCCTAAATTGTTGATAATGTTCATCTCTCCTAACAGGGTACCTCGTACCCTTCTTTGCCTTGCTTCTTTTACTTGTTGAAACTTGTACCTTCTGATTTTCTCGTTGCTTTTCACCATATGGGTGGATAGATATTCATGCCTTAGGGCTCCTTAACCAGAAGCTTACACATCTTGGTACACACATGATCTACTGAAGACCTTACATTTACTCATCATAAGCATCACACAAAATTGAGTTCCTCTTACTCAATTCTTCCATAGTCGCATTCAATCTCTAACCAATTGGAGGTATCATCATATTACAAATAAAATAGAATCTAAGAGTTTGAATTCTTATAAGTGAGCTCTACCACACGATCTAGAGTAAGTAGAAAGAGTGTCAGTCTTAAATGCCCTGTAGCCGCCTGCTTATAAGTGTGGTGCACAACACACTCATAAACAAGACTCTACTAGACACGTCTTGTAGAATCCCTAGGACAAGACTGCTCATATACCACTTTCGTCACGACCTAAACCGATGGGCTACGACGGGCACCCGGTACCTTACTCAACCGAGTACCAACATAATGTATCTTTCATATCATTCTATCATAGGTAAATGAATCGGAGTAAAACATGAGGGAATACAAACTTATACATATGAAGTACGACCCTATAAGGCCGGCATGATTTGATTTTTTTTTTATACTCGAAACATAGGCTGACAAGGCCATACAAGTATCTGTATACATGACATATGTCTACAAGCCTCTAAGAATACATAATATCATAAATGTCGGGATAGGGTCCCTCCATACCAATCAATACATGTACTAATCATACTGACCAAGGAAGCAACTCTAGAGCAAATAGAGCGCACCAACACCTTCTGTTGAGCTGATAGCCTACTTGGAGGACTCTCGACCTGTCTATCAGGACCTGTGGGCTGAAACACAATGTCCCCAGGTAAAAGGGATGTCAGTACAAATAATGTACCGAGTATGTAAGGAATGAAAATCAGTAACTAGTACACATGAGAGAAACATGGAGTAAAAGACTCAACATGTATATCTGAATAACTCTGTAAATCATTTAATATTATAATGTCATGTATATGCGAATAAATGTCATACCATGTATGGGTATATATGTTCATAATATCATCAAGCCTCTGAGGGCATCCCATCATATCATCTCGGCCACTATGGGCAAATCATCAATGTATACTAGCTAATCAGGTGGTGGTGCATATATTACGCCATAATCTTTTATCCCATATACATATAATATACATATATATACGTAGATAACGCCATCTGGTTATGGGTCAATGTAAATGAATGCAATGTATGAAAAGTACGTCAATAAAATCTTTCAGAATGTCATAAGACCATTATGCCTTGAGTAGTATCATGAAGTAAACTTTTTTTTTCAATACCCATGAACAAATGATAGAATAATATGACACATGGGGAATCAAGAACATAAGTATCTCTAATATTTCTATGAATAGAGTCATGTATAGAAATTATGCATTTGCACGTTTCGTTTGTGTCGTATGGATTATTCCAAAAGAAAGAAGGGATAGCCTTAACATACCTGAGCCGATTCTCTTGACAATCCCTCTAACACACGTCACCTGCGATAATACATAACGATGGATCGAAGTAGGGAAAAATCCATATGATACTATTGAGAAAGATTGCACTGTACTCCTTTAGAATTGCAAAATCCCGTTGCTATAACATTACGTAATCTCGTATGGATTTTTATTGTAGCTTCGCGCTTTATTATGATCTTCATCCGCATTGTTGTACTACTAAATCTTTGTCTCCACAAGTAAAGCTCCAAATAACCATGAAAGAATATTTGAATGTGCAAAGCTCCATGCAATTAAATCACCTATGCCCTCTTTGTCGTGACCACTAGTAAGATAACACTCACCTTATTAATTATTGCAAGGTTTCACGGCAGCCCCCTCCATAAGCTTTGTTCTCTTGAATTGTGTCTAATAATCTCTTTATCTTGGAGATTTGTGGGGGGGGCACTTTGTGGATGAGTTGGCCAACTAATATTCTAAATGTGCCACCTATATGTGGACTTTAAGAGTCACATTTTTGTGACTTTGTTGGCTTTGATGTGCAACCACGTTGGTGGATGTAATTCTTATCCAAAATATCTCCAACTAATTAGGTAATGTCCCGTTACCCGGTAATTAACTAATTACCCGCATAATTAAGAATTATCTCAACTTACTTAAAATACTACTCGCTTTTAACATATCTTGTATATCTTACTATCATGGTCATGTAGTACCTTGTATGGCACTAGTCCATAAATATCGGGTATTAACGCTCGGCCCGTATTTTATCCCAATTTGCCAAACTTGGACGAAAAATTCATTTTCTTTGACTTGATTCCCCTCTCACCTTTACGAATTTACTCATCATTTGTTTAAAATAGCATAATCTTTATAATCTCCAAATAATCTTTTTCCTTGGACTAATGTCAATTACCTTATGACAAATTCAACGTACAATACTACAGGGTGCAACATCGTCGTAATTTAATACTGCGAAGCGTAACATCATCATAATATAATACTGTGGGACGTAATATTGATGTAATATTGCGGGGCGTAACAGGTTAAAACACGTATAGAAGTTGTGATATCATGTTGGACTGTTTTGAGGTGTTTATATGATGTTATTGTGGTTGGATTTTTGGGGGATATATATATATATATATATATATATATATATATATGTGTGTGTGTGTGTGTGTGTGTGTATGTGTGTGTGTGTGTGTGTGTTGATATTCTTGACATGACATGACATGACAAGAAATGATTAGGACTTTAAGAGTCAAATGCGTTTTTTTCAATTTTCTATTATGTATCCTAATCCAAATCTCTTCTTGCGTTTCTTTTATGATATTATTATCTCTTCTATTGAGTCGAGGGTCTTCTAAAAATAGTCTCTCTACCCTTCTGGGGTAGGGGGTAAGGTCTGCGTACATCCTACCCTCCCTAGACCCCACTAGTGGGATTTTACTGGGTATGTTATTGTTGTTGTATATTTGTATGTGTGTGTTGTTATTGTTAATATGTAACTTGAAGAGAAGAAGAAGAAGTGTAGATTAGTGTTTTGTTGGTAGTTAAGGACCGAGCTTGTCACTCGATGTATCGTAAGATAGCTATTCCTAAACTTAACATTGGCCCTATTGTTGTTGTTATATTGTATTGTTGGGCAGTTCTCATATTGTTAAGGTGCTAGATATATGGGTTAAGGGTGGCTTGTTATTGTTGATGTTGTGCCCTTGAGGGAGGTGAAATAAACGGGGGAGATGTTGTCCCATTTGCCGTAGAACAAGCTTCACGTGGTAGCTAGTTGATGTGTTACTATTGTTGATAGTAGTGTTATTTTCTATTGTGTAAATTATATTGAAGAGGAGACTTTCCCACCATCTTTATTGAATGATCGATTTAAAGGTACGTAAGGCTTTCCCTATCTTCCTGCAGCATGATTCTATAGTGATGTCACCCTTATAAGATGTTCAAGGGGACGGGTCCTAGCGTATTTTCTATGTTGACTATCACGACCCCGGTTTGACCTCTGTGAACCATCGTGACAGTACCTAGTCTCTACGACTAGGTAAGGTTAAATTGCAGAAGCTAACCAAAACTTGCGGAAGTAAACAATTTAAAAACAGAAATAAGGCAGTAACAGTGTTTAAATGTGTCGCTCGACATACACCATATATAAATCTCAAAACCAATATCCAAATCCAAGACCCAGAAACCCACGAATCATAAGCTAAGAAAAAAATACTACATAGCTCTAACTCCGAAATTTTGTCTAATAAGAACGGAAGTACAGAAGGGATAAATACTAAAAACAAGAATAGAAAGGGACTTCTCGGTCTGCGGACGCAGCAGGTGTACCTCGAAATCTCTAAGCAGTCGCCTCCCTCAAGGATGGTAGGCCTGAGTAGAAGTACCTGGATCTGCATATGGAAAACATGTGCAGAAGAGACATGAGTACACCACAACGGTACTCAGTAAGTGCCAAGCCTAACCTCGGTTGAGTAGTGATGAGGAAAGTTAGGTCCCTACTGAGATTAAATAAATATAGAGATGACAGGATAAGATAAGTAGTACAATTGAGAATCTACAGTAAGAATTTACACAGGATAATAAGAGTACAATAACGAAAACAGAGATGAAGGCAAACCACAAGGAAGTAACCGAGGATCTCACAGTATCCCGAGGATCTCTTAGTACCCTCAACATATGCCAGGGATCTCTTGTTATCCCGAGGATCTCTTAGTACCCTCAACATATGCCAGGGATCTCTTGTTATCTCGAGGATCTCTCGGTATCCTCAATATATGCTAGGGATCTCTTCGTATCTCGAGGATCTCTCGGTATCCTCAATATATGCTAGAGATCTCTTGGTATCCCGAGGATCTCTTTGTATCCTCAATATACGTGCCAGGGATCTCTTGGTATCCTGCACCTCAGTCCAGATCATAAATACGTACATGGGATCTCCCGGGATGCCGTATTGTAGTCCCAAATTAAATCACATAGAAGCAACACAAGAATACTCAATTAAATGCAAAATTTCGTACCAAGTAAATAGTTAATTATAGCCTAACATGTTTCACGTAATGCAATTAAGGCAGTTTAAGCAAATAGGCAATTAAATCAGCTAAACATGTTTTCTAAACTACAACATGCTAAATTCGCAAGTAGAATAAAGCAGGAAAAAGGAACTCAATTGAAATACTTAAAGTAAAACTGGATTTTCAATAATTAGCTCAAGTACACACTTGTCACCTCAGGAACAAGGCATTTCAATTACCAAATATATCATATCCTAAGGGGAAGGTCCCCCACACAAGGTTAGACAAGCCACTTACCTCAAACCGGCTCAAAGTCAACCCGAAACCACATTTTTGCCACGAGTACTCAATTCCAAATGACCTAAATCTATTCAATTCAATTGCATAGTATAAATAACACTTCAAGTAACTGATTCTACAATTAAAGTCTAAGCTAATACGTGAAATTACGTAAAATGACCAAAATGCCCCTCAGGCACACGTCTCTGAATTGGTGAAATTCACATTTTCAGAAACCCCGTACTCTCACGAGTCTATACATAATAAGAACACTAATATCGGAGTCCAAATGACCCTTCAAATCCCCATTTAAAGGCCTCTTAAACTCAAGCCCTAATTAACCATTTTTCCGAATCTTCTCACCACTAATTACGTCTTTAATCAGATAAAAATGAGTTATGAAGTCAAGGATGTTACCTCCAAGCGATTCCCCTTTGTTTTCCTCAAAAATCTATTCAAAAGCTTCAAACCCGGATGAATATGGTGAAAGAATCCCTCAAATTCGCGAATGCAACTATTTATATGTTCTGCACAGCGATTTCCGCATTTGCGACTGCGGTCCCGCTTTTGCGGAAACTTCGTCGCATCTGCGACTTTCATTTAAATACCAGAAACCGCACCTAAAGGAAAGGCCAAAATCCGCTTCTGCGGTCCCCAAACCGCAGATGCGAAAATACCAAAAGAAGCAAAAAAAACAGCAGCTGCAACATTTTCTAAATTTTCTCGTTAACCATCCGAAATCACCTCGAGGTCCCCAGGACCTCAACCAAAGGTATCAACATATCCTAAAACGTTATTAAAACTTATACCAATCTTCAAAACACCTCAAACAGCATCAAAATGACCAAAATACATCGGATTCAAGCCTAATTTTCTAAAATCTTCGGAATTTTGCTTTTGATCAAAAACCCAACCAAACCACGTCCGAATGACCTGACATTTTGCACACACATCCCAAATGACACAACGAAACTACTGCAACTCTCGGAATTCCATTCTGATCCTCGGATAAAAATCTCACTATCGAACCAGAAACTTCAAAAATTCAACCTTCGGCATTTCAAGTCTAAATTAGCTACGGACCTCCAAAACACAATCCGAACACGCTCCTAACCCCAAAATCACTGAAAGAAGCTGACGAAACCATCGGATTTCCATTCTGAGGCCGTCTTTACACTGTTCCGACTACGGTTAACTTTCCAACACTTAAGCTCTCATTTAGGGACTAAGTGTCCCAAAACTCCCTGAAACTCAAAACCGAACATCCCGGCAAATCACATTAGCAGAAATAAACTTGGGGAAAGCAGTTAATAAGAGATCAGGGCATTAATTCTTAAGACGACCGGCTGGGTCGTCATATCCTCCTACACTTAAACAATTGTCTGTCCTCGAATGAGCATAGAGACATACCTGTAGTGAAAAGATGAGGGTAACGGTTGTGCATATCCTGCTCGGTCTCCCAGGTCGCCTCCTCGACCAGCTGACCCCGCCATTAGACCTTCACTGATGCAATATTCTTTAACCTCAGCTTTCTAACCTACTTGTCCAATATTGCCACTGACTCCTCAATATAAGATAGATCCTTGTCCAACTGGACTGAACTGAAATCCAACACATGTGACGGATCGCCGTGATAACTCTGGAGCATCGAAACATGAAATACCGGATGAACTCCTGCCAAGCTGGAAGGTAAGGCAAACTCATAAGCAACCTCCTCCACACGCCTCAATATCTCAAAAGGGACAATAAACCTCGGACTCAACTTCCCTTTCTTCCCAAATCTCATAATGCCTTTCATAGGCGAAACTCGAAGCAGAACCTGCTCTCCAACCATATAGGAAACATAACAAACTTTCCGGTCCGCATAACTCTTCTGTCTAGACTGGGCTGTGTGGAGTCTATCCTGAATCACCTTCACCTTCTCCAAAGCATCCTAAACCAAATCTGTGCCCAATAATCTTGCCTCGCCTGGCTCAAACCAACCCACTAGAGACCTACACCGCCTACCATATAAAGCCTCATACGGTGCCATCTGAATGTTAGACTGATAGTTGTTATTTTAAGCAAACTCTGCCAATGGCAAGAACTGATCCCAAGACCCTTCAAAATCGATCACACACGTACGGAGCATATCCTCAAGAATCTGAATAGTGTGCTCGGACTGTCCGTTTGTCTCAGGGAGAAATGTTGTACTCAACTCCACCCGAGTACCCAACTCATGCTGAACGGCTCTCTAGAACCGTGATGTGAACTGAGTACCTCTATCTGAAATGATGGACACTGGAATACCATGTAGACGAACAATCTCCCAGATATAAATCTCCGCCAGCCACTTCGATGAATAAATAGTACACACAGGAATGAAATGAGCGGACTTGGTCAGCCGATCCACAATCACCCAAATAGTATCAAACTTCCTCAAAGTCTATGGGAGCCCAACTACAAAGTCCATGGTGATCCGCTCCCACTTCCACTCCGGAATCTCTATCTGTTGAAGCAACCCACCCGGTCTCGGGTGCTCATACTTCACCTGCTGACAGTTAAGGAATCGAGCTACGAATCCAACTATATCTTTCTTCATTCGCCTCCACCAATAGTATTATCTCAAATCCTGATACATTTTCGTGGCACCCGGATGAATGGAATACCGCGAGTTATAGGCCTCCTCCAGAATCAACTCCTGAAGCCCATCAACATTGGGTACACAAACCTGACCCTGCATCCTCAATACCCCATCATCACCAATAGTCACATCCCTAGCATCACTGTGCTGAACCTTGTCCTTGAGGACAAGCAAATGAGGGTCATCATACTGCCGCTCCCTGATACAATCAAATAAGGAAGACCGATAAACCACGCAAGCTAAAACCCAACTGGGCTCCAAAAGATCCAATCTCACAAACTAGCTGGCTAAGGCCTGAACATCCATCGCCATAGGCCTCTCTGATACTGGTAAATAAGCCAGACTCCCCAAACTCTCTGCCCGGTGACTCAAAGCATCGGCCACCACATTGGCCTTGCCCGGGTGATACAAAATAGTGATATCATAGTCCTTTAGAAACTCTAACCACCTCCTCTGGCGCAAATTTAGATCCTTTTGCTTGAACATGTGCTGCAAGCTCCTATGGTCAGTATAAATTTCACAGGGAACCCCGTATAAATAATGGCACCAAATCTTCAAGGCGTGAACAATGGCAACTAACTCAAGGTCATGAACAGGGTAGTTCTTCTCATGTATCTTCAATTGTTTGGACGCGTAGGCAATCACCCTACCATCCTACATCAACACTGCTTTGAGGCCAACCCTCGAGGCATCACATTAGACCATATAAGACCCCCGAACTTGTAGGTAATATCAAAATTAGGGTTGAGGTCAAAGCTGTCTTGAGCTTCTGAAAGCTCGCCCCACACTCCTCCGTCCACTGAAACGGAGCACCCTTCTGGGTCAACCTGGTCATGGGGGCTGAAATTGATAAAAACCCCTCCACAAAAAACGACGGTAGTAACCCGCCAAATCAAGGAAACTGCGGATCTCTGTAGCTGAGGATGGTATGGGCCAACTCTGCGCGGCCTCTATCTTTTTCGGATCCACCTGAATACCCTCACTCGATACCACGTGGCCTAAGAATGCCACTGAATCCAACCAAAACTCACATTTCGAGAACTTAGCATATAATTTCTTCTCTCTCAAAGTCTGAAGCATAGTCCTCAGGTGCTGCTCATGATCTTCCCAACTCCGGGAATACACCAGGATATCATTAATAAAGACAATGATTAACAAGTGAAGATACGGCCGAAACACATTGTGCATCAAATGCATAAAGGCTGCTGGGGCATTGGTCAGCCCAAATGACATGACAAGAAACTCGTAATGACCATACCGAGTCCTGAAAGCAATCTTCGGGATGTCTGGCTCCCGAACCTTCAAATGATGGTAACTTGAGCGCAAATCAATCTTAGAAAATACTTGTACACCCTGAAGCTGGTCAAACAGATCATCAATATAAGGCAAAGGATAACGGTTCTTCAATGTAACCTTGTTCAACTGGCGGTAAGCAGTACACATACGCATAGAACCATCCTTTTTCTTCACAAACAAGACAGGAGCACCCCAAGGTGATACATTTGGCCGAATAAAACCCTTATCAAGCAATTCCTGTAACTGATCCTTCAACTTCTTCAACTTAGAAGGAGCCATACGATACGGAGGAATAGAAATGGGCTGAGTGCCCGGCAACAGATCAATGCCAAAATCAATATCTCTATCAGGCGGCATGCTTGGAAGATCAGCTAGAAACACATCTGGAAAATCCCGTACTACTGGGACTGAATCAACTGAAGGGGTATCAATACTGATATCTCTCACATAAGTTAAGTACGTGTCACACTCCTTCTCAACCATACGTTGAGCTTTAAGAAAATAAATAACTCTACTGGGAGTGTGATCTAAAGTACCCATCCACTAAACATGCGGTACACCTGGCATAGCCGGTATCACAGTTTTGGCGTGACAATCAAGAATAGCATAATGGGGCAACAACCAGTCCATGCCCAAGATAATATCGAAGTCAACCATACTAAGTAATAATAAATTGGCTCTAGTCTCAAAACCACTAAGAGCAACCAAACACGACCGATAAACACGGTCCACAACTAGAGAATCTCCCACATGAGTAGAAACATAAATAGGGGAACTCAAAGAATCCCGAGGTACACCCAAATGCGAAGCAAAATAAGAAGACACATAAGAGTAAGTAGAGCCTAGATTGAATAGAACCGATGCATCTATATGGAAAACCAATATAATACCTGTGATGACAGAATCAGAGGCAACAACCTCGGTACGAGCAGGAAGGGCATAGTATCTGTCTTGGCCTCCCCCTCGAGGGCAACCTCTACCTACACAACCTCCACCTCTAGCTGGATGAGTAGGTGGGGTAGCAATTGGAGCTGTAATCATAGCCTGAGAACTCTGCAGGGCACGCTGTGGTTGAGAAGTCTATGGAGGTGCACTCCTCTCAAGTTTAGGGCAATCCCTTACCACGTGGCGTGTGTCACCACACTCAAAACAAGCTCTGGGAGGACGTGATGGCTGCGACTAGCTAGGGCCAGGCATGCTGGACTGACCTCTGAAAGCACCCCGCTTATAAGGCACGCTAGAAACCGGAGGTGCATAATAAGGCTTCTGAGGCCTAGGAGGAGCTAGAGCACTATTGGCTGCTAGAAGAGCTGAATGAACAGGGCAACTCATATAACCCCTACCATGGCGACCTGCAGCTGGGGTACGGGCACCAGAATAATGGCCCTACTCTCGGGATCTCTTGGCCTCCCTCTCCTCTCTCTCCCTAGCATGCATAACATCAATCCTCCTAGCAATGCTCACCACCTGCTGATAAGAAATATCCATCTCCAACTCATGAGCCATGTTATATCTAATACTGGGAATAAGCCCCTCAATAAACCGGCGAACCCTCTAGCGAACAGTATAAACCAAGGCTGGTGCATGCCTAGCCAAACTGGTGTAACGGATAGCATACTCTGAAACAGTCATAGCAAATGCTCAAACTCTGTGCGCCATGCGTCCCTTAGGCTCCGAGGGACATACTCTCTCAGGAAAAGATCTGAAAACTGAGTCCAAGTTAGTGAAGCAGCCTCATCTGGACTGTCTAACTCATAGATGCGCCACCACTCAAAGGCGGCTCCTCGAAGCTGGAAGGTAGTGAAAGAAATCCCGCTCGATCCTAAGATACCCATGGTACGGAGAATGTAGTAACACTCATCAAGAAATCCCATAACATCCTCCGATGCTAAACCACTAAATACAGGGGCTTGTACTTCTTGAACCTCTCAAGCCTTAACTGCTCATCCTCGGAAGCCGCTGCCCTGTCCTCGGGCTGAACTGGCACTGCAGGCAGCATAGTAATAATCTTAGGGACCTACTCAACATGCACTCGCTGCTCAAGAGTGCGGGCGGCGGGAGTCTGTCTCCTTCCCCAGCCTGGGATGTAGCTATAGCAAGGGGAAGTAACCCTACCTGAGCCAAAGTGGTGTACATGCTCATGAACTGTGCAAAAATCTCCTGAAGAGCTGGAGTAGTAGTAGTAGTAGTAGTAGTAGTAGTAGTAGTAGTAGTAGTAGTAGTAGTAGTAGTAGTAGTAGTAGTAGTAGTAGTAGTAGTAGTAGTAGTAGTAGTAGTAGTAGTAGTAGTAGTTGTTGTTGTTGTTGTTGTTGTTGTCGTAGTAGTAGGCATGTCAGGTGCCTGGACTCCGGCTGGATCCGCTGGTAGTACCTCGGCGATAGCTCGTGCGCGTGCCCTGGATACACCACGTGCACGTCCTCAGCCTCTATCCCGGCCCTAGCCTTTGACGGCTGTAGTAGGGGGCACGGGTGCCTGATCATCTCGGGTATCACGTGTCCTTACCATCTGTGAGAGAAGAGAAGACAGAAGTTTAGAATTGTGATGTCAAAATACCGCACGACAAGAAAATCAAATGAAGTGGAAATTTTACTAATAGTTATATAGCCTCTCGTAGATAAGTACAGACGTCTGGGCAGAAGAGGCATGAGTACACCATAGCTGTACTCAGTAAGTGCCAAGCCTAACCTCGGTTGGGTAGTGATGAGGAAGGTCAGGGCCCTACTGAGATTAAATAAATATAGAGATGACAGGATAAGATAAGCAGTACAATTTAGAATCTACAATAAGAATCTACACAGGATAATAAGAGTACAACAGAGATGAAGACAAACCACAAGGAAGTAAACGGGGATCTCACAGTATCCTGAGGATCTCTTAGTACCCTCAACATATGCTAGGGATCTCTTGGTATCTTGATGATCTCTCGGTATCTTCAATATATGCTAGGGATCTCTTGGTATCCCTAGGATCTCTCGGTATCCTCAATATATGCTAGGGATCTCTTGGTATCCTCAATATATGCTAGGGATCTCTTGGTATCCTCAATATATGCTAGGTACCTCTTGGTATCCTCAATATACGTGTCAGGGATCTCTTGGTATCCCGCACCTCAGTCCAGATCATAAATACGTACAGGGGATCTCCCGGGATGCCGTCTTGTAGTCTCAAATTAAAACGCATAGAAGCAACACAAGAATAATCAATTAAATCCAAAATTTCATACCAAGTAAATAGTTAATTCTAACTTAACATGCTTCACGTAATGCAATTAAGGCAGTTTAAGCAAATAGGCAATTAAATCAACTAAACATATTTTTCTAAACTACAACACGCTAAATTCTCAAGTAGAATAAAGCAGGAAAAAGGAACTCAATTGAAATACGTAAAGTAAAACCGGATTTTCAACAATTAGCTCAAGTACGCACTCGTCACCTCACATACAAGGCATTTCAATTACCAAATATATCATATCCTAAGGGGAAGGTCCCCCACACAAGGTTAGACAAGACACTTACCTCGAACCGGCTCAAAGTCAACCCGAAACCACATTTTTGCCACGAGTACTCGATTCCAAATGGCCCAAAGCTATTCAATTCAATTGCATAATGTAAATAACACTTCAAGTAACTGATTCTACAATTAAAGTTTAAGCAAATACGCAAAATTATGGAAAATGACCAAAATGCCCCTCGGTCCCCCGTCTCGGAATAGGGTGAAATTCATATTTTCAGAAACCTCGTACTCTCGCGAGTCTATACATAACAAGAACACTGAAATCAGAGCCCAAATGGCCCCTCAAATTCCCATTTAAAAGCCTCTTAAACTCAAGCCCTAATTAACCATTTTCCCCAAATTTTTCACCACTAATTAGGTCATTAATCAAATAAAAACGAGTTATGAAGTCAAGGATGTTACCTCCAAGCGATTCCCCTTTGTTTTTCTCAAAATAATCTCTCAAAAGCTTCAAACCCGGATGAAAATGGTGAAAGAATCCCTCAAATTCGCGAATGCAACTATTTATATGTTCTACCCAGCGATTTCCGCATTTACGACCCTATGCAGTCCCGCTTCTGCGAAAACTTCGTCTCATCTGCTACTTTCATTTAAATACTAGAAACCGCATCTGCAATTACATTTTCGCAGATGTGACACCGCTTTTGTGTGTCCCTTTCGCATCTGCGGAACCTGAAGGAAAGGCCAAAATCCGCTTCTGCGGTTCCTAAACCGCAAATGCGAAAATGCTAGAAGCAGCAAAAATCTAGCAACTGCAACATTTTCTAAATTTTCTCGTTAACCATCCGAAATCAGCCCGAGGCCCCGTGACCTCAACCAAAGGCATCAACATATCCTAAAACATTATTCAAACTTATACCAATCTTCAAAATACCTCAAACAACATCAAAACGACCAAAACACATCGGATTCAAGCCTAAGTTTCTAAAATCTTCCGAATTTCGCTTTTGATCAAAAACCCAACCAAACCACGTCTGAATGACCTAAAATTATGCACACACCTCCCAAATGACACAACGGAACTACTGCAACTCTCAGAATTCCATTTAGACCCTCGAATAAATATCTCGCTATCAAACCGGAAACTTCAAAAATACAACCTTCGGCATTTCAAGCCTAAATTAGCTACGGACCTCCAAAATACAATCCGAACACGCTACTAACCCCAAAATCACCCAACGGAGCTGACGAAACCATCAGATTTCTATTCCGAGGCCGTCTTCACACTGTTCCGACTACGATCAACTTTCCAACACTTAAGCTCTCATTTAGGGACTAAGTGTCCCAAAACTCCCCGAAACTCAAAACCGAACATCCCGGCAAATCACATTAGTAGAAATAAACTTGGGAAAAATAATTAATAGGGGATCGGGGTGTTAATTCTTAAGAAGGCCGGTTGGGTCATCATATTGACCGGTTAAAAGCCTCTAATAGTTCAAAAGTGAATATAGACAAGAAATGAGTTACTCGTAGTTGTAAACAACGGATAATTCCTAGAAATAAGTAGAGACCACAAGGAACTTTTGTTTAGTCTACGGTGAGAAGTATAGCCTTCGTTTAATGGTAAATTATAAATGGCTCACGAGCAGAAATTTACAAATAGAGCCTATGATCTTATGAAATAGAGGAAGTAGTTTTCATTGGTTAGTGAAGGTAGCTACGGAAGATTCCTAATACTAATAAGAGAGAGAGAGATGTAAATTGAGAGATGTGATAAGTTTTTTAACAAGAACCTCCCTGTAAATTTAAAGGTTGTGAATGAGAAAACTAACAAATGAAGAATATATCGTATGTAGAAGAATGTAAGGTCACATAAGTTATGAAACACATTGTACTACCTAACTAGAATAATCCTGCACATGCGGAAATAGTAATGGTATTCCATTCATTAAAAGAAGTAGAGATTGAGTTAATGAATGCGACGAATTGCTTGAACCAATATGAAATACGAGCCCTCCAATGTATTAAATGAATTTGTAAGGGTAAGATTATACGAATCTCGAAAGCCTTTTACTAGTATGTCACGAATGATGTGTAAATCTGAGAGTAGTTATGAGTTTCCTTAGAGCTAATAAGTACGGATTACGAGTTGCCAAATACGAATTGAAAGTTACCGAAAGCACTAGAAGAAGTTATATGTTATAGACACAAGTACCTAGCTTGTAAGATATTGGTTGTTGCATGATGTTGTAATGTTATTTATGCATAAGTATGTTCCCTATGGACGGTCTATCAACGCGTAGGGGGATAATGAAGGTTAACCTATGGACGGTCTATGAAACGCATATGTAAGATAAAGGTTGGCTATGGACGGTACCATGTGTACGCATAGTCTGACCTGAATATTTTGAGTCATACGGATGGTCTGCTTTGCTATGCGTACGTGCCACCAGATATTAATCTTGAAGTGTACCTTATGGAAAGTCTACTTTGCTACACATAAGAGCCATATTGTGTTCTTATAATAACTAACAACGATGATGCAACAAGAGATCACTGAGCAACGGTTGATAGAAATAGTTCAGAATATTATCATAAGTTGTGTTGTTCAATCAGATTGAATGACCGTGTGGTCCAAGTGATAGTGATCTAGTAAGTCAATTTACAGTATGTGGTAAGCTCACTCTTATTCTTATCATTCAGCAGACTATTTTTGTATTCATTCATGTTTTTCAGTTTTCATAATTTATTTATATGTATTGCTTTCTGCCTTACATACTTGGTACATCTCATTATACAAATGTCCTATTATTGGGGCCCTGCACTTCATGCTTACAGGTGAAAGTAATCAGTTTGACGAGCCCTCAAAGTAGACAGGATTGAAATTCAGCGAGAAATTGGTAAGACTCCATCTCTTCTGGAGTATAGCCGAGTCTAGAGGTCATGATATCAGATTTTGTTATAGACTTACGGGTAGTCCGGGGCCCTGTCCCAATGATATTTTAATGTCAGATATTCTTAGAGACTTTGTATACACATGTTCAATATGTACAATATATTAGTGGCCTTGTCGGCCCTCATTTATGTTTTCTTTCTGGGTTATCCAGTATTAATACTCATAGTGGCTTCCTCGGCCCGAACATGTATTGATGTTTTGAGTATGATGGCTAGTTGATATGGCGCTTGTCCGCCTACGATATATTACGAGTTGCAACCATGTTGGCCTATATGTGTTCTGGGTTACGTCCAGCATTTAAGAGTTGCAGAGTGGTTCGCTCGGGCCATTACGGCACTAGGTGCCAGCCACGCCTCATCTAGGTTGGGGTGTGACAAATTGGTATTAGCGCAAGTTTATCCTACGGAGTCTATAAAGTTGTATCTAGTGGAGTTTTATTTATGGATGTGTTGTTCACCACATTTATAAATAAGAAGCTACAGGGCATTTAGGTTGTTTACCCATCTTTCTGATCCAGATCTTGCGGTATATAGCTGAGTAATAAGGATTCAATGCCTAACTCATATTTGATATGTTATACAGAGATGCCTGATACAAGAATGGCTACAAATAGTCAGAAAGGTAAAGTTGTTAAGGAGGGAGGCATTAGTAGACCGAAGCCGGTTTATGTAGATCCGTCAGAGTTTCGAGTTGAGTCACCTTCCCGAGTATCCCTTTATTCACTAGCACCAGAGGAGCTTCATAGATCACCATTACCACCACCAGTCCTTACTGATCAGGATCTTAGGAGTGATGTGCATCTTTTGACCCGGTTAGTAGCTACACAGCGATAGACTAGAGTTCCAGCTAGTGCGGGACTTTCTAAGGAGATCGAAAGTTCGAGGGTCTGCAAGTTTATTGCTTTGAGCCCTCCGGAGTTCACGGTAACAAATCAGTACGATGATCCCCATGCATTTTATTGACCAGCTTTATAGGATCTTTCGAGTTATGCATGTTTCCGAGATGGAGGCAGTGGAGTTAGCCGCTTTCAGGTTGCGAGATATATTTGTGTATTGGTATGATTCATGGGAATTATCAAGAGTTCAGAATATGCAACCAGCAAAGTGGGGAGAATTCTCCAGAGCCTTCCTGGACCTTTACATACCATTAGAGATTCGAGAAGCCAAGGTTGATCAGTTTGTAGCCCTACAACAAGCTGACATAAGTGTTCGCTAGTACAACCTCAGGTTTGATTCGTTGACCAGGTATGCCCCATTATTTGTTGATACGATATGAGCTAGGATACATCAGTTTGTGGCAGGGCTGGCACCAGAGTTAGTTGAAGCTTGCACCACAGCCTTGCTGAATAATAATATGTACATATCTCGGATTCAGGCTTTCTCCCATAATCTAGAGGAGCATAAACAATGACAACAACTAGAACCAGCTCAAGAAAGGAAACAAGGTAAGAGAGATGGGACAGTTGACGAGTACGTAGGGGCAGCGAGTAGTAATAGGTCTCAGAAGAGACGAGGTCGGGCAGGGGGCAGTTTATCTAGGCCTGAGGCGACCCGATATTCTTAAATTCCTCAGTTGAGAATAGGTCATGGATCAAGGGCACAAGGAATGCAAGATTAAGAGAATGTTGGACAAATGAAACCACCTCGTGAGCAGTAAAGAATGAGACATGAGGGACTGTGCTTACGAGGTACATATGCATGTTTCAGATGTGGCAGCCCGGTTCATATGGCATATAATTGTCCGATGTAAAGTTATGAGGGTAGCAATCGTTCAGGGCAGCCTAGGGGCTCAGTACCATCACTTTAGCTGGGCAGAGGCAGAAGGAGAGCGTCAGACTTAAAAGGGACCTAGAATTAGATGTATGCATTGGGAGATAAGTGGATTTCGAGCCCCCATCTTAGAGGCAATTAGGTATGTTACCCATTTTAGAATGAGAGTATGTGTAATTGTGTTGCTAGGTCTATATATATCTAGAGTATTGTTAGATGATGTAGTAACTTTATTGTTAATAGAGTTATCATGTCATACCTAAGGTAAATTGTTGCAAAATAGAATTAAAAGACAGAAAGACTAGATAAGGTAATCAACACGAGCGTGGCTTAGACATCTTTGAACTCCCAAAGTGGGATATAAGTCATAGTAAGAACAAGGTTACGTAAATGCAGCAAGATTACTAAATAATGACCATTGTAGGATTAATAATAAGGGTCACAACCTTTCTTGAGGAGGTGTGGGATAGAAAGCTCAATAAGTTAGGCAATAAGGATCTTGAGTTAGAGGTACAACAGGGATCCGGATTTATAGATATTGAACGATATTAGACCATATTGAATAGAATTGAATTAAAGGAGCATGAGTATCGGGTAGAAGCAATATCCATAAGTTGGTAATATCCTGTATGGAGGCTCTAGTATAAGGAAAACAACAATCACGAGGAAGATGATAATGTTGTGGTATAAGATGTTGACCTTTTTCCATAGTTAGATATTATATGTCAGCATAAATGGTGAATATTGAAATGAACTTGTATTTATATCTCACTTTATTCATGATAAATGGTTGTGTGAGGCCAAGTGTTGCCATTTATAGATATTGACCCCATGTGGCATGTATGGTGTATTTTATGGATTGCGTGCAAGTTGGTTTTAGTCCAGTGTTCAGAGAATACTTTGACAAAATTTTAGCAAGTCTTTAAGAGTTAACATTCGATGACGAATGTTAATAAGGAGGGGAGGATGTAACAACCCATACTTTCATGCTACAATGCATCTTAAGTGAATCAATGTAAGTCGGAGAGCTTAAGGACCTTTACAAAGATAATGATGGACTAAAACAAGTGTTAAGGAAGTATGGTGAGGGTTGGAGGTTAAACGAATCAAAGATGTTATAACCTGTACTTTCAGGGTAAACTAGGAGTACTTAATATCCTAAGAAGTTAATGTTTTAAGGTAATTGAAGCTTATAATATTTCTATATTTAGTTTTTAAGTCAAACAAGTTGTAAAACAAAACACGGCAAAAGTTGTCGCAAGTTACATAATAATTTGACCTAAATTTAGGTCTAATGTCACTGAGCTTTTATCTAAAAATACTTTGAGATACATCCATCAAATTGAAGATCTACGAGTCTACTTTCCAACTTATCAAACCGTTCATCGATACGGCATCGAAATAGAGAGATATTCACATTTTTGCGAGACTGCGCAAGCAGCTTCCTTGGGACCCACAAAGTCGGTGGAAGCTTACCTTGTTATATAAAGTGATAACTTTCGTCTTTAAATATCATTTTCGACCAAATAAGACCTCCAAGAGCTCTCTCTCTAAACATATCCTAAAGATTCATACACAAATCCAAGGCCAAACCAACTAAGTTCTTCATCAAAAGTGTTGTAGAAGTGGTGGAGATCACTTATATTATGTTGTTGTTGTGTTGTGAGTTCTTTCAAGTTTAAGGAGAGTTGTTCTTGGAGTTTTTATTGATGGTTAAAGGTAATATATTCTTCTCCTACATGATTTTGATCATATCTAAGCCCTAGCTAAGTTGTTTGAAGCCAAAAGTTATGAGTTGACGGTCAAAAAACGTATAAGTTGTGATATCACGTTGGACTGTTTGAGGTGTTTTTATGATGTTATTGTGGCTGGAGTTTTGGGAGATTATATATATATATATATATATGTGTGTGTGTGTGTGTGTGTGTGTGTGTGTGTATGTGTATGTGTGTGTGTGTGTGCGTGCGTGAGTGCGTGTGTTGTTGTTGTTGTTAATACATAACTTGAAGAGAAGAAGAAGAAGAAGTGTAGATTAGTGTTGTGTTGGTAGTTAAGGACCAAGCTTGTCGCTCGATATATCGTAAGATAGGTATTCATAAGCTTAACATTGGCCTTATTGTTGTTGTTATATTGTATTGTTGGGCAATTCTCATATTGTTAAGGTGCTGGATATATGGATTAAAGGTGGCATGTTATTGTTGATGTTGTGACCTTGAGGGAGGTGAAAGAAATGGGGGAGATGTTGTCCGATTTGCCGTAGAACAAGCTTGGCACGTGGTAGCTAGTTGATGTGTTACTATTGTTGATAGTAGTGTTATTTTAATTGGTGGAGATCATATTGAAGAAGAGACTTTCCCACCATTTTCGTTGAAGGATCAGCTTAAAGGTATGTAAGGCTTTCCCTTTCTTCTTGTGGCATGATTTTGTAGTGATGTTATAAGATGTTCAAGGGGACGGGTCCTAACATATGTTCTATGTTAACGGGTTAAGAGCTTCTAATAGTTCAAAAGTGCATATAGATAAGAAATGAGTTACTCGTAGTTGTAATCCACGGATAATTACTAGAAATAAGTAGAGACCTCAAGGAACTTATGTTGAGTCTACGGTGAGAAGTATAGCCTTCGTTTTAATGGTAAATTATAAATGTCTCATAAGTAGAAATTTACAAATAGAGCCTATGATCTTATGAAATGGAGGAAGTAGTTTTCATTGGTTAGTGAAGGTAGCTACGGAAGATTCCTAATACTAATAAGAGAGAGAGAGGTAAATTGAGAGATGTGATAAGTTTTTTAACAAGAACCTCCCCATAAATTTAAAGGTTGTGAATAAGAAAACTAACAAATGAAGAATACATCGTATGTAGAAGAACGTAAGGTCACATAAGTTATGAAACTCATTGTACTACCTAACTATAATAATCCTGCGCATGCGGAAATAGTAATGATATCCATTCATTAAAGGAAGTAAAGATTGAGTTAATAAATGTGACAAGTCGCTTGAACCAATATGAAATACGAGCCCTCCAATGTACCGAATGAATTTGTAAGGGTAAGATTATACGAATCTCGAAAGCCTTTTACTAGTATGTCACGACGGATGCGTAAATCTGAGAGTAGTTATGAGTTTCCTTAGAGCTAATGAGTACGGATTACGAGTTGCCAAATACGAATTGAGAGTTACTGAAAGTACTAGAAGAAGTTATACGTTATAGACACGAGTACCTAGCTTATAAGATATTGGTTATTGCATGTTGTTGTAATATTATTTATGCATAAGTATGTTCCCTATGGACGGTCTATGAATACGTGGGGGGATAATAAAGGTTAACCTATGGACGGTCTATGAAACGCATAGGTAAGAAAAAGGCTGGCTATGGACGATCCCATGTATACACTTAGTCCAATCCGAGTATTTTGAGTCGTATGGACGGTCTGCTTTGCTACGCGTACGTGCCACCAGATATTAATCTTGTAGTGTGCCTTACGCACGGTCTACCTTTCTATGCGTATGAGCCACATAGTGTTCTTATAATAACTAACAACGACAATGCAACAAAAGATCACTAAGCAATGGTTGATAGAAATAGTTCAGAATCTTATGATAGGTTGAGTTATTCAATTAGATTGAATGACCATGTGGTCCAAGTGATAGCGATCTAGTAAGTCGATCTACAGTACATGGTAAGCTCACTCTTATTCTTATCATTCAGTAAATTGTTTTTGTATTCATTCATGCTTTTCATTTTTCATAATATATTTATATAATTGCTTTCTACCTTACATACTTGGTACATCTCACTAAACTAACGTCCCATTACTGGGGTGCTGCACTTCTTGCCTGCAGGTGAAAGTAATCAGTTTGACGAGCCCTCAAAGTAGACAAGATTGAAATTCAGCGGGAAATTGGTAAGACTCCATCACTTTTGGAGTATAGCCGAGTCTAGAAGCCATGATATCAGATTTTGTTATAGACTTACGGGTAGGTCGGGGCTCTGTCCCAACGATATTTTGATGTCAGATATTCTTAGAGGCTTTGTAGACATATGTTCAATGTGTACAGTATATTAGTGGCCTTGTCGGCCCTCATTTATGTTTTCTTTCTGGGTTGTCCGGTATTGATACTCATAGTGGCCTCCTCGACCCGAACATATATTGATGTTTTGAGTATGATGGCTAGTCGATATGACATTTGACCACCTATGATATATTACGAGTTGCGACCATGTTGGCCTATATGTGTTCTAGGTTACATCCAGCATTCAAAAGTCGCAGAGTGGTTCGCTCGGGCCATTATGGCACCGGGTTCTAGTCACACTTCACCTAGGTTGGGGTGTGATAAATACGGAGGGTTTAAAGGTGGGATTAGGAATAAGAAATCTTGGTGCGATCTTAGTGACGGTAATCTAGTGCCAACTAGCGTAGTTCGGAAGAATACATCTAGTAAATTGTTGTATTTGCTCGGAAGAGAATTACGACACCTAAAGTGCTCACGATCGGTAGAGAATATCTAAGCAAATTTATAGGAGACGCGGGAGGGAGGAATCCGGTGAGAGGGAAAATCGTAACCCTAGACCTTTCCAATCTTGTCTACAACATTTGCTTTGTTAGTAATAAAATTATAGCTTTTTAATAACCTTGGTTTTAGTTAGTAAATACTCAACTCATTATTCAATATTTTCTGAAAGTTGATTACTTGAATTCTTGCAAAACTAGCAGTTGTGATTAGTAGGTTAATTTCCCGTGGGATTCGACTCCGGACTTGTAAACCGGATTATATTTGCAATGACCGCCTAATCCTTTTAATAAGGTATAGTTGGGCGTAATCATACACCCTACCAAACGATTCCTTAAGGTCAAAAGCCAAAAGTATTACCTATGGGGCAAGCGAAGGGCAACACTTATTAAACTTAAGGTTTTGCCCACGGGACCACCGGGGTCAAAAAATATGTACCAGTGTGTCCTATTTGTGCAAATTACCTAATAAAGCAAGCTTAGGGATAATCTAAAGAAAGTAGGTATGAGCCCAAAAGCCCATAATCTATATTATATTAAAAGGAGAGTAGTGAAGCATGTGGTTAAGCCAAGTGGTAAGCTAAAATGAAGCCACTTGGTAATTTTAAGACAACATTAATTACTAGAAATTATAAATAGAAATATAATTAATGGAAGTAGTTTAATGAATCTTATACATAATCTAAATAGATCTTAGACAAATCTAATCTATATATCTATATTTATATGTATATTTGTATCTATATGTATATCTATATATTGATCCACTCATAGATTTTCTTCTATATTAGCTAGAAATATGGAAGTGAAAAATTAATTAAACGTTAAAAACTATAATAGAAAAAAATAAAAAATACAAAAATACGTAAATTGAAATAATCTATGACTATTTATATTTTGGATTATGTTAAAATATAAAATAAAATTAAAATTTATTTATGATATTAAAAATTTATTGAGTATAAAAATTAAATAAATTCAAGCATCAAAATAAGATCTTACTCAATCTATCTATATTATATTAAAAGGAGAGTAATGAAGCATGAGGTTAGGCCAAGTGGCGTATTGAGAAAAAGTCACTTGGCACTTTTATGAAATCTATTTGTTGGATTCTATTTGTATAACATTGAAAAAAAATATTATTTGATATTCTTTTGTATCAAATTATTAATTGGATAAAAAATCTGTTGGGAAAGAAAGATGAAATCGAGCTATCCGTGAACATATATTACCATATCCATATTATATTATATATAAGTTCATGATTTTCGTAAAAAAATTATTATTTGATGTTCTTTTGTATCTAATTAATAATTAATTTTTTTTGGTGGGAATAAAATATGAAATAGAGCTGTCTGTGAACATATATAACCATATTTGGAGTAATATTACATATGACAAATATTCTGTTGAAATATGAAATTAATGTTTTGAGTTAATATGGGTAAGAGAAAAAGGTATGAAATATTCTGCTGACATAAAAATGAAAAGAAAAAATTATTTCCAAAAACGTGTTATGGACCAAAGTCCAAAAATAAGTAAAAGAAAAAGATCATTGTGACATGACAATATATGATTACTCACACTTGTCATACAAAATTACAGGATCATCGATTAGTAATATTATTAAGGATTTCTTTTATGGTAAGCATCCTTTTTCGAGAAAGAATCAATTAAAATTTCATTTTGTATCTTACACATTAATTTTAAGTTGAAATAATAATTTTATATTTAGTACAAGTTTTGCATCTGACCTTATTTGTGAATAATATACATTAATATATGTATCATATACATTACTATAAATATCTTTAATTAAATTTTATGTATAATTCAGTTATGGTACGTATTCTTTTTTAAGAAAGAATCAATGAAATAAATGTTTTGTCTTACATCTATATTATACTAAAGAAAATAGACTGAAAAATTTAAGAAAGAATTAATTAAACTAAAATGTTCTCTTTTTAATTACCAAAGTAGAATCTTTTGGTCGTACACAAAAAAAGACGCAATTTTCATTATGCACACGAATATACTATAATTATAGGTATTTTTAATTAAATTTTGTGTATAATTCAGTTATGGTAGGTATCCTTTTTTTTAGAAAGAATCAATTACAATTTCATTTTGTATCTTACACATTAATTTTAAGTTGAATATTAATCTATATTTAGTACAAGCTTTGTATCTGACCTTATTTACGAACAATATACATTATTATAGATATCTTTAATTAAATTTTGTGTATAATTTAGTTATTGTAGGTATTCTTTTTCAAGAAAGAAATAATTAAATAAACGTTTTGTATCTTACATCTATATTATTAAAGGAAATAATATTGAAAATGAACAAAAGGACAAAGGAAAAAAGACAAGAAAAATTAAGGCTTGATGGTTAACAAATTTTAATTAACCACAAAAAAAACGTTGAAAATTAAAATAAGCCAAAAGCTAAAAAATGAAGATCTGTATCATTTTTTGCGCACTCACTCATACAAATTAATTTACACATACCTTTTTAAATATTAGGATTTCATATACTTAAAAATTGATTTACTAGATTGTCTTTTCTTAGAAATCTTTATTTAAACAACTTTTGCTTAGGTTTGGCTTCTCTACATTACTTAGGGTTTAGCTTACACACAAACTTCTACAAAAACTCCAAACTATAACTATATCAGTGAAATATTAATGTCCAAAATGAGTTGGAATTTGAAAGGCCGTGTTGTTAGATTATGGCACATTCCGCAAGAACCAGAAAATTTTAATTTAATTGAATTAATTATTCAAGATGAAAAGGTGCATACTCTTTTACATGTTATTTTTTTCGAGTGGTGATGTATTTTCTTCAACTTATGCGCCTTACTAACTTAAATTTCTTTTCAAATTTTTTATTTTAGGGAAATCGAATTCATGCAACTATTGGGATTTTCGTACTTTCAATACAAGCATTAGAAAATGTAAGGTGTCTTACGCATAATTAGGTTTTCAATTTTCCAAAATGTTAGTGACAGGGGTTTACCAGAAATTCTTGAGTTTTTACCCATATTTTTTTGTAGTGATAAACGTCAATACAGAGGACAACTTCTGGAAAATGCACTGCAATATGTCATGAGCATTTGCTACAAAAATGTTCTCTTAGGCACGTGCTACATATTAAGCAAATTGTATAGCATCATTATTTTTTGTGGAACATTCATATCAAACAAATTGTATAGTATCATTATTTTTTATGGAACATTTATTAGGAGATGGAATGAAAGTTTTACTGGAGTCTTAAAATGTTTTTAATGT
Source organism: Nicotiana sylvestris (assembly GCF_000393655.2). Classification (NCBI taxonomy): domain Eukaryota; kingdom Viridiplantae; phylum Streptophyta; class Magnoliopsida; order Solanales; family Solanaceae; genus Nicotiana; species Nicotiana sylvestris. The sequence goes on along the minus strand of NC_091066.1, from coordinate 4,261,571 downwards.
TTGGTTGTAAAAATGGTATTAACACTAACATATTAAACTTTATGGTGTAGATCGTTATTTTTAATTATCCGTGTATCGCGCGGGTACTAATACTAGTAACTAAATTAAAACATGACCTATACCAATTAACAACGTGTCACTATTTAATAGTGTAAACGTGGCAGTTCTTTCAACACCAGCTTTAGATTTCTCTTAAATTTAAAATATTTAACTAGAAAAAAGTGGTTAGTTGCCACCAATTTCCCACAGGATTTCAAAAACCATCAAAAAATTTCTATTCATTGTGGCTAAGAGTCTAATAGTTGATTACAAAAACATAATGGTGGAGTCTACAATTTTGGCTGTTTCTTTAACCCCTTTGCCTCTTTGTCTTGTTAGTAATAGGACAAAAGTGATAAATACAAATTTGAAAAGTCTTTTGGTCTTATTACACAAACAAACAAAAAACTTTCTTGCAATTCCCCCATTTTCCCACTAAGAAACAAAGGAAGTGATGACATTTTTCTTTGTCTTTGTTAGGGCATGTTTGGATTCAAGTAACCTTTTTAGAATATTTAGTCTTTTAGCCACCCTTTGATTCCCTATACATCTTATGTCATGACAAACATACAACCAAAAAGTTGTTCCACAGTCTGACTCCCTCATAGACACATAGAAAATAGGGTGGGGGGTTGAGGGTGGGGTGAGGTGGGGGGGATTTATTAAAGCATTAATAAACTCTTCCTTGAACATATTGTTATGGGTAATAAAGGTGAACACTATGCAACAAGCACTTTAGTTGTTCCCTTTTTTAGTTATTAATACTCCCTCCGGGACAAAATAAGTGATTTTTTTGGCCTTTTTCTTACAACAACAACAACCCAGTATAATCCCATTTAGTGGGGTCTGGGGAGGGTAGTGTGTACGCAGACCTTACCCCTACCCTAGGGTAGAGAGACTGTTTCCAAATAGACCCCCGGCATCCTTCCCTCCAAGAACTTCTCACCTTGCTCTTGGGGAGACTCGAACTCACAACCTCTCGGTTGGAAGTGGGGATTGCTTACCATCAGAGCAACCTCTCTTGTCTCAAAATAAGAGATTGACCTTTTTCTTGTGGTCCAAAATAAGTGATTTTTCTAGATTTCAAGAATGAATTAATTATTTTTTTCCTATATTGTGCTTGGAGTAAATAGTGTTGGAATATGTGTTAGGAGTATTTATGTGAGATAATAAAGGTTAATATGGTCAATTTCATTGCTAATTAATGGTAAAAGAGAGATTTCTTAATCTGTGTGAAAACATCCAAAAAATCACTTATTTGAGACCGGAGGGAGTAATAAATAAAGTTAAGTTTTATTTGTAGGAAGAAGAAATTCTAGTAACAATTGAAGTAGTTCTTTTCTATTAAAAAAATTATACAAAAAAACATATTAGTTTATCATGGTGAAATACAAAATGGAAATGAGAATGTACATTGATTAAGTTGAAGTAAAAATTTCTACAACTTTTCGCCATATGACTTAAGTTTAACGTTTAAAGAATTTCTATATTAACAAATTACTCAAAATCTAACTTAACATGAAAAAAAGGTAAAATAAATCAGTTTTTTAGCGGAGACTTTGGTCTAGAAATAATAACAAAACGTGTAATGTATAAATTAGAACGGATTCAGATAAGGTTAAAAAAACTTACTCCCTCCGATCCACAATAAGTGACCAATTTACTTTGGGCACACTCATTAAGAAAATATTAAATTCTAGACAAAAATAGTTAATGTGACTAAATTATCCTTAATTAAATGTTGCAGCATAGTTATAGTAGCACTTACTTCTCTTCTCAAATGTGAGGAGTAAATGACTTTTTAGGAATACGTATGTATATAAGGATAATTTTGAAAACGCAAATTGAATTTTTTCTTGATATAAATGGACACTTATTTTAGACCAAAATAAAAAAGCAAATTGGTCACTTATTGTGGACCGGATGGAGTAATATTAAGTATAGAAGAACAATTGAGTTTTAATAATTCTAAGGGGCCGTTTGGTTGGAATAGGGCTTATGCCGGTATAAGTTATGTTGGGATAAGTTATGCCGGGATTGTTGTTTATTCACTATTTGGTATGTTGTATTAAGAATGACAATTGTATAATTGATAAGAAAAAGGTATAAGTTATACATGTGCTACTTACTCCACCCTCTATAAGGTATAAGTTATCCCGATATTAAAATTAAAATCGAAATAACTTATACCTGATTTACTAACCAAATAGAGTATTAAAGTGGTATTAAATTTTTATAACATCCATGTACCTTCTTACCCCTCGTACCAAATGACCCCTAAATGATTTGTTTTTATCATAAAAAGGATGAGGTAAAATAAACAACTACCATTATTAACTACACAATAAAGTAAAGTATAATTTAAATCCTCTATTCCAACTAACAACAAAAACAAATTCTTTGGGGGAGGTGGGAGAGAGAGATATTTTGGAAAGACTAACAAAGGTTTAACACAAAAGGCCAAAAAAGGGAGCTCATTTTCTCACAAATTCCATAGTCTTTTGAAAATTACAAAAAGACAAATACAAAAACAGTAAGGACAAAAACCAAACCCACGCATTGTCTACAAACGTAGCAATGAAGAAACTCTCTCAAAATCTGACACAACTCTCTCTCTCTCTCTCTGAAAACATCTTTAATTGAACCCCAAAAATAGAATCCCAATTCCTTATTTCCTCTCTCTTTCCTCCTTCAGCAGCAAGTTAAAAAAAAACAGAGTCTTGAACTAGTTTTAGCAAAGATTTCTCACTAAAGAAACTGACTTTTTACTGAATTATTTAGTGCTTTTTTGTGGGGTTTTGTTGATTTCAATAACCCTTAAAGGAATTTGTTGTTCTTCTTCTATTTGGTAAGTTCTTGCCAATTTTAACTTTTGCTCTGTTTTTGCTCTGTTTTTTGCTTGGTGATTTTCAATAGCTGAGCCAAGATTTCTTTTTTCCAATTCAAGCTTTTACCTTTCTGCTGAGCTTTTACAGTTTGGACTGAAATAATAGTGAATTCAGATTATTTCTGATTATTTGAGCCTTTTTTAGTATAGCAGCCACTTGGATATACTCACTCTCTTAGTGTCTTTCTTTCCCTCTCAGTTGTTCTTAGTACTTTGCCAACCTTACATGTAGGAGCAAGGTGTGTGTATACACTACCCTCTCCGGATCGCACCGTGCAATACTATCCTCTCGAGACTCTACCTGTGAAATTATATTGTATTTATTGTTGTTGATCCCCAGACCCCACCTGTGTAATACTACCCTCCCCATACCCGTCCGTGGAATACTATCCTCCGAGACCCCACCCCACTTGTAAAATTATACTTTGTTTGTTGTTGTTGATCTTTCCCATACCTCTGTGGAACAGATCTCACCTGCGGAATTATACTGTGTTTGTTTTTGTTGATTTATTGGAAAGTTTGTGTCTTGATTCAAATAATTATTCATTCAACCACCCTGAGGTGTGTGAAGTGAACTTTTTAATACATTTGAACCAAATATTACTATTTAGTTTGTGACAATGTTACAAGATGATGGTTCATCATCTGTGACATCATCATCACCTATTCAAATATTTCCAATGACGTCACTATCACCTGGTTTTGGTTCATCAAATCAGTGGCTTAAGGAGCTGAAATCTGAAGAAAGAGGGTTGTATTTAATACACCTTTTACTTGCTTGTGCTAATCATGTTTCTTCTGGTAATCTTGAAAATGCTAATATAGCACTTGATCATATTTCTCAACTTTCTTCTCCTAATGGAGATACTATGCAAAGAATTGCTTCATATTTTACTGAAGCATTGGCTGATAGGATTCTTAGAAGTTGGCCTGGTATTTATAAGGCATTTCGTTCGACTGAGTTATCGGTTGTCTCTGAAGATATTTTAGTTAGGAAGATGTTTTTCGAGTTCTTTCCTTTTTTGAAGGTTGCTTTTGTGGTTACAAATCAAGCTATAGTTGAAGCTATGGAAGGTGAAAAGATGGTTCATATTGTTGATCTTAATGCTGCTGAACCTTTGCAATGGCGCGCGTTGCTTCAGGACTTAAGTGCGCGTCCTGAAGGACCGCCTCATTTGCGCCTAACGGGGGTTCATCAGCAAAAAGAAGTGTTGGATCAAATGGCATATGTACTTACTGAAGAAGCAGAAAAGTTGGATATACCTTTTCAGTTTAATCAAGTAGTTAGCCAATTGGAAGATCTTGATGTTGAGAAATTGCGTGTTAAAACTGGGGAGGCGCTTGCGATTAGTTCAGTTATGCAATTGCACACTCTTCTTGGACACGACAATGAACCTCAAAAGAAGTCCCCTTTGCCTTTTAAGCATTCAAATGGTGTTAACTTGCATAGGGCATTCATCAACCAAAATACCTTAGGGGAGTTGCTTGAAAAAGATATGGGACATATGCCTAATGGTTATAGTCCAAGTAATGACACAGCTTCTTCGTCCCCGCTATGTTCAACAACAAAAATGGATGGTTTCCTCAATGCTTTGTGGGGTTTATCACCAAAAGTTATGGTGGTAACAGAACAAGATTCTAATCATAATGGAACAACTCTTATGGAGAGGTTATCGGAGTCGTTACATTATTATGCTGCATTATTTGATTGTCTAGAATCCGCATTGCCAAGAACATCATTGGAGAGGTTAAAGGTGGAAAAAATGCTGTTAGGTGAGGAAATTAAGAACATTATAGCATGTGAAGGAATCGAACGAAAGGAGAGGCACGAGAAGCTCGAAAAATGGTTCCAAAGATTTGATGTAGCTGGTTTTGGAAATGTGCCTTTGAGTTATTATGCTATGTTACAAGCAAGAAGGTTATTGCAAAGTTATAACAGTGAAGGATACAAGATCAAAGAAGAGAATGGTTGTGTGGTGATTTGTTGGCACGATCGAGCTCTTTTTTCAATTTCATCTTGGAGATGTAGGAAGTAAGACTAGACTTAGTTCTTATTGTGAGGTTTTTCATTATCTCTTCTGTTTCTTTTGTAACATAATCTGTAGGATGAACTTTTGTTAGTGAGACTGCCATTGACATGTTTTGAGTTATTCTATCTTCTTCTTTTTTGGGAAGGGGAGCCTTGGCGTAACTGGTAAAGTTGTTGTCACCTGGAGGTCACTGGTTCAAGCGGTGGAAACAACCTCTGGCCGAAATAGCCTCTTGCAGAAATGCAGGGTAAGCGTACAATAAACCCTTGTGGTCTGGCCCTTTCCCGGACTCCGCACATAGCGGGAGCTTAGTGCACCGGGCTGCCCTTTATCATCTTTTTGATCTCATGTGAGTTTCTGCAGTGTTTACATTTTCCATTTTAATGATGATCAATCAAGATGATGTTTTCTTAATTTTCTTGTATAAAGTCATATTCCTTTGTTTTGTGTTTGTCTTTGTGACAACAAGATAAGCTTTCTGGTTCTATATGATAGTTGCATATTAGAAAAATCTGTTTTAACTAGCAAAGAATCAGATTCCACTTGCTCTATTTTGTTGGGAAATAATAAATAATTTGAGCATGTAACCACAATTGGATATTCGTCTTTATGGGATCAATATTCTAAATGGTGAATTTCTTTTGATATCCATTTCGTTTTATGCGACAAAATAAATATGTCTATCACCTTCCTTTTTCGTAGATGAGAGGAGCCCGTTTGGATTGACTTAAAAAAAGTGACTTCTAAGCACAAATGCTTAAAAGCAGTTTTTAAGTGTTGGAGTTTGTTTTATAAATAAGCAGTTACCTGTTTGGATAAAAGTGTTGAAACTTAAAAAAGGTTGTTGAAGTGTTTGGTAAACAAGTGTTGGTAAGCACTTTTTCTATTAAAAAAATAAAAATATCCTTAAAGCTGTTAATATTATAAAGGAGCTAATTACTATAATATATTTAATTATAAATTAATGCAAATAAAAAAATAATTTATATTTTAATCTAATTTCAATTTATGTGATTACTTTAGATAATTTTTATAAAGTAGAAGAAAGATACTATGTAGTCAAGTAGAATTGGTAGAAAGTAACGCAAGTGGATCAGAAAATGATACATGAGGAAAGTGTGGAAAATGAAAGATGAAGTAGGGAGGAAGATCAAAGAAGAGGAACGGGTCTTCAGATGTGAAGAAAATAGGAGAAGAAAATGTTTTGGGGTTTCTTTGAGTGAGGGTAAGTTTGATATTATGAAAACTTATAATGGACAAAAGAGTAATTTTATTGGTTAAACCAAAATGACTTTTAAGCCAAAATCGAAAAAGTTGGGATCAACCAACTTGTTGCTTTTGGCTTTTGAGGCAACTACTTGAAATCCATTAGCTATAGCCAAAAAAGAGTCTGTGCTTAATCGAAGCGAAAGAAATGACATATAGTAGAAAACATTTGCGGATACAAAAAAGCGAAAATACAAGACAAATACTAATGAAACCGGCATGAAAATGAGACACACCCGCTTAATTACTATTCTTCTACCCTAATTATTATAGCATGTTTGGCCAAGCTTCTAAAATCTGCTTATTTTGAAAAGAGCTTTTGGCTTTTCAGAAAAGTACTTTTGGTGAGAAGTAGTTTGTGTTTGGCTAATTAATTTGAAAAAGGCTTTTGAGCAACAATCATTGTTTGGCCAAGCTTTTAAAAAGTACTTTAAAGTGTATTTTTCTCAAAAATACTTTTCAAAAAAATACTTTTAGAGAGAAGCTATTTTTTCTGCTTCTCCAAAACTGTTTCTGTTTATACTCAAAAACACTTTTTTCGTTCAAAAAGCTTGTCCAAACACCTTAATTTTGGCAAAAAATACTTTTGACTGCAAAAATCACTTTTGGCCAAAAAATAAGCTTGGCCAAACAGGCTATTAACCTTCAACCCTTCTATTAAGGGTCGTGTCTTCACTAAGCTGAAGTAGCATCCTTAAAATAATGCCTATAAAAAAATTATCACAGCAACCTCAACGTCTTTGCCACAAGTTTAATTATTAGAGCAATCAAGGTCATGTGTGAGAGGTGTGCGTGACATTATTAATTGGATAACATGGTTTATGAGGTTCGAAAGATTAGGAATGATTATATTTGGGAGAAGGTGCGCGTGGCTCCCATTGATGATAAGATGCGAAAAGCGAGGCTCAGATGGTTCGGCATATACAGAGGAGAAGCCTAGATGCTCCGGTAAATAGGTGTGAGCGGCTGGTCGTGGAGGGCACGAGAAGAGATAGAGGGTGGCCTAAGAAGTATTAGGGAGAGGTGATCAGACAGGACATGGCGAGGCTTCAAATTTCCGAGGACATGGCACTTGATGGGAAGATGTGGAGGTCGAGTATTAGGGTTGTTGGTTATGAGGTAGTTGACTCTTGCCTTACTTCGTACCGTCATTAGACTAGTTTGTGAGAGTTTTTGTCTAAGATAGCTAGTGTCAATGTCGTGTCTTACTATTTCACTTTTTAGTGCCGGACCTATTTACTAGCTATCACTTTTGCTTTGCATCTTTCTTCTAGATTTCATGTTGTTTCTATTTTTCCTATGATTTCTGTGGTGATACTGATATTGTCTCTTTTTGTCTTTTTGTCCTCGTGAGCCGAGGGTCTTTCGGAAACAACCTCTCTATCCCTTCGGGGTAGGGGTAAGGTTTGCGTACACAGTACCCTCCTCAGACCCCACTAGTGGGATTTCACTGAGTCGTCGTCGTTGTTGTTGTTGGTTTATGAGGTTCGATTCATCAACGCCTTTTTCCGGCTTAATCGTGGTATTTAGATCAGTTTACACTCACCTTAATTATTCCATTACGTGCATACTATCTTTTACCATCACATGTATCCAGTAACTCACTTACAATTATCCTAATCTCACTTGTATATCACTAATTAACTTAAATATCTACTTTACCTTCCACTAATAACTAAGCATAATTTATACTATGCATTTCTGTCCCTCTTTGTTGCCTCCAAGTAAATGTGACGTTTGGTTTCACATGGGATGTCAAACGGGCCACTGGATTTGAGATTTCTCCAAGTAAATTTGGGCCTGTCAGAAACTGGGCCGTCCTGGCCCATTTATGACTGGTCTGGCCCTTTTTACCTAATTGGGCCTAATCGGCCGCCCAGTTGACATGTTTAGATATTGGCCCTTTTTGAAAGATTGTTTAGGTACTATTGGATGAAAGGGGGAAAATTGGAAATATTTATTTTGCATATTTCTTTTACCTCCAAAAACATATCTTCATCAGCAGTGAACATATAACAAATTCATTCCTATTTGAATTTAATGGAATTGAAACAAATCCGTAACAGATTTTCTACCAAACGAAGATCATAAACATGAGGAAAAATTGGTAATTTGTGAAGACGAGCTCAAGAAAAATGAGTTTATTCTCCTGATTTATTCTTCGCTCGTGAAATGTATTACGATTTTTTTTTAATTTTTTCAAAGTCCCAACAAAAATAAAGAGAAAAAAGCTACATGTTTATCTTCATTCTTTTATGATTTCTTCAAGCATCTAAAAACATAAAATCACAATTTCTTCATTGGAGTAGGAACACTAACATATATAACAAAATATATTATCGGAAAATCTATGGGTTCACTTATATGGGGGGAAATCTATCTATGTACTACTCGCAATGGTTTAAATTTTTCCTTTCGTGGTGTTTTGATCTATTGATATTTTTTCGTTTGTAACTTATTTCATATTTGTCCTTATCATTAACGGGACTCTAGCATGATATGTGAGCTCCATGAGTTCAAAATATTCGAGTGAAAGGATCCAGATTTGCCGGTGTATATTAAGAACGATTCAATTACTTTCAAACTTTTGGTCACTTGATACTCTTGTCGTTGGCAAATCATGTCGCATATTTCCTTAACATTAATGGAGCTCAATCGTGAAACGGATGGACTCCATATTTTAATATTCTTCTAGAGAACGACTCAAAATCTTTCTATGTATTACCCGAAATAGAACAACTTTGCCTTTTTCAACTTTTGGTCACTAGTACTTTATCATTAAAAAATCGTCTCATATGTGTCCTTGACAAAGATTAAGCAATTCTGAATAGTTTTGAGCAATTTTATTATATCTTTAAAATTTTGAGACCTTTTCGTAATAAGCGGCCTTTTTGTTATGTTGCGGCTAGATACCTAAACTTGCACGCGATTGTTATGCCAGTAAATAAACTTTAAAAATTTACATATGAACACTTCAACTCGAGAATAAGTTAACTAATAAAAATATTCGACAGTTGAATCATAGCGTGTGCATTGCAATTTCACAAATGTGGCAATCCAGTCAGCAAAAAAATAATTAAAACCTACCACGTGTAAGGCGCGAAAATACACTAAGCACCGACTATTTTCCATATATTTTTTTACCTAAAGACCCTAAAACACTCTCAGTTTTTTTCATTTTCAGTCGTCTCTCTCACATAGAACTCTACATTTTCAATCGTCTACTCCAATAGAGTGAATGATTGCCATAGGATTTTTTGCCTGTTAGATCGTCTACACATTGTATTTATTTTTCTTTCAAAATCGATCCTAGAACAAGAATCTGTTGGGTTCGTGTGCCATTGATTTCTCCTTCACCAGAAACGTAGAAGTCATTTAAGGTCGATTGTAGTCTTTCATAAAATTTCTAGTTATATTTTTGTGTTTTTATGCGTTATTGATATTTTATATGATAGGTATATTTTGTATGCATGCAATGGCTCTTTTGTTATTAGGGTTTAAAACTAGGGCCTTTTGGAATAACATACTAAATTCTTTTTTTTTCCTCTAAATTTTATCTGTCCCATGGCTGATTTGGCATAAGGATTTTATCATATTGAAGATGTTTGTCTCTTAAAATGATAAAGTTAGGATTCTTTTCCCTTATTTGCTTGTTGTTTTTCAAAGACAAGTTCAAACAATATTGTCTTTTTTTTGAATGTGTTGCTGATTTGGACTTATCTTATCTTATTTTCATAGGTCTAGTGAGGCAGGATGAATGTTCTCGTGAAATTACAATTTCACCATCAGAATCAATTGGTAGTTGGCGCATTAATAAGGTACGAAACTAGTATAACATGGCCTACTATTGTAACTACTCACATTGATGAACTACATGTTTTCAATTCAACAAATAGGCAAATGATATAGGGTACTTAAGTGTGGAGAAATTTGCATGTCAAGCCAATAAAAAAGGAGCATTTCGATTTATTAAGTATGATACTGATGTGTTAGAATTTTGCAAAGACCTTCATGATGGGGATTTTATTGATGTTTATTTATGTCACACGGTTAATATACAATGTGTTGGTATTGAATTGGAGAAAATATTAAGTAGTGGTGTGAACCCTAGTGATATTCCATATGACCAAACAATTGGCTTTAGTGAAGTACCACAAAGGCAAAGAAGTAGAGTTAATGCTAGGGCAACAATCTCATCTTCCAATGATATAAATAATGGCTGTTTCACTGAGGGAAAGGCTAAAGGGTGGGTTGCTAATATCAAAGAGTCTACAGGGGATGAAGGGGAGTTCTACAACTTTCATCTAGCCACAGATTCATATTGTGTTGAATTTGAGAGTAATTCTGAGAGTGAGGATGCTGAATATGAGGGTGTTTCTACAGAAGAGGATACAGATGAGTCACTTTATGATGCTGATGAGGATGTTGTTGGAGAGACACAGAAGCTGACCTTGTTGCTGCTAGACAGACCAAAGTAAATCAGAAGAACCGAAAATAAAGATCTAGTGATGTTAATGTAAATGAGTTACCTTGTGGCCCAGTAGCTAATGACCTTGAATTTGAAGACATTTACAAGGACAAGAATGCTAAATATGCTGGCAAATTGGGAAGGAATGAGTAGTACCTAGACAGTTTAGATCCAGGGAGTGAGGATACTATTGATGATGATGTAGATGAAGATGATGAGGTGCATAACCTTCCTCCAAGAAGATGCAGTAAAAAGGTTTGTTTTGACCTTAACAGTAAGAAAATTATTTTCCAAATGGGAATAGTCTTGAAAATGTTAGACAATTTAGATCTACTTTACAAGATTATGCTGTATAGAGGATAATTCAGTTAAAGTTGAGGCCAAATGAAAGGAATAGGGTCAGGGCAACAAGTTTGAACTCTAAGGGGTCGTTTGGCAGGAGGTATTAGAAAAAATAATGCAAGCATTAGCTCTATGCATACCTTGTTTGATATATTTTTTCAACCTGTATATAACTAATATTAGTTATACATCATACTTGGTATTATCCTATGTATAAGTAAGGCATAGAAAATCATGGCATTAGTAATACCAAGGCTATTAATGCATGCATTATTAATATGGTTAAAGACAGGATTTTCTTTAAAGTCCCTTAAAGCTAGAGAATATGGAGGGCATTTTTGTAAACAAATATTATTCTTAAAATTATGCAATGTATTATAATTTTAATACACCACACCAAATAGTTGATAAGATATAATATATGCATAACTAATGCTTGCATTACTAACCCGTGCATTACTAATTCATGCATTACTAATACACCTTATTTCACACTATTCTTATACACCCTACCAAACGACCCTTAATAGATGTAGATGGCAGATTTTAGGCAGTTTACAGGGCCACACACAAAACTTCATTTTTAACACATACTACCCTATTCATTCATGCTTCCCAGTTACAAGGAACAAGCTTCCTAACACAACTTGGATAATTAAACATTACAAAGATAGGATCATTAATCAGCCTGACATAAAACTTAAGAAGTTACAAGGGTTGATAAGGATTAAGTATGGTGTGTATGTATGAAAAACAATACGTGTCAGGGCTAGACAGAAGGTAATGGGTAAGTATTTAGGTGATTACAAAATGGAGTTTGCTAGGATTTATAATTATGCTGACATGATAAGAATTACTAACCCCAGCGCCGCCGTTATGGTAAGGAATTCAAAAGAAATATAACTTGGTAAAGAGGTCTGTATAGGGATATATATTCGTCTACATACTTTGAAAAAAAGTTGGTTAGAAGGGTATGAAAATGTTATTGGCTTTGATGGTGCATTTCTTAAGGAGTGTGTAAAGGTGACCTATCGTCATACATTACTAAGGATAGTAATAACCAGATGTACCATATTGCTTGGGCAGTGATTGAGAAAGAGACAAAGAATAGTTGGTCATGGTTTTTAGGTGTCTACTAGAGGACTTGAAACTGGCAGAATCTGAAGGTGAAAGACTAACAATTATGTTTGATATGCAGAATGTATGTGTATTGTTTTAATTTTATTTTTTACTTTGATACTTAAGCTTGCATTATATGAACTCTAACAATGTATTTTTGTTATTCAAGGGACTTGTTCAAGCTATGTCTGAATTGATGCTAAATATTGAGCATATAGTATGTGCAAGACACATATAGAGTAATTGGAAAAAAACCTGGAGTAGTGAGGAAATAAGGAAGAAATTGTAGGGTTGTGCAAGAGCTTCATTTGAAGCATTTATGAAGGTTAAAGTAGACGAGTTGACAGAATTGGGTGCCAATAAGATAATAGAAGACTTGCTTAGATATCCTAGATAATTTTTTAAAGATTGTAGTAAGTGTGGTATTGTGGAGAACAACACGTGTGAGACCTTCAACAGTTGGATACTTACTTCTAGGCACAAATAAATCATAACTATGTTAGAGGAGATCAGAGTGAAGGTAGTGGGGAGGATGACTAATATGCGAGAATTTGCTACAAAGTGGAATTCTGATATATCTCTTATGGAAATGAGGTACATTGAAGAACAATTTGTAAGAGCCACAAGCATAAAAATAAATGGAATGAGGACACTTAATTTGAGATCCAAGTTGGAATTTACAAACACATAATTGATTTTATAAATAAAGAGTGCATATGTGTAATGTGGCAGCTGAAAGGTATACCCAGCTCCCATATACTTTGTGTAGTTTTTTTTTAAAAAGGTATGAAATTGCTAACTATGTCGAGCATTCGTATAAGAAGGAAACATACCTCAAGGCATTCAATTATTACATTCAGCCTATGACCAATATGGAAATGTGGCTTCCAACTCAAAACTCCAAAGTTGAGCCTTATGTAATTACTAAAATACTCAGTAGACATAAGAAATATAGAATGAAGGCTAAAGGTGGACATACAAACAAATTTGGTAAGAGATCAAGGAAGGGGGACACCAAGTCATTGTTCTCATTGCAATACAATAGAGCATAACAATAAAGGTTGTGCAATCCTGGTAATAAACTAACACTCCTTATGCTTTAAGTGTTATTTAGTCTATTGCTGAATTTTTTATATTCTGGGTATTTTAGAAAGGGTAAAGTTCAACAACGGTCTAGAAGGAGACAAACTAAGGTAACCTTAAGCCAATATGAAGCTCCTTCTTCAACTCACCAAACCTGAGCCAATCTCAATTCAACTTCAACCAGTCTCAACAATAATGATTTGAAGAAATATTTTTTTTGTGTGAAAGTTTAAGTCTATTTGTATTAGAACTAATTTGTAGGTTATTTTGTGGAAGATTTAGTATAAAATATTCAGAACTTAGTTAATGAATGTTGTTTTGGTTTGGTTTAGGCACAATAGTAAACTGGTTTCTGCTAGTGCGCATATTTAATGGCCTACTTTTGACAATCAAGATGGTTATTTTGAACTTGTCTATATATGTTTAGATGTTAATGCTAAACATCACTTTTCATTGCAATAAAATACTTCATACACGTGACATTGTCATTGTTTGTTAAGAATAAATATACAATACAAAGAGCTTAAGCTAAGAATAACACTACAAAAAGCAGTGCAACAACAACAAAAGCAATTACATATTATTTTCCCATATACCTTCGTTACTCATTGATGCAGATTCTTGATAACAGTCCCGAATTACGTGTTTGTAATGATCTGGAAGAGTAGGGTCATCCCACCTGAAAAAATTACAGCAACTGCTTGTACCATACTTTGAGCATCCTAAGACCTTTCTACCCGGATTGGTGGGCTTCCAGGTTATACACACAACAATGTCAATTCCATAACGATAAAATACACGATTTCCATTGCATTCTTGGCCTAAAGAATAAAATATCGACCTAGAGAAGAAAAAAAATTGACTTGAATCTATAGAAAAATTTGAAGAGAAGATGTGCTACAGAGCTTGTATTCGTCAATAATGGAGGTTGTAGGCAAACATAGGAAGAAGAAGCCTTATAAAAAGATGGGCCTTTCGGTTTATTACCGTTGGACATTAAAAAATTCATTCACGCTAGTGCATACGTGACTTACACGAACAACAACCGACTAGGAATAACTGATGCCACATAGATTGAGTCAACGACCGGAGGTGTTTATTAGTTCACTTATGCTTAGGTTGAAGTGTTCATGTGTGAATTTTGAAAGTTTATTTACTGGCATGACAATCAGATACAAGTTTAAGTGGTCAGGAGGCCATTTTGCCAATACAAAAGTAGAAAAAAATAGGAATAGAAGCTCTTTTGTTTTATTTAGCGGTACTTTGATAAATAAAATTTAGAAAATACAAAAATAGAAAAATTTAGAAATAGTGACGCTTTCATTAATAAAATTTTAAGAAAAATACAAAAGTTAGTTTTTTAAAAAAATGGCGGCACTTTTATTGCATTTAACGGCATTTTGGTAAATAAAATCACAAGTTAGAATTTTTGTTATAAATAATTAATTTTATGTCTCAATTGTTGTACCTTAATTTGGTAACAAAAATTATGTAAAAATTGTTTATTTAAAATTATATACAAGTATGACAATTTTCTTTTGGCATAGGAATATGAATTTAAAAGAAGGGGAGTCTTGGAGCAACAATAAAGTTATTTTCGTGTGATCTGTAAGTCACGGATTCAAGCCGTGGAAGCAACCGCTAATACTTGTATTAGGGTAGATTGTTTATATCACACCTCTTCGAGTTCGACTGGACCATGCATGAATACGAGATACCCTGTGCACGAGGCTGCCATTTTACTGCTGATACTGTGATTACCTGAGCCGATGGTCTATCGAAAATAATTTCTCTACCTATATAAGGTAAAAGAAAAGTATGCGTACATACTATCGTCCTCCAACCCCACTTATGAGAATATATGGATATATTATTGTTGTTGTTGTATAGGAATATAAATTTGCTATCGTGTGATATTTATCTATTACTAGTACCAACTAGTAAAATGGACTAAACCAATTGGATTTTTTTTTAAAAAAAGATAAAAAGTATAATGCCATAATTGGGAAAATGTTGTTTGTTAATTCTCAAACTAGCCATTCATGTCACATACATCTTTCACTCTTTACTACTGATACACAACAACAACAACAACTACCCAGTAAAATCCTACATAGTGGGATTTGGGGAGGATAGTGTGTACGCAGACTTTATCCCTGCCCTGGTAGGACAAAGAGGCTGTTTCCGATGGATCCTCGACTCAGAATGACGGAAATAGAGAAAAACAAGGAAAACAAGAAAAGAAAAATTGCTTAAATAACGATACACATAAAAAGGAAAAAGGCAAAGTATAATTGCTTAAATACCCTCAGCCTTGTTCTGCAAGTAGTCCTTTCCTTTTTGCTAGACTAAGGGTGCTATATGAGTATTGTACTACATGGTTTAACGTTTGTACATTAATATTGCAATTGGCAAGTGATAAATCATTCAACTTCCTAATTTTATGTAAGCATAGATTTGTTTTTAGAAAATAATTCTTGAAACTATAATGACTTAACTTTATCAATATTTGCTTATAAATAACACTTAACTTTATCAATTTATGTCTCTAATTAAACAATTCATGGCCGAAAATCACAATTCAAATCGCATTATAATATTATGCATTAGAATCTTAGTATTGTTTTGTATATCATCCGATCAGACTTTCCTTGTCCATTTGATAAGTACATTATTTTCTTTATCAATTTAATGTAAAAGGATTTTTTACCCAATTCGTTAAATATTACTATATGAAATTCAAATTAATACACAATTTTCGTTCATATGTGGGAGTCGAAAGATAAAATGCACTCGAATAATCGAGATACACTTAAGCTGGACGAACACAACTATTACAACATTAACATACCCAACATAATCTCATATTGTGGGGTCCAAGGAAAATACGTTATACTCAGACCTTACCTCTACCTTTGTGGGGTTGAGAAACTGTTTTCAATACACCTCGTCTTAAAAAAGCACAGGCACAATAATAATAAAAAGAAATACGGTATTGTAAAACCCATGAAAAAAAATGATCTAAGAGAAAGAAATAACACACGGTAAAATCGAACGCAACTATTATAAAAAAAATATTGCACTATATGGTTAAATGCTTGTACCTATTGGTAGGTATTAGAATTATTGTCAATAGTATTAATTTTCTCTCTCATCCCTTTTTTTTTTCTCTCTCTATAAAATCAAATGTTAATACACATTATATATCACTAATCACCTTACTACATACATACAAACAAAGATAAAGAAAAGAAAGGAAAAGAGAAGAATTACTCTCAATATTTTCCCCTGAGGAAATTTTGCATTTTTTCCTCTCTTTCTCTCTCTACAACACCCACATCTCTCTCTTTCTCTCTCTAAAAAAAAAAGCTATCAAAATTCATCAAAAAAACCACGCCGGTAAATCCGATTCACCTTCTTCTTCATCGTTTCGATTTTAATCGATTGTGTTAACCTTAACCTTAGGCGCAAATTAGAATAACATCCCTTTAACACATTCAAAAAAATTCCACTAAAACGTCGTCGTAACACCTTCAACCTTTTTTCCGCCGCCGGCGGGCTCTCGTTCACCGGTAACGTAAGTTTCCGGTGAGAGTCCGATTACTGTACTTTTTTTTAAAAACGACTCCGTCTATATTTGCGTTTTTATTGCTTTATATGCTGAGTTTTGAATTTTTAAATCAATCTATGCTATAAGCGTATGTGTTCTGTATAGTATTGTTTTGGTTAATGGATTGGAGCGGAATTAGGGTTTTGTGGGTCGTAGATTTAGTTTTTTGGGCTTGTTTTAGGGCTAGTAAAATGGATAGGGGAGGTTTTTGTATCGATTTGTTTTGGGCTTCACTTAGTAGTAACCGATCCATTGTTTTTAGTGTTAAACACTGTGTTTTATGTTTTCATTGACTTTTACGACGTTATGGATCATTTTTTTGTTGATTTAAGCAATTGAGTATTTGAATTTGAATTTGAATTTGAATTCACAGCGCTCTTACTTCCTCTCAAAATGAATATTGTTTATTTCACTATATCGTCTAGTGATTTTAATTCCCTTTCGTTGAGAAATGCGACAGTAATACAATTTACTTTTCCTGCTTCAGAGGTTTTTTGGAGGGAAGAGAACTGGCAGTAATACATCTTCAAAAGAGTTACCTTTTCGGGAAAATAAGAGCAAACTGAAATTTTAATGTGAAGAAAGGGTATGGCTTTTTATAGGAATTATTCGAATGAAACAGTTACATTGGATGAGAAAAGCCCGGGGGAACAGAGTATGCAGGGTATACATCAGGATGTAGGAAACGAGGAAGTGGAAGGTAGTTTGAGTGAAAATGATGATAATGGTCAGTTACAAGATGAAGTTGGTGTAGAAGTGGAAGCGACGGTAGGGGATCAGGTGCCGCCTGAAAGAAGAGTTAATTTGGCTGGGAAATGGGGTTCTGGGTTTTGGAAGGATTGTCAACCGATTGGCCCCTCGGGTAGGTCAGCTTCTGGAGAGGAATCAAAGAGTGGATCAGAATATAAGAATGAGGAAGAATCAGATGAGGTATCTGATGGTAGGGAAGATCAGCTAGAGTCGGAAGATGAAGGAAGGCAGAAAGAAATGGGGAAGAGTCGAAGTGTCCCTGCGGATGAGATGTTATCTGATGAATATTATGAACAAGACGGTGATGATCAGAGTGACTCGTTACATTACAGAACTGCTAATCCTTCAAGCGGGTATAGTTCAAAGCCGCAGTCAAGGTCTATTGCCGCCAACAAGTATGCAAGTCGGAAGTCAAAAGCTTCAAAAGATCAGTACGGCGGCGAGTATGCTGATTATGACGATGATGATAGTGAAGATGGTAAATTCTATTATTTTGAGCATCTGTATCGTCTCCTAACATATTCGGTCTTACATGTGCGTTGAGTGAATGATGAATTTTCTAGATAGAACGTGATGGGAATAGCGTGGTTTGCAATTCTTTCATCTTCCATAATGAATTGTTAATGTGATTGGGGAATAAGGGGGAGAATTAGAATAAAACTAATTAATTACCCATTTAGTAGATCGGCTCTTTCAACCTCTTCTCGTTTCTTGCTAGTGTGTGGTCAAGAAGTTGTTATTGGAATACAATTGTGTGCTTCACAGTTGACTTTCACCATTACCTTTTTGTTAATTGTTTTCCTACTATTTGCAGAAGATGATCCCGATGATCCTGACTATGGTAGCACAGGTCGTGGAAGGGGCATTAAGGTGTGTTCTTATGCATAGTGTTGTTCATAATTCGTATGCTATTACTGATGTGATGTGGTGAATGTTGTGATTTTTCTATAGTAGTTGCCGGCATTTGACATACCTTTAAGCATGTCCACTTTTTGAATATTTTGCAGTAGGAACATTTTGGTTCTTATCATTCATGTAGTGTTTGTTGCCTATTATCTGATTTTTTTTGTGCTGAAATGGACCTATTATCCGAATTATAATATTTGAAAATTCTTGTACGTAATCATGTGTATAATGTATCTGATATATTGATGGGGTGAAATTGTTAGTATAACTCCATTGAGTATTATGATCTAAATTAGGGTTCTGTACGCTTTGTATTGCATGAAAATGGAGATGGAGGTACTGAAGATTTGAGATGTTTTCAGATGAAATTTATTGATATGCAGCAAAATTTTGTAGCAATAAGGACCTTGTCAGTTGCTATGGCAACAAGTGTAGTTGCAGTGATAGTACTGGTCATTTACAGTATATGTAAGGACCAAGTAGTATCATATTACAATATATGTGAGGACTAAGTAGTATCATATGGGATGATTAATTAGGAGAGTTGGAGGAAATCATGTTAAAATAGCACACTTGATTCTGATGGTTGTTTTCCATGCTGTAACTCCCTAGTTTGGTCTTCATATGAAACTGCAGAAGTTAAGATTTATCATCCTGTTGAATCTGATGTTAAGAGAAATTAGAGCCTTTTGCGGTGATGTTAACTTGAGATTTGGGACTCGATAAAATGAAAATGCAACGGCAGTAATCTATTTATTTCACCTAGAAATGCTAAGGCAAGCTTGTATCTTGTGATAGGGTGAGCTTGTATGTTAGGTCTTTTTTCCTCGAAAAGAGCCGAAAACAGTATCTTATGCTTTATGTAGTACTTGTCCAATAATCATTTATGTTTGTATGACCTTAACCGTACCTGAGAGTAGTAAAATAGAATCATTATAAGTTTTCTACTACTCCCTCTGTTTCAAAAAAATTGGCACTATTTCCTTATTAGTCTCCAAAAAGATTGGCACCTTTCAATATTTTCTTAATAAGAAGCATTTATTTTCCAACCGAGAGGTTGTGAGTTCGAGTCTCCCCAAGAGCAAGGTGGGAAGTTCTTGGAGGGAAGGATGTCGGGGGTCTATTTGGAAACAGTCTCTCTACCCTAGGGTAGGGGTAAGGTCTGCGTACACACTACCCTCCCCAGACCCCACTAAGTGGGATTATACTGGGTTGTTGTTGTTGTTGTTGTTGTTGTAGGAAGCATTTATAGCCACAACAATGTTATGGCAGGTTCCAGACGACAAATTCAAAATCTTTACAGCCACAAAAATGCTATGGCTTATTTAAGACCACATATCTCAAAAGTCTTCCCTTCTTTATCAAAGTTTGTGCCAAGTCAAACTAAGACAATCTTTTTGACACGGAGGGAGTTGTTTTTGAAAACGGTTGTGTCCAGGTCAATCTAGCATACTTTGACTATTGCACGTGGTACCTGCTACCTCCCACCAGCACCATACTGGCAACTCTGCCCTCCTAGGCTTACGCAGATGGAAAGAAATGTGGTCTCCCATAGTTTTTACCCACTTCATTGACTAGTAGTCCACATCCTTGAGTGCTAAATTTTCTACTTGTTATTACTTTCATCTAACTTGATTATTGAATCCTGCAATCTAATTAGTTTTTTTTAGCGTTGTTGGTTAGTATCATTTGAGAAGTCAAGATAGTGAGTTGACTGTGCTATATTGGGAAGATCTGGAAGGATAGTAAATCCCTGTATTTGTTCTTGGAAAAGTTGCGAAAATGGTAAAGAGGACTTTCTTCCCATTCTTTGCATAAGTAGGAGTAATATGTAAGTTGTAACAATAATATCACGTATGTGGGCTGTATTAAACACCACCCTTTACTTCTAATAACATTTTTGAAGAATGGTGATGTGAGTTGTGTGGTCTTTTGTGGAGATTTTCTTGCTTATTTGATGCTTCATGCAGCCTTTCATTCATATTGACTATCTCACATTTATACATTGCTCCTTATTCTTGTCCCTTTTAACTAGTTTTTTTTTTGGGTTACAAAACCAACTTTTTTCATATCTAGCAGTGTTCTTTAGAGTGCGAAGCGAGAAAAAGTGAGAAGGTCCTGAATTGGTTAAAGCGTGAAGCAAAGCGCTCGCACATCTCGCACATTTAAAAAAAAACAAAATAAACCCAAGAGCAAATGAAGAAAAATAAATAAATAAATTCAATTAAGTCAACAAACTGAAAAAACGAAATAGAATAATCTAAAAATTCAATTTAATTTAAAAAGTGAACAAAACAGTAGAGCACATGAAAAAAACAGAGAGAAGAAAACAAATAAATAAATTCACTTAAATTAATAAACTAATAAAAAGAAAGAATAAGTAAAAGTTAATTTAAATCAACAAAGTATAACAAAAAGACAAACAAATTAATAAAATAAAAGCTGAAGAAGCGAAAGAATAAGATAAGAAGAAAAGAAAAAAATCGCAGCAGCAGCGATATCACAGAGTGAGAAACGAAGAAGAGACAAATGGAAGGAGAAGAAGAAGAGAGAAGAAGAAAAAGAAAGAAGCCATACCTGGAGCTTGACGAAGAAGAGCAATAGAAATGTCCCAGCCGTAGTCATAACTCGCAGAAGAAAGTCGCACCAAGGTTGAGAAATATTTCGATAGTGGTCGGTTATTTCTTTTTTAAAAAACTAAACAGTCCACCTTTTAAAATAAAAATAAGAAGTGCACGCCTCCCTCGCTTCAGTTGCTGCACATGATTCACTGTGGAGAAAGTGCTTGCTTCCTTAAGCCGCTTCGCCTCGGTCATCTGAAGCGAACTACCCATCGCTTCGCTTCCCTTCTCGCTTTAAGCGATGAAGCGCTCGCATTCCCCAATGTGATATCTAGGGAACTATTAGCAACTAATTAACTGTGCTTCATCATGATCTATTAGGACCCTAGCTGTGTTCAATTTGTAACTAATAAGGTTCAGGCACAAATTAGACCTATGCAACACATACACACAAATTGGAAGGGGGTGGAAGTTGAAT
This sequence comes from Nicotiana sylvestris, assembly GCF_000393655.2. Lineage (NCBI taxonomy): Eukaryota > Viridiplantae > Streptophyta > Magnoliopsida > Solanales > Solanaceae > Nicotiana > Nicotiana sylvestris. The sequence goes on along the minus strand of NC_091066.1, from coordinate 4,240,032 downwards.
TAAGAAGGAAAAAAAAACAGATAGGAGAAAGTAGATCTATGTTGTTCCTCTATGTAACCTAAATTGTTCTGTTCTTTAAATCCACAGTTTGTTAATAAAACAGTAGATGGCTGGACTAGCTCCGTGTATACACTCTACACACTGTATGCGGTCATTAAAAGAAAAAGTGCTATTTCTGAAGTGACACCTTGGATGATATTTTAAGGAAAGTCTTTAGCATTTGGGTCTCCTTGGGTTGTAATAATAGCTTTTTTGGTTGGTAAACGAAATCAAGTATTTGAAATACCGTGCTAGCCACTTCAATCAATTTTGTACTTGCTGAAACAGTTTACCTTGTAGTCAAGTCTGTTTAAGCAAACTCTGGACCAAGCTATTGAAAAGCTTTAAGTTCTTTAGATTCTTTTTGGTAAGTGTTAATTTATTAAACAAAAGTACCTTAAGGATGTGCTGGAAGTTACAACACTTCGGTTCTTTAATTCTTTGATAAAGTAATAATTTCATTAAAGAAAGGGCATAAATGTGCCGTATACAAGAAATATACCAGAAAATAGAAAACCTTAAAACTTTCGGTTCTTTATGTGTGGTGGAATGAACTGTATATTGGTATTGTTGTCCTCTTAGCAACTGATTAAAAAGAATGTTATTGTTCTCTAAGCTCAGCTAGTGCAGAAATGTTTCTCACTTTTCATTTGTTCAGTTTCATGTCGCCTTGCTGTAAGTTCGGAGTCAAGTGACATAGTGATTTTGTTTCCACGTTTTCTTTTTTTTTTTTTGGAATTTTTTGTCTCATGCTTATATATATATTATTGGACTCGTCAAATGACCTGGTAATTTGCTTTTACCCCTGCAGGAAAAGGATGAAGACTGGGAGGGCGGAGAGTCTGATGAGTTAAACAGTGATGATGATGATGTGGGCATCTCTGATGAAGATGAAGAATATTTCAGAAAACCTCAGGGCAAGCAAAAGAATAGGGGCGGGCATAGTGTAAAATCTACCAGAGAAATTAGGTCTCTTGCTACATCTGCTCGACGAAAAAGGGGTAGAACATCATTTGAAGAGGAAGAATCATCAGAACATGATTCTGAAAATGAGAGTGATGAGGATTTTGGAAGTAAACCTAGAAGAGTTGCAAATCTCCGCCCGAAAAATGGTGGTAGATCTACTGCGGCAAGTGTATCTGGGAGGAATAATGAACTCCGAACTTCGAGTCGTCGATCGATTCGGAAAGTATCATACGCTGAGAGTGACGAAAGTGAAGAAATTGATGAGAGCAAGAAAAAGAAGAGCCAAAAGGTGTTGTCATGAGTCCCATCCATACTATGTTTTTCTGTGTATCTGCTCTTTGGACTTCTTCTGCTGAATGTCTTTAGCTTGAATCTTATCTTTTCTCACTTTTTACGGAAATTTCTTTATGTGCGATCTACGTCAATGATCGTTTCCACATGATAATGCATGTGCCATTTGCCCTTTATACAAAAGGCATGTGCCTGGTGAAATTGCTTCTTTACCTTTTCATCAAAAGAAAAAAAGTACTTTCTTGATGGTTGCAAATTTGCATTTCAGTATTTAGATTTTGTTAGCTCCTGACCATAGCCTAGCATATTTGTACTGGAGCTAACTGTACCGTTTTGTAATCGCTTATGTATCTGTCAGCATCTTCTTGATGCCTTTAATGAAATGAAACTTCTTACTTCATCAAGAAAAAGTGCCTGGTTCATAGTGGTTGAGAGAGTCCTCTTCATGCCACTAGGTCAAGAGTTCGAGGCTGGTACGCTGCCAACCCAAAAAAAAGTGCCTGGTGAAATTGCTAGTGCTTTGTGTATTTGGCTTTTAATATGTTTGCTTATTATATTACATCAGCAAGTGTTTTCATGGCCTTTTTGTCTTTTCTAGCCCTGAGTGATATGTTTAACTAAATTATTTCCTGCAACAGGAAGAAATTGAAGAGGAAGATGGTGACTCAATTGAGAAAGTCCTGTGGCATCAGCCAAAGGGCATGGCTGAAGAAGCTAGAAGGAATAACAAATCAGCTGATCCTATGTTGTTAAGTCATTTGTATGACTCTGAACCAGATTGGAATGAGATGGAGTTCTTAATAAAATGGAAAGGCCAATCTCATTTGCATTGTCAATGGAAGTCGTTTGTTGAGCTACAACATGTAAGCTTTTCTAGATCTGCAATTGACTTATGTTGCTGCATTTCTTATGATTGGCTAAATATTCTGTTTCGATAGCATTATATTAAAGTGATTAATTTCAGTTTTATCTTGATTTTTTTCATGCTCGTGCAGCTTAGTGGGTTTAAGAAGGTATTGAATTACACCAAAAGGGTCATGGAGGATGTGAAGTATCGGAAGACTGTATCCCGTGAGGAGGTGAGTGAGAATTTTATACACTATTTCTCAGAATCTTTGAGATAAATTGATTAAATTCTTTGTATTGTATAAAGGACTTGACCAGCATGGGCTTTTTTAGTTTCTCAAGTGTCTGTGGTTGTTTAGTGGAAATGTTTTTAACCCAAGTTTTGTCATAAGGGAATGGAGTTATATGAAGATTCGACTTGTGAATGATTTTTGCATTGTTCTCGGCTTTTCAACTAATATGAAATGAGAAGCTGACTTGTTAGACCATTCGAAATTTCTGGTATATGAGAAAGAGGAATCACTGATTTTCTCATGGAGCCATACGTTTTGGTTCTCTTTTAATTTTATTTCTGGGTTTTTTTTTTTTTTTTGGGGGGGGGGGGGGGTTTAAAGAAGCCACATATTTTCCTCTTAAAATGAAGCAACTCAAAGCACCTGTGGGACTTTGGGAAAATTGAAAATTATTTGGGTCCACAGTAATACTAGAATCTTAGCTGCTGGACTCTCTCTCTCTCTCTCTCTCTCACACACACACACACACACATTTATTTTTTGCCATGGGAATACAGAATTTAAATAACATCATATATCTTTACATATTTTTGGCAAACCCAAAGTGGAATTTGAGTATTCACTTGAAAGGAATATCTTCTATTACTCTGCTTCAATAGTGGAGATTTATTTCATCCTTGGCATAAGTAGTGATTAGTACGAGCGGACCAAATTTCAGATGGGCTGGAAAAGTTACGTTTCCATAACTGTTGATGGAGCTCCTTGGAGTTTAACTGTATAGGTGTTTTCTTTAAACACCCCCATCCCCCAAAGTTTGGCTTGCTTCAAAGAGATTTAACTGGATCCGAAAATATTTGATTCTAATGGAAGTAATTACATTCGTCCGTCAACTGCGGGAGGATACTGAGAGAAACAACTGCTGCTTTATTGCTGTTGATGGAGCTCCTTGGAGTTTAACTGTATAGGTGTTTTCTTTAAACACCCCCATCCCCCAAAGTTTGGCTTGCTTCAAACAGATTTAACTGGATCCGAAAATATTTGATTCTAATGGAAGTAATTACATTCGTCCATCAACTGCGGGAGGATACTGAGAGAAACAACTGCTGCTTTATTGCTGTTGATATTTTATAGTTAGCTGCAGGATTTGTTTTACTTATTTACAACATCCTCTCTTATGGCCCATTTTCCCGTTGTCCATTAGATCGAGGTAAATGACGTGAGCAAGGAAATGGACTTGGATATCATCAAACAGAACAGCCAGGTTTGTTGTTTCTAGAGACCTCTGTCGCCTCAATGCACAGTTCACGCAGCTCTTAATGTTCATTTTGGTCAATTCATCCTTAGGTTGAGAGAGTTATCGCAGACAGAATCAGCAAAGATGGTTATGGTAACGTGGTGCCGGAGTATTTAGTTAAATGGAAAGGGCTATCTTATGCCGAAGCAACTTGGTAAGCAGATTTTTGTGCACTTGTGTCATTCTATTTGTTTTTTTGACCTGCCAGTTGATTTGTTCATGAGTAATGTTTCTTGAGGTCTACCTGGAGAAGAATGGTTTATTAACTGTGTGTACTTCTTTCCTTTCTCACCTCTCCCTGCCTTGGATTGTTTGTTATTTGTTTTATCTGCAGAACATATTTTGTTTTAGTTTTAGCTGTATAAACTGCAAGTGCTTAGTGGGTCTCCTTCATGTTATCTCAGGGAGAAGGATGTTGATATTGCTTTTGCTCAAGATGCCATCGATGAGTACAAGGTAGCAATTCGGTAGCATATGCTTTATGGTTATTTCATATCACTCTTTCATCAGTCTCCTGTTTTGCAGTATTACTGAATAGTTCCTTCATTTCCTCAAGTAATGCTGTAATGTGTTGATATGATTAATGCATATCATCTTATATAGTTTACTGTTAGCGTATAGTATGAAACCAATGATTGAACAAATTTGGATACCTATTGTTTCTGGAGAAGTGTTTGAGAAACTTTAGCATGCAGTATTTGCTGCTTTAAATTATCTGATGACTGAAATCAGCATGTCACCAATTTTATTTATGGAGAAGATCACATAGGAAAGTTTGGTCTCCCAATAACAGGTAAGGTACTTTTATATTCTGATAAGTGACCAGTTAGATTGTCTTTGTTAGAGGGTCAAGTGAATGGGCTGTTGAACTGTTGTCTCCTTATAGAGTCTTGGGAAATCCTTACCTCGTGAGCTAACTTTTGGGTTGAGTTGGACCGTTCATTTCTTTTCATGATATACGAGACACACCCATTTTTCTACTTGTGTTTTCCATTGTTGGACCCCCCATGTTTTCCACATTTTGGAGTGGTGGTGGGTGTATGTGTTAGAGCATTCCACATAGGTTGAAGCTGTAGTTTCTTTTTGAGTTTTTGGTCTTGGACATTTCTCACCTCTTGATCTAGCTTTTAGGATTGGGTTAGGCCAAGTTCCCCTTTCTTATCATGGTATTTTGAGTCAAACCCATCCTTTTTCTTGGTTTATTCAATATTGTGTCCCCATGTCATACTGTCCAGCTCCAGATGTCTAGTCCAGGCCGTACGGGGGGGGGGGGGGGTAGAGTGTGCCACATCAGTTGAGGAAAGGACTGTTGTCTCCTTATGGCTTTGGACAATTCTTACCTCATGAGGTCTATTTTCTTCACCAAAGATAAGGTCAAGAAGGTTGATTTGCTAAATTACAGTTTAATATTGGCATCCTGAGAACTGATATCGGGATCTTGTTTCTTTAAATTGTGATCGAAATTGGGGTGTAGGAATAGAAGTCTTCTGTAAGGTAGTGAGTAATGTACTTCTTTTCTGTTTGCATCCTATCCCTGATAGTATGTTACTTTCCAAACTTTTGTTCTTCCACCAATTTTTCTTATAATTAACTAAAAGCTGCCGGTCATATTCATTTTTTCCTTTTCTAGATAAGTCAATTTAGTGCCTTCATGTCATATCTGCCTTTTAATGGTTATTTATTTTCATGGTTTCTTTGTTATCTTTTATATGTATTTGATCTAGTTTGTTTTGGTCATGGTGAGAGTACTTCCTTCTCCAATGTTTTAAATTCAATATTTTTAACCGTTATACAAACTGCAGGCTCGTGAGGCTGCCGCTATGGTACAAGGGAAATCAGTGGATTTCCAGCGGAAAAAGAGCAGAGGTATTACTTCTTTTCTTTTTTCATCTGTCTAACCTAGTCTTAGTCTGTCATTAACGTCAACCGTATCCAAATTCAACTTGTTATTTCATACTTCTATATCTCTTTCTCTGTTGTCTCAAGTCTCAGATAAATTCTTAAAGGCAAAATTGGAACAAGCCTCTCCTACCTCATCTGTGTTCTTTACAATATAGTTCATTGTGTTCCTTGTTACCTGTTGAATGTCGATGTCATTGTCAATTTAAAACCGATACCTTATTAGGAAGTTTAAGGAAGCTTGAAGAGCAGCCTGAATGGTTAAAGGGTGGGAAACTTCGAGATTATCAGCTTGAAGGCTTGAATTTTCTGGTTAACAGGTAATGAAGTTGGCTCCGTGTTTGGTTATATATGTATGCAATATGTTTCCTCCCCACTAGTTTTGGCCTCCTGATATGTCTTTTTCACAGCACAGTTGGAGGAATGATACTAATGTTATATTAGCTGATGAAATGGGTCTGGGTAAAACTGTTCAGTCAGTTTCAATGCTCGGTTTTCTACAGGTGCTGGCTTCTCTATGTTTTATGCTCTACAAAATATTGCTACTTCTTCTTTGGTAAACATGGTCGTTATATTGTCCCTGCAGAATGCTCAGCAAATTCATGGACCATTTCTGGTTGTTGTCCCATTATCAACTCTCTCCAATTGGGCAAAGGAGTTTAGGAAATGGCTGCCTGATGTGAATGTGATTGTCTATGTTGGAGCACGTGCAAGTCGTGAGGTAAGTCTGGGTTATACAGCAATCACGATGTATTTTGTTTTATTAGGTAATTATCTCATTACATAGTTGTTAACTTTAATGGCTCTATGGAAATGATATCTGTATTCTTTTTCCAGGAAAGTTATTTGATGATATTCAAGCACATTTTATGTGTGATTTTACTACTACTCTCTGTTCATCCTTAGTTTACATGTCTGTACGTCCTTATTTTTGTTGGGTGTGATGTATGCCTCCTTCTACAGAAGGATATGGATTCTTTTTTCGATGTAATTTATATTTTATTTAGATGATGGAACAAGTCCTGACATAAGAGCTAAATGCTAAAGGTTGATGATCTTATACAAGCTCGACTCTCTACCAAGTGCATGCAGTAACAAACATCTTGTCTGTGCTCCTTGAATTATCTCTTAGGTTGGTGGTTGAGTGTTTTTGCATAAACACCTTTTTTATATGGTAATGTAAAATTCATTAGAAGTCCGTACCAAGAAGGTACAGGAAAAGTACAATAAAGCAGGGGAATGGCAGGTTACTACGGATTACAGGACCCATAAATTGTTTACTGTCTATCATATGAAACTTACACCACAAGTATAAGTTCCGTAGACATATAGGCCTAACAAAAGAAGTGTGATCTATCTTCCCCTCAAAACATCTTTTCTTTCTTTCCAGCCAAACCATCCACAGAATGCAAAGATGAGCACTCTTCCATAGCACGTTCCTTCTTTTATCTACCCTCTGACCCTGCCAACTCTGTAGTAAACTCCTAACGTCTCTTGGCATGGCCCAAATTACTACAAAGAGGTGAAAAATAAACAAAGACCAAATAACCCTCAGGGGTTGGCCTGGTGGCAATTGACTTGAGCCTTGGGGTTTGCTCCCTTTCAAGGTCTCAAGTTCGAAACCCACTGGGTGCAAACAATTTCTGAGGGCCATCGGACTGGGTAAAAACCTGAATTAACCGTGGTGCACTTGCGGGAAACTCCTTGCCGAGGGCCTGTGCACCCCCGGGATTAGCCGGGGCTCTTAGAGACTCGGACACCCGGTGCAAAATCAAAAAAAATAAAATAAACAAAGACCAGATGAGCCAGACTTGGTGACTATGGAGAAATAACTGACAATTTCATTCCTTAGAGCCTTCACCAAAAAAACATCTACTGCAAAGGGGTAATGCTCTTCTTTGAAGTTTGTCCTGCATCAAACAAGCATTCCTAGCTGCAACTCACCCGAAACAGGACACTTTACAAGGAGCATGTGATTTCCAAATAATTTTCCATGGCCAATCAGCATCCTGGCAACCAGCTTGTTTCTGCAATAGCTTGTAGCAGCTTGAATAACCTTAATTAACTGTGAGATTGCTCCGTGTTTCTCTCCAAAAGCTATTGTCAGATATCTTGACATTCCTCATTTATGATAACTGACTTAATGTGCGCTTGATTTGTTCTCATTTTTTTATATGCTGCAATGTGGGGGAATCTTCCATTTTATATGGTTTTCTTGCACCGTGCTTCTTATACTTCATTACTTCTTAGTTTAGTTGAATAGATGTTATGTTCTGCTGTTGCTCATCAAAATTATATTATTTGATTTGCCTGTGATCTCTGCAGGTCTGTCAACAATATGAATTCTACAATGATAAGAAAGCTGGCAGGACTATCAAATTTGATGCGCTGCTTACCACTTATGAGGTACTATTGAAGGACAAGGCAGTGCTTTCAAAGATAAGGTGGAATTACCTAATGGTTGATGAAGCACATAGGTTAAAGAATAGTGAGGCTTCTCTTTATACAACGCTGTTGGTATGATAACTTCTCCTGCTGAGTTTCTTTCAAGTAGGTATCTGTTACTTGCATATCTGTGCACTCAAATATTTGCTCTCTTTGCTTTTTGGATTTACTTTGTATCTTTAGGAGTTTAGCACAAAAAACAAGCTGCTCATCACTGGTACTCCATTGCAGAACAGTGTTGAAGAACTATGGTAGGAGCTTTTTCTTTTTATGTTGTATTTCTATATTTGATTTTACTTTGAGGTTTTATTGATTAATTCATTGTGTGGAATATAATGTTGTTTGTGAGCAGTATCTTCTTGTTAATCTGGTTGGGATGGTAATAGAATAGTCTTAAGTATATAACAAGTTTTTCAGTACAATTATAAATGTTACGGAGGTGGCGAGAGAGGTGCTAGGGATATCGAAGGGTCACTTTGGCAGGCACCAAGGCGAATGGTGGTGGAATGACGTAGTCCAAGGCAAAGTGGAGGCGAAGAAGGAAGCGTATATAAAGTTGGTAGGGAGCACAAGCAAGGAGGAGAGGAGAGCGAATAGAGAGAGGTACAAGGTAGCACGAAAGGAGGCTAAGAATATAGCGTTTGGCCGACTGTACGAGGAATTGGGGGAAAAAGGCGGGGATAAGAAGTTGTTCCGGCTGGCTAAAGCGAGGGAGAGAATGCTCGGGATCTGGATCAAGTGAGGTGCATCAAAGACGAGGAGGGTAGAGTCTTGATGGGGGAGTACAGAGATGGCAGACATACTTTTAGGGTCTTCTAAATGAGGAAGGGGGACCGAGATATAGTGCTAGGGGATATGGGGCATTCGGAGAGTCTCCGAGACTTTGGGTATTGTAGGCTTATTAAGTTGGAGGAGGTCGTGGGGGCTATGCGTAAAATGAGTAGGGGCAGAGCGACCGGGCCAGATGAAATTCCAATTGAGTTCTGGAAGTGTGTGGGTAGAGCAGGCTTGGAGTGGCTGACTGGGTTGTTTAATGTTATTTTCAGGACAAAGAGGATGCCGGATGAGTGGGGGTGGAGTACAATGGTTCCGTTGTACAAGAACAAAGATATTCAGTGTTGTAAGAACTATAGGGGTATCAAGTTGCTAAGTCATACCATGAAAGTTTGGGAGAGAGTGGTGGAGGCGAGGGTGAGGAAGACAATGTCTATATCTCACAACTAGTTCGGGTTCATGCCGGGTCGCTCGACTACGGAAGCTATCCACCTTATTAGGAGATTGGTGGAATAGTACAGCGATCGGAAGAAAGATCTGCACATGGTGTTTATTGACTTGGAGAAAGCGTATGACAAGGTTCCTAGGGAGGTGCTATGGAGATGTCTGGAGGTAAAAGGTGTACCGGTAGCTTCTTTTAGAGCGATCAAGGACGTGTATGATGGAGCTAAGACTAGGGTAAGGACTGTGGGAGGCAACTCAGAGCATTTCCCGGTTGTTATGGGGTTACACCAAGGATCTGCGCTTAGCCCGTTCTTATTTGCCTTAGTAATGGATGCACTAACACACCATATCCAAGGGGAAGTGCCATGGTGTATGTTATTCGCTGATGACAGTCTTGATTGATGAGACGCGGGACGGTGTTAACGAGAGGTTGGAGGTTTGGAGACTGACTCTCGAGTCTAAGGATTTCATATTGAGCAGGACTAAGACAGAGTATCTGGAGTGCAAGTTCAGCGTCGAGTCGAGGGAAGTAGGCATGGACGTGAGGCTTGGATCACAGGTCATCCCCAAGAGAGGTAGTTTCAAGTACCTTGGGTTGGTTATTCAAGGGGATGGAGAGATCGACGAGGACGTCACTCACCGCATAAGAGTGGGGTGGACGAAATGGAGGCTAGCATCTTGAGTATTATGTGACAAAAAAGTGCCACCGATACTCAAAGGTAAGTTTTATAGGACGGTGGTTAGACCGGCCATGTTATATGGGGCATAGTGTTAGCCGGTTAAGAACTCTCATATCTAGAAGATGAAGGTAGCTAAGATGAGGATGTTGAGGTAGATGTGCGGACACACTAGGATAGATAAGATTAAGAATGAAGATATTCGGGAGAAGGTGCGCGTGACCCCTGTGGATGAGACAATATGCGAGAAGCGAGGCTCAGATTGTTTGGGCACGTGCGGAGGAGAAGCCTGGATGCTCTGATGAGGAGCTGTGAGCGGTTGGCTTTGGTGGGTATGAGAAGAGGTAGAGGACGGCCTAAGAAGTATTGGGGAGAGGTGATCAGGCAGGACATGACACGATTGCAGATTTCCTAGGACATGGCCCTTGATAGGAAGGTCTGGAGGTCGAGCATTAGGGTTGTATGCTAGGGTGAGAGTCGAGCTTCTCCTTCTCCATTCCGGGGGTGAAGCGAGTTTGAGTAGGTTGGTCTTAGACGGCTTGTGGTTAATGTAGAGTCCACACTACCTTTACTGTTTTCCATAGATCTGGACCTTAGTTGCTGGTTATTGTTATTGCATGTCATCTATTTTATGGTTTTTAGGATGTTGTCACTATTTCTATGGTTATGTTGACGATACTGATGAATTGTCTTTTCTTGTTTTATTTCCATCTTTCTGAGCCCGAGGGTCTATCGGGAACAACCTCTCTACCCTATCGGGGTAGGGGTAAGGTCTGCGTACCCACTACCCTCCCCAGACCCCACTTAGTGGGACTTTACTGGGTCGTTGTTGTTGTTTTATAAATGTTTGTAATCTCTGAGTTTTCTTGCGACTCTGATTTTTAGAAGTTCTTTATCCAGCAAGAGTTTATTTGTCCTGAATCACATAGGATAACGTTTCGTTACGTGTATCTTACTAGTATCCAGTACTGCTGTTTTTAATGGTTATTATTATTTGATTGGGTTGGGATAAGCAGAACCAGAACAGCAAGAGGCTGAGAGAATGTGCCTAGCTGAATGCTCTTGAGAAGACCAGGTTGAAATTCGAGTCTGTATTACCTACATTGTTTCAGCAACTGCTACTCTAGTATCCATCGATCCATCAAAACTTAGATACTCTTCCTTGAACTGATCATTACTTGCAGTCTACCACCTAATGGCATTAGCATTTAGACACAGTTCTTCATCTTTTTTTGATAACCGAGAAATTCCCGAGGGCCAGTGGCATACCTTTCGAAACTCGGTGGATAATGGGCCCGGCCCTTTACCCTTCTCCACTTAAATACCGGGCTTTTGTCTGGTATTTAGACACAGTTCTCCACTTGCTGCGCTCTTACCACAATTCATCTTTTAAGCATAGTATAACACTGAAGTCAGGGCATCAACTCAAAACTGCCCCTTTCCCCGCAATAAAAAAGAGGAGAGAATGTCAGAAGTGTCAAGTAGCCTCTTAAGACTGCTTATGGTATTGCCTCTATGCAATGGATGTGATAGGCATTAGAGATGGAATGCTGAGAATGTTCAATTGTTTCAGCTTCAAGTATCTCCAAAGTTATTATTTCATATTCTTTAGCACCTTGTTGTCTCACTTGCCGCATGGTGTACTTGTGTGTTCCTTTTATAAATTAAGATGTTCTTTTAAGCATTTAAAGGACAAAACTTTTATATTTGCTCTTTCTTTTTTGAATAAATATTTTTGTTGATGACTACTCAAAATAAACATTCTTTTCTATGTTGGTTGGTGGAAGCCCAATCTTGCATTTCTCTGTCAAAGAAGTCCTTTTTACTTTTACCCTTTCTGTAAAAGAAATAATCATCCCTCCTTTTTCCAAAAAACAGAAGGAAAAGAAAATCCATACAAGCACTTTATTGGCTTGTTTTAGAATTGAATATTGAGGTGGTATTCTCCTTCTGTCAACAGTAGCTAATCAATCTACCTTTTTTTTTCTGCTTATTCTGTAACCTCCAACCTGTCTCTTTCTGTTTCTTTTGGTGTAGAACTGCGTTCAATCTTCTTCTACTTTGTTGGCTTGCTTAAAATTTGAATACTGAATTGTACTCTCCTTCTATCAGGAGTAACCTCCAACTAGTCTCTTTCTGTTTCTTTTGGTGTAGAAATGCATTCAATTCTTTTCTAGTTTATCTTTCTCACCTGTACCATCTACAATGTCTTATTCCTGCCTGTTCGTTTTGTCTCTGCATACTGGTTAAGAGAGAATATCTATTTTTTACCCCCCAAAAAAGAAATAAATGAATGAAACATCTGTCATTTTGTGAATCTTTTGTGAGGTTATATATGCTTTAAGTTGGTTAATGTTTCTATTTGTTCATGACCTTGGCAGGGCCTTACTCCACTTCCTTGATCCTGATAAGTTCAAGAGCAAGGATGATTTTGTTCAGAATTATAAGAATCTTAGTTCGTTTAATGAAATGGAGGTATCTTTAGAAATTTTATTATCCTAGTTGTCTTTTCTCTGTTGATGCAATTTTGATAGTCTGGTGACCTTTGCATTGGCGTACAACTTTTAAGGGGATATTATGTTGTGTTGTAGCTTGCAAATCTTCACAAGGAATTGAGGCCTCACATTCTCAGGAGGATCATAAAAGATGTGGAGAAGTCACTTCCTCCTAAGATTGAACGAATTCTTAGGGTTGAGATGTCACCGCTTCAGAAACAGTAATGCCTAATGGCTTAACTTATATTTAATTTAAATTGTTATTGTGCCTAGTTTTCTTCATTCATTCATTTTCAATGTGCTATATTTGGTAGGTATTACAAATGGATCTTGGAACGGAATTTTCATGATTTGAATAAAGGTGTCCGCGGGAATCAGGTTGTTAAAGGAGTCTCATGAATCTTCTATTCATATGGAATGGTCATTTTCCTTGCTGTATTATCTTAATTCTTTTCTTATATTTTTCTTCAAAGTTTTGTAACTACTTACCTTGTCCGGGATCGTTTAAATTGATCATCATGAGTTTACCTGCACAATTTGTAGATAAACAACTGAAACCTTTGATTTCTTGGGTAGTGGTTGATGTGGTCCAAACACCAGAACTTTTTCTTTTATGATTTCTCCATAAACATGAGCTTTCATGACCAAGTATGGCAGAAATAGGAAGAGAAGTTACATGATCTTCCAGTGAGTTCTACTTATACGTTCGATAATATCTTCTGTGACCTATGCATAATGCATACTGAAGTAGTTGTCTACATTGCAGATTATTTTCTTGATATGCAACATAAAGAACTACGTATTATTTTGCTTATGTTGGCCTTGTGAATTTTCTAGGTTTCACTTTTAAATATTGTGGTGGAGTTGAAGAAATGTTGCAATCACCCATTTTTATTTGAAAGTGCGGACCATGGGTATGGCGGGGATGCATTTGGCAGCACAAAATTGGAAAGAATTATACTCAGCAGTGGTAAGCTTGTTATACTCGACAAGCTGCTGGACAGATTGCATGAGACGAAGCACCGAGTGTTGATATTTTCTCAGGTTGGTAACTACTTTTCACTATGGGTTTCCTTTAAATCTAGAGAGAGCATTTATCTTATTACTCTCAGGGAGAAGCATAATGTAGCCGTAGGAACTGTTGTAGATGGCATGTTCAAGGCTTACCCTAAGTCATGGTGATGTTCACCTGTGCTTTTAACTAGCTGAGTAAGTTCTGTCAATCATCTTCTGATTGCAGATGGTTAGGATGCTGGATATACTGGCAGAATATTTGTCTATCAAAGGGTTCCAATATCAGCGGCTTGATGGTAGTACTAAGGCTGAGTTACGTCATCAGGCTATGGACCACTTTAATGCACCTGGTAGTGAAGACTTCTGTTTTCTTCTCTCGACACGAGCTGGTGGATTGGGTATAAATCTTGCAACAGCAGACACAGTCATCATTTTTGATTCCGATTGGAATCCCCAAAATGACTTGCAGGTTCGGACAAACTTGTTATCTGTGTGTGTGTTGAATAAAGGTTTACCATGAGCCAAAACAAAATATGGATTTTGTGAAAAAATTGCCTTGTCTAACATGCTCTTTTATGCTATATCATCTTTGTTTCTCCTAATAGGCAATGAGTAGAGCTCATAGGATAGGGCAGCAAGAAGTTGTCAACATCTACAGATTTGTTACAAGTAAAAGTGTGGAGGAAGATATTCTGGAACGGGCTAAGAAGAAGATGGTATGACAAGATATGGGTGCTTTTGAATGTTTGAAATGCCCTATTTTTTGATGTTACATAATATGTTGTTGAGAGATCAAGTGTGTCTCGTTAAGTCTAAACCTTTTCATTTTATATTTATTGGTGGTATGATGATTTTATTGGTCATGTTTTACTTGCAGGTTCTTGACCATCTGGTGATTCAGAAACTGAATGCTGAGGGTAAATTAGAGAAGAAAGAAACCAAGAAAGGAAGTCTCTTTGATAAGGTGAGGATATCAGTGGTAGAGTCACAAATATCTGATGACTTAATGTTAAGTTTTGTTAGTTATGATATAGACGGAACTCAAATAATATGGTGAAGATAAAATTAGATTAGCAAGTTGACTGTTAGAACATATTTGACCTTTTAGATAGTTTATATATTGCTGTTTGCCTGGTGTGTTTGTAGAATGAGCTCTCTGCAATCTTGAGGTTTGGGGCTGAGGAACTATTTAAGGAAGACAAGAATGATGAAGAGAGCAAGAAGAGGCTTCTTAGTATGGATATTGATGAAATTCTTGAACGGGCTGAAAAGGTTGAAGAGAAAGCAGCTGAGGCAGAGGAAGGAAATGAGTTACTGAGTGCTTTCAAGGCAAGTAAAGATTTGCCTTCTGGCAGACATTTTTGCTGTTCCTTTTTTCTGATTCTTCTGTTTGGATTTCTCCTACTTATGTGCCACATCTTTTCTTTTGCTTTTCCTTTCTCTCTTTTTCTTGTTCTTTCATCCTGCTAAGTTTTGTTTATTTCTCTTAGATTGGAGGTCAGGCTTGCTTGAGACTTCACCTTTTTTTCCTTCTTTGTTCCCTGTATAACCTGTGTTTGTCCTACAATTTCTGTATGCAGGTTGCCAATTTCTGTGGTGCTGAAGATGATGCATCTTTTTGGAGTCGGTGGATAAAGCCAGATGCTGTTGGACAAGCTGAAGTATATAATTCTACTTTCATAGCGCTGTGTGCATTTCTGTAGTGGTTCTTATACTGATATTTTTTTTTATTTTGTGATATTTTCTTTAAATAGGAGTCTTTGGCTCCTCGAGCTGCTCGAAATATAAAGAGTTATGCAGAAGCTAGCCCTCTGGTAGAAACTAATAAAAGAAAGAAGGGTGTTGATGCTCAGGAAAGGTTCCCAAAACGTCGCAAGGGAGATTCTAGCTGCACGCTTCCGGCAATCGATGGTGCTACCGCTCAAGTGAGAGGATGGTCTTACGGGAACTTGCCAAAGAGAGACGCCACTCGTTTTTCCCGTGCGGTAGGGTTTATTAATTATGTGATTATGTTTATTTTGTCTCTGTTCTACCTGTAAAATGTATTTGTTGGAGTAGATAGTTCCTCTGTTCCTTAAGTTGTGCGGTTAAGTTTCTTTTCTTTCCGTCTGTATGTGCTTTCTTTGTGGTAACATCTCGTCTTGATCAATTATTTGATTGTGTAGATATCAGAACCATTAATCTGTTATTTTCATTAATTTAGGTCAAGAAGTTTGGGAATGATAGCCAAATTGGCTTAATATCAGCAGAGGTTGGTGGGGCAGTTGAAGCGGCGCCAACTGATGCTCAAGTTGAGCTTTTTGACTCATTAATTGATGGTTGCAGAGAAGCAGTTAAAGGTGAAGTTGTTGACCCAAAGGTCTGTATATTGGTTCATAACGTACTTTTGAGAATTGAGCAATGACGCTCTTGAGCTGACATTTCGTATGCTTTCTCCTTCAGGGGCCACTTTTAGATTTTTTTGGTGTTCCTGTGAAGGCTGATGAACTACTGGGCCGTGTCGAGGAACTTCAACTCCTAGCAAAGCGTATTTGTCGGTATGAGGATCCCGTCTCACAGTTCCGTGCTTTATCTTATCTAAAACCTGCAACTTGGTCTAAAGGTTGCGGCTGGAACCAGAGTAAGTTGAAGCCTTTTTTGTTGTTCATCTCTTGTTCGTTCCGTTTTCATTCCCCTTTCTATCTTGGAATATTCTCATGGTCGCCTTAACTCCTTTATTTGGTAGAGGATGATGCCAGGCTGCTTTTGGGAATTCATTATCACGGATTTGGCAATTGGGAAAAGATACGGTTAGATGAAAAACTGGGCCTCATGAAGAAGATTGCTCCAGTGGAACTTCAACATCATGAGACTTTCTTGCCAAGAGCTCCGCAGTTGAAGGAGAGAGCTTCTCAACTTCTGCAAATGGTATAGAAAACTCACTATTGAGTCCCTATATTCAAGAAAATTGCTTGTTACTTCCATCTTTTCATTATTATGCATCATTCTTCTTTCTCCTTTTTGGTGTTGTGCTCGCTGACGAGAGCATTTTATACTTTGCTACTGAGACGGATCAGACAAATAATATTTCTTGCTTCTGAGAAGAAGCAATTTATCTAGTCAAAAAAGACGTTGAGATGCCAGAAAATACATGAAAATAAATGATCAAATCACAAAATCTTGGTCTTTAGAACTGAGAATGTACTACATTTTTAGAAGGCTTGTGTAAGTGCTACATGGAATCGCTGATGCATGAGTTAGCAGACTTTTATGGGTCTAAGGGGGGCTAATACATTAATCTGCTAATCGTAGTATCTTGAAATTTTCTTGTGTGCTTTTACTGGAAGTACTAATGACATGTGGAGTTTTGCTGTGTCAATGAATATTTGGAAACAAATTCACTGTGCCCAAAATATTATTGGAGGAATTCAACCTGGATTAGAGTGTCTTATTTGGACTGTTAAATTTAATATGCTTCTAGGAGTAAAAAAGCGAAATCATTTGATCAAATTTACAAGGGATCCCTCCCTTCACCGTATCTCATGGGTTAAGCAGTGTAATATATAATCAGTAATAACTTCAGTAAAAGTACTACTTTGTGTCAGCTTTTATTAATCAGTAAAGTGTTTTATTGATGTGAACCAGCAAAGGTAGAGAAAGTACATCCAAAAAGTTACATTACCGAGAACGGAAAGAACTAAAAATCTGTCGTGGCAGAAGACACTCTAAACATAAACCATGTCCATGTTATACCAAAAAGTAAGCAAAAGAAGACATTTGTGCTTAAGATTAATAATAGAGGAAAAGATGGGTGGATCTGCATGGTGCATTTTCATTGTGTAGTTAGGACTAAAGGGGAGGCGCTTTCCAAGTCCTCCACATTAGCTTCATTGGTCCATTCAAAGTTTAACTGTTTGGTTTACATACATTCCTTACCTCCTAAGTTGTACCCTTTTTTTTGGTATAACCGAGAAATCCCTGAGGTCAGTGGTGCATAGTTCGAAAATCAGTGGATAATGGGCTGACCACTGCCCTTCTTCACTTAATACCAAGCTTTTGTTTCAGCAGAGTTTGAATCCGTGATGTGTGCCCCTTCTTCACTTAATACCAAGCTTTTGTTTCAGCAGAGTTTGAATCCGTGATGTGTGCCCAATCACTCGTTGTGCTCTTACCACTAGATTAAAGCCCCCTTGGTTCAGCTCCTCCAACTGTACTAAACAGCACAAAGGCAAGGATGAATTCTTCCCCTGGGTACCAAAAAAAGATGACCTGCCCCCTTTACCCTTCCCCTTCTCTTGCCCTTAAATAAGATATAGCTATGCGTATCGGTATGTTCTGGTCTCGTCGTGTGCGGAGTCTGACATAAATTAGTGAACTCATCCACGTGTGTGGAACTTCTTCTGCTTTATATCAGTCATGGCATGATTTCTATCTTTACAATGGTGAACTGTATCAATATCTTGGACTTATTCAACTGTAAGGTCATCATTTGCTTCCTACTGACTTGATATGTGCTTCCCCAGCAAGTGCAATGATGCATAGAGTTGCCTCTTCTTGAAATTCCTTGTGTTTATGGTTGTACTTTTCTTCTTCTTAGTTTGTAGATGTTCGTCCAGCTGTAGGATGTGGAGGTTCACTTATCTTTTTGTCTTTGTTCTCTACTGATTCTAAGAAATTTAGCTTTGCAGTTACTTGTATAACTTACTCACTTTAGTCTTGCCACCAGGAAGTTGCAGCTGTTGGTGGGAAGAGCATTAATTCAAAAGTGGGCCGAAAAGCTTCCAACAAGCAGAAGGAAAGCCTTCCCAGCATCACAGCACCTCTTGGAAAGGGTAAACATGGTAAACTAAGCTCAGCCGGATTAAATGTTAAAGCAGGTAAAGTTAGAGCTTCAAAAGCCCAGAAGGTTGAACCTTTGGTTAAAGAGGAAGGGGAAATGTCAGACAATGATGAAGTTTATGAGCAGTTTAAAGAGGTGAAATGGATGGAATGGTGCCAAGATGTGATGGCAGATGAGGAAAAGACGCTTAAGCGTCTGCAAAGATTGCAGACTACTAGTGCTGATCTCCCGAAGGACAAGGTTAATTTAATTACATCAGTTCTCTCTCTCTCTCTCTCTCTCTCTCTCTCTCTCTCTCTCTCTCTCTCCTCGCTTTCAATGGGTCTGAATTTCTCTTTCACACCAGGTGTTAGCCAAAATACGGAACTACTTGCAACTTCTTGGTCGCAGGATTGATCAAATAGTTATCGAATATGAGAAGGAACCGTATAAGCAAGAAAGTAAGCCTCTTGTTTTTTAATTATTTGGCACAAGCTAATAGTTTATAACTTCCTGCCCCTTGTTGAGATCTCTCTACCTGACATGGAGTGTGGGTGCTTGGGTGTTCCTTTTCTCTTAGTTATGAAACAGTATACAATTGTGCAAATGAGGCTATACTTTCTCTCTTAATTTCTCTCCTCCTAAACACATTCAGTTAACAGGCTCATTTAAAATCTTTGCTACAGGGATGACAGTGCGTTTATGGAATTATGTATCAACATTCTCAAATTTGTCTGGCGAGAAACTCCGTCAGATTTATTCTAAACTTAAACAGGAGCAACACGTAGAAGCAAGGGTAGGACCTTCACAATTTAATGGTTCTGCACCCGGGCATCCAACGCCAGGGTTTATACCCCGAGGTTTAGATGTGGCAAAATTTGAAGCATGGAAACGAAGGAAAAGAGCTGAAGCTGATGGTCATTCCCAAGTTCAGCCCCAACAGCAAAGACCTTTGACTAATGGGACACGCCTATCTGAACCGAACTCATCTTCAGGGATTCTTGGCGCAGCTCCTTCAGATAGCAAACAGTTGGGTAATGGTAGGCCTTACAGAACACATCAGTCTGGCCTTCCCCAAAGACCAGGTTTCTCGTCCGGTCCCAGATAGTTCTACTGGACGTAAACTGCCATGGTACCCCTGCAGGGAAAGCCATTCAATTTTGTCTCAGTGGCTTTAGCTGCCTCAGTCTACTTCTTTATCTGGAATTACTTTGGCCCATGGGGAATACAATTTTTTTGCTGATTCCTTGGCCACACATCTGCTATTTCTGAAGCAACTGGAAGCCAGAGGACTGCATCATTTAGAAGCCAGGAGTGAACTCGGATGCCCTTTCCCAGATCAAGGAGATGAAGATTTGAATATATTAAAATTTCTAGGGCACACATTTCTTCCCATTATAGATAAAATCCCAGTCTTTTTCGTTTTTGACGTATATAGTGGATAGTGAAAGAGCATTTCCCCTAGATCATCTGTGACAGCATGTCACAGTCTGTATGTATTATGCTTTTCGCAAAGTGTACATTATCAAATTTTGCTTATTCAATAACTCAACATTATTCTTTACACCAGTGACTCCACTTGACTCGTTCCTTTTTCTATGTCCACTTGTTTTCTGCATTTAGAGATTATTTTTGTCTTGCATTACTGTAAGGTACAACTCACTTAAGATATAGTCGCCCGCAGAGCTCACATTCAAATTCTTTACTGTGTCGAGGGTCTTTGTTTAACTCCTGATTTTGTTACTGATTCAGGTAATATTAACATTGGTGTACTTTCCACTACTTTGCTATCGATTCTTTTCTTAGTATGGACTCAGCAAGATTGGTTTTCAGTAGTTGTAGTGCTGATGAAGTCACGAGCAACTGTCATCAACGATAATCAGGTACTTAGATGCCATCGTTATTATTTCTGTAAGTGTTCAAATATCATTCGATGTATTTACATTTTATAGCTTTATGAAAAGGTACACTTTTTCAGTTTATTAGGGATGGTCTTGAAAGTAAGGTGACACAGCTAGTCTTGAGAGTTGTGGCAAATGTGTTGGCTTCTTGCACTAGTTCTCTCTTCTCGTGGTAGTAATGGTTTCTATATTCCTTTGGAGAACAAATTGTGAGAATGTTTGTCATTTACTGGAAATACAATATTACATCTTCCTCGAAGGGCTTGCATTTGGCAAAATGCCAGTAGTACTTAGGGTATCATGCATGTGTTTTGAATTCATGTGATGTTAATGTTGTTACATGATGTAGGATTAGAAATGATCACATCTAACAAATGGTGCAAGTAGCACACATAGATGATGAAGTGAGATCGCTTTTGCTTCAGATGGTTTAGTTTTGGTGGTGCACACTGGTGTTATGATGAGCGGATGTGCTAAAATTAGAGGAAGCATACCTAAAATCGCATAGAGAAAAGTTGGGGACAAAATACCTATGATCTCTCATCATTGATGTTGTGATGTTGAATGTGCTAAAATAAGAGGAAGCCGACCTAAAATTGCATAGAGAGATCCAAGAAAAGGCAGCCATTGAGACAATGGATGGAAAAGGAAAAGAACATGACATATTTTGATTGTTCATTCGTTGCTATTTGCATTCTGCACAAGGGGTTTATGAATGCAACACTGCAAATGATATAGATTCAGCCTCATCTTTTCATGGATCTCCATTAAGGATTCATTACATTGTGTCGGGATGTCCTCCATTATGGATTCATTACATTGTGTTGGGAAGTCCTATAATTTTTAACGCTTATTATTATTACTGTGTATGTATACATGTATATAGTGCACGCAAAGAGAGTAAGCATTGTAGAATTGGATGCCCTTGGTTTATTGCTTCACGTCCATGTTTTCTGATTTCAGTCTGTTGAGTAACCTCTATCTTCTAAAGCGCTTGCTTTTACAAAAACTTGGAAGTTAGTTGTGTGTAAAGGTTGGAAACTGATGCTGATTTTTTTGCTGCACCATGTTAAATCCACAAGGTCATTAGAGCTAAGATATTTTCGTGGGATGGTCTAGTATGGCATGTGTGCCAGTTTATGCAATCTATTTTGTCCTACTGGGAAGTTGGATGTATTGTAGTTATTGGTTAGTATGTGTATTTTGTTCTTTGAATCATCCTGATATAAGCTTATGAATTGCCTTTTTGTTTTTTATTTTTCACAACCATTTGTTAGTCATGCTTTCGTTGAGCCGAGGGTCTACTAGAAACAACATTTCTTCCTGCACAAGGTAGGGATAAAGTATGTATATTGTTATTATTGTTGGACAACCATTTGTTAGTCTGGAATGATGTATAAAGTCTTAAAATCATTTAGACAACAACGACGACGACGACCCAGTATAATCCCACAAGTGGGGTTTGGGGAGGGTAATATGTACGCAGACCTTACCCCTACCCCGAAGGGTAGAGAGGCTGTTTCCAGGAGACCCTCGGCTCAAAAAGCAACAGGAGCCGATATATTAGTACCATAAAAATGCATAATAGAATAACAGCAATATAAAAGATATGAAATACAGAATACGAAATAGATGGCTGATATACGAAATAAAATCATTTAGACGTTCATTTAAAAAGATTCTTGTGAATGTACCTACTATTCTATATTTACCACCGTCTCTAACCACCATTGACAACCACTTCCACCTCTAGTCATTTCCATAACTTATCACCAGTACAAAGCGCATCTACCATCAACATTCATCGCACGACCACTGGCGGAGCCACATTCAACCAAGGGGTGTCAATCAACACTTCTTCGCCGGAAAATTACACTATATTAGTAGATAACTTTTTTTGTTTTATGTAGTATATGTTGACTTCCCTTAATTTTTCGCTATATCTAATTTTTCTATTTTGACACCCCTTGATGAAAATTCTGGCTCCGCCGCTGACGACCACAATCGTCAACCACCATTGCCATGGCATCAACTACCTTGGATCCATGCCATCAACTACCGTTGGACCACCGACCATTTCCGCGACTAGCCACAACCACTAATCACTCTCACAATCAGACAATTTCATCATTAGTCACCATCACCAATCACTCTACCACCAACCTCCATCGTACAACCAGTGGCGAAGCCAGAAATTTTCTCAAGGGTGTTCAAACTTGAAATAAGTAAAAGAAATAATCCGACAAAGGGTGTTCAATACATGTTATATACCTCTAAAATCTAATATTTTACCTATATAAACAGTATAATTTTCCGACAAAGGGTGGTCAGTTAACCACCCTAACCCAAGTGTGCCTTCGCCCCTGCGTACAACCACTACCACCAATCATCTTCACCACTAGTGATTATCACCAATCACATATATCACCAGCTTCAACTATACAACCAACGATACTAATCACCACCGCCAACCACCACTATTAGCCACCCGCACATCCATCAAAGAAACAATTCTTACAACACCATGTAAATTTATTTCTTTAATACTCATATTAATCTATTAGAATTCTTTATTTATTAGTTTCTTAATAAAAATAAATAATCCAAATTTTTAATGTTGATAAAATAGACAACTTTAATTATCCAGCGAGCAGATCTAATGCAATACTTAATTAACATTTATGAATTTAAATAAATTGCATCTTAGTTTGGTTTGAGATTCATATATTGGTGTAAGAATAAGTAGGAGATTAAGAAAATATAAAGTAAGAAAATATCATTGCATGGGAATGCCACAAGAAAAAATTACTGGAATATAAAAGTGTAAGACTTAACAACAACAACAAATTCAATATATTCCCACAAGTAAGGTATGGGCAAAGGCGGATGCAGTGAACAACTAACAGGTTCAACTGAACCCAGACCTTTCGATGCAGTGTAAAAATTATATGTAAAAATTCATTAAAATTGCAAAAACAATGGATTCAACCCATAACTTTAAAAATATAATGAGTTCAATGCTAAAAACCTTAAAAGTTGAATCCATATAATTTAAATCCTAGATTCGCCTCTGGGTATAGAGAAGATAGTGTGTATGTATTGTAGGCCTTACCCCTACCCGAGAAAGGTAGAGAGTGTTTCCAAAGACTGTAAATTAAGATTACTGAAATTTCTAGAGTTATTAACAAAATCAGAGAAATCTTTTAGAACATTCAATTTTTTCATTGGAATGGTTGAAAGTTACTCCCTTCGTCTCATATTATGTCGTGTTTCTATTTTACATGCCCCTTAAGAATAGTATTAATTAGGAAAGAGATTGGATTATTCTACCTTTATTTATGTCATAAGATTAAGAATAGTATTAATTAGGAAAGAGATTGGACTATTCTACCCTTATTTATGTCATAAGATATAATCTCTTTTCATTGGATATTTATTCTATTTATGTATTATCTCCGTCTTCAAGAACAATTATTACATAAAGGTAAAAAAGAAAAAAATAATTAATTTTGTTTTGAACTTTTAAAATAACAAATAATTTGAGACAATTATTTTTAGTAACCACAATTATTAATACGAGACCGAGGGAGTATTTATTATCCAAAAAGTACCTACCAAAAATATTGCAAACAGAACTTTACGACAAGTCCATAAGACCAAAACAAAATTTCCATGATTGACATACGCCACTGTTCAATCAGGTGTAAAAATAAATCTCTTATCTATACTATATTAAAAGCACGAAAGCCCTTAGCGAAATATCATTCGCCGTTTTTACCTTTTAAAAATAAAGTTCACATTAGACAAAATAGTAATTCAATTTATTTTCCTAATATTTAGAACTTAGTTCCTTATTTGAATTATGTCCTAATATTTAGGAGTTCAAAATCAATTAAGATTTTACCTTATTTAAATTATCTATATCATTCTCTATTAAGTTCTTAACTAGTATTAGTACCCGCGCGATGCGCGGACACAAATATCAAATTATAATTTGAGTTATTAACATTACTTTAAAATTTAAAACTTCCAGATAACATGTTTCTTTTTATTTATATTTTTATTTTATATCTGTAACAATCCAACTCCTTGATTTAGTACTTGTATTTTATTTTGTGGTCAATATTAAATAATACTAAACATATCACGTTTGTGATATGTCTGGTTTGAGCATATTATTTAACAAAATTCTTACTACCACTATATGTTTCACTGCAAATTCGAAGAAGTCTTATCCTTCTACATTTTCATCCAAAACAATTCTTTCTTTAATCTTTGCTTCTAGTTATTACATTATCTATTACTTAATAATGTTATATCCATTTAATAGCTTACCAATTGACTTGATATCTTGCTTATTGCCTTTTGATAAACATATATAAATATAATTTTTTTTATTCCTAAAAGCTAATTTATTTTTGTACCTTTATCCTCTTAATATAAAATATTTTAAATTTTTTGATTATTGCTATTAGGTTACCTAATATGTAGTATTTTATTTTCTTATGTGGCTTTCATTAACATGCCTCTTTATTTAATATCATAGTCTATTTATATCCTTTAATTAATTTATATAAATCGATGTATGATTTTTTAATATTGAAAAAAATATTTATTTTATTTAAAATTAATACTCAAAATAATTTAATAGTTTAAATTCATTAATAATATTTTTAAGCATTATATATTTACTTTATTTTTTAAAACTACTTCTTAGTATAAATAACCTTGCATTATCTCTAATTTATTAATATTTTGATATTTTTTAAACTTTTTAATCTGTTAAACTTCAGTTATGTGGCCTTATCCACATCATAACCTTTTTTATCATACTTAAAAATACTTTTTTATATCAAATTTAAATAAGTTTTATCCCTTTTTATTCTTTATGATAGAAATTTTAATTTTTTCTCTGTTTGTTTCTTATTTTACAACAACAACAAACAACAACAACGACCCAGTATTATCCCACAAGTGGGGTCTGGGGAGGGTAATATGTATGCAGACCTTACCCCTACCCCGAAGGGTAGAGAGACTGTTTCCAGGAGACCCTCAGCTCAAAAAGGTAATAGGAGCCGATATATTAGTACCATAAAAATGCATAATAAATAACAACAATTTAAGGGATATGAAATACAAAATACGAAATACGAAATACGAAATACGAAATACGAAATAGACGGCTGGTATAGTAAAACTATCAGGTAAAGCCCTGCATCAAAAGACGACCCATGACATTCTTAGTCTAACTCCTAACTAGCTAGTTTCACTCTATTGTGCTGTTGAAATATTCACAACTTTCCCCTAACCTACAACCTTAATGCTCGACCTCCATAATTCCCTGTCAAGGGCCATGTCCTCAGTAATCCTAAGTCGCGTCATGTCCTGTCTGATCACCTCTCCCCAATACTTCTTAGGTCGCCGTCTACCTCTCCGCGTGCCCACTACAGCCAGCCGCTCACACCTCCTCACTAGTGCATCAGTGCTCCTCCTCTGAATGTGCCCGAACCATCTGAGTCTCACTTCCCGCATCTTGTTCTCCATGGGGGCCACGCCCACCTTTTCTCGAATATCTTCATTCCTAATCTTATCCATCCTTGTATGCCAGCACATCCACCTCAACATCCTCATCTCTGCTACTTTCATCTTCTGGATGTGTGAGTTCTTTACCGGCCAACATTCAGTTCCATACAACATTGCAGGCCTAACCACTGCTCTATAAAACTTACCTTTTAGTAACAGTGGCACTTTCTTGTCACACAAGACTCCCGACGCTAACCTCCACTTCATCCACCCCACCCCCTATACTGTGTTTGTTTCTTATTTTGCTATTGTATATTCGATACTTAATATTATTAACGTTGTCATGTGCTTTTTATTAGTTTACTTGAATTTAATATCCACTTTTATCACATTCATTTTAATATAATATAAATAATAAATAAAAATTATTTCAATAGTAACTTTGACTCTATTACTCATATTCTTAAATATGATTTTTCTTATCACATAAAAAAAAGTCTCATCTCAAATTCAAATATATCTTATTCTTCTATTTTCTCCATTGGACCACATTTTCAAAAATCATCTTATACTTTCAAACTTAACCTAGCAATACTCAATTCAAATATTAATCGTAAAAACTCTAATTGTTGCAGCAATATTTTCACTATTATTTTAAGAAATATTTATTTATGTATAAAATATTTATTTGTCCGAATTGTAAACATTAATATAACCTCATTACTTTATAATGAGGTCAGATACCTATAGTAATGTATATTGTTCACAAATAAGGTCAGATATATATAATATTACTATTTAATTATTTTTCCTACCATAACTGAATTATACACAAAATTTAATTAAAGATACATATAGTAATGTATATTGTTCACAAATAAGGTCAGATACAAAGCTTGTACTAAATAAAAAAAATTATTATTCCAACTTAAAATTAATGTGTAAGATACAAAACAAAAATTTAATTAATTCTTTCTCAAAAAAGGATACATACCATAATTGAATTATACACAAAACTTTAATAAAATATACCTACAATAATGTATATTGCACCCAAATAAGGTTAGATACAAAGCTTGTACTAAATAAAGAATTATTATTTCAACTTAGAATTAATGTGTAAGATACAAAATAAAAATTTAATTGATTCTTTTTTAGAAAAGGATACCTACCATAACTGAATTATACATAAAAATTTAATTAAAGATACCTACAATAATGTATATTGTACCAAAATAAGGTCAGTTACAAAGCTTGATCAATTAATTAAAATTCGTCCCTACCATAATTTGTTTCGTCCCTACTATAATTATACAAAAAATGTTAACTAAATTATACTACTAATAGAGATTTGTATCATAATTAAAAAATAATTCTTATTGAACTATTACTTCCATTAATTATGTTTCCATTTATAATTCAAATTTTTAGTGTTATCTTAAAATTGCCAAGTGACCTTTTTTTAGCTTGCCACTTAGCTTAACCTCATGCTTTACTACTCTCCTTTTAATATAATATAGATATGTAGGATTTTAACATCAACTTAAATTCAATTAATTAAACGCTTTAACAAACTCATCTAACACATGCACGTACAATGATGGTAAGAAATATTGGGGAACATCATGGAAACTATTTGGGCTAATTGATATTTTTTACTTTAAAACTAATTTAGTTGTGAATTACCTTATATGAATTATTTGTTTATTTTAGCAACGTGACATTATTAATTTTTTCATGTTACAATTCAATATTTTAAAATTTGGGATGCGCTATATTAAGGATTTGAATCAATAAAAATTTAATGAGTTACTATAATAATAAAAATAAATAATTAAGTCTTTGAATTAATTATTAGCAAAAAAAACATAATCCAATTATTTTTCAAATGCTCGCATCTAAGTACAATTAATTTTGTAGTTAACAAAACCCCTTGGTATATACATTTATTTCCATAAGATCAAGCAAATTGGCGGTGAACGAAGTAAATAAAAAAGGAATATCAGTTATATAATATAGCATTAAGCGAGTAAAATTGATTAAAAATACAAACTTAAAATAATAAGAATAAAATAGTGGACCAAAATATATTCTAAATAAATTATAGTTAATTATTATTATATTTTTTTTTCTTGCACTCATTTCATTGAATAACAACTCCTTAGTTTTTTCTTTATACAGCTAGCTAAATGCAACTAATATCCTTAGAAAATAGAGTTATATTGGAAAAATAGTTATTTAATTATTTCTTTTATATATTTAAATTTTATTTAATTATTTTATAATATTTAGGAATAGTCACTTAATTATTTTTCTAATATTTACCACTTTATAATCAACAAAAAATTTATTTATTAAATTTTTTCTTATTTGAACTATGTCCTAATAGGACTTTAAAATCAATTAAAACTCTTCTAAAAACTTAGTTTCTATTTAGGTGAAACTTCAAGCTTCGTCGTTTTTCTTTTCTTCAAAAAAAAAACTTTCATGCATACGCTTTCTCTCAAATTAATAATCTCAAATCTTTTCCCTACCAGTAAGATTTCAAAAAATTTACTAAGTATCTTTATAGAGAGTATTACTTAAATTCATATATTCTTAGTTTTATGACTTACTGCCAAGAATTTATGAGATTTTGTTGCCACAAATTTTGATTGATTATATTCTTTGATTTTATAATGCAGTTATTTTTTACTCTATTATACTATTTATTACATGTATTATTTTACTATTATATAAGTAAAACGATCGAAGTAAAAAGTCAAAATTTCTCATAGAAAGTCGAACTACATCATTCATTACCTTTCAGTCATACATTATATTTAATGTTATACCTAACGTTTTTGTACAATGAAACAAGTAATGGAACAAAAGGAAGAATGACCAGAGCGAACCAAACTCAAACATGATTAACATTTATAATTTTGAATATTTTTTGTGTTACTTTTAAAAAAGCTTATTTTTATTGATACAAAGTACACGCGCATCGCGCGTATCCTAAGATTAATGTGTAAAATAAAGAGGTATGGTCATAAAACTAAAAATAGGTTTGTAAAGAGCCAAAAAAATCAATTGACTGGTGAATCAATTCAATTAGATGCCGCTTACCTAGATGAGGTGCTTGTCCCTCGAAGCGAAGGTAAAGACCAAGACATTGGGGATTCTGAATCTGACCGCACTTTCCTCAGGTCGAACGGCTTCTCAGGGCCCTCTGCGTCAGAGTGACCCCGCCAGGGCGATCCAGTTACCCAGAGTTCAAGTTCGATCCATTAGGTTCTTTTTTTTTTTTTCCAGAAAAGAAACGAGAGACAAGAAAACATCTTTGATTACGATTAAAAGAACCCGTTCAATCAATAGATTCGCCTCAAAAGCTGCAAAATGACTTTTGCAAGCAATAATTTATTTGGGTCTGTTTGGTTCTGGACAAAGTTAAAAGTATAATATATGCATTATAAAAAAACAATTAACTAAAAATCACTGAATAATTTTAGTGTACACCTTTTTCTTTTTCTTATATTTGATGAATTGCATTGAAGCTGATATACCCTTTGTGTTAAATAATAGAAACTGAAAATAAAATTAGTTTAGATATTGATTATCCTTTTCTTACATTTACAAAGCATAGTCTATAATCATACTATTTACCCTAAAATCCGAGTAACAATTAAACTTATATTGTAGTTTTAAAGATATGTGATTTAGTCCAATACCAATTGATAAACAAAGAGTTAAATATATAAATTGAAGAATAAAGTAAGTTACACCAGTGTACGAGCCCAGTCTCGACCTCGAGCTACGACAGTCTCGAGGTGGGTTAGTAAGAATAGTAAATTATAAGGCAACTCTGACGAAGAGTAAGCAAGAAAGTGATGAATGTATATTCTCCTATAAATAAATCGTGTGTTACAAATGAATGGACTCCCCTTTATATAATAGGGGAGTCCTAAATAAGATACATTTCTAATTATAGTAGGAAATCTTATTGGACAGTTGTCTAACCGCCAAGGACAAATCCGTTCCGAAATTTACGCCGTGATCTTAGGGCCGTTGCGGGAACTCGCTATTTATGTTACTAATCCATAATGGTATTATCTCGAAGTTGGTCATACTCGGCCTTGATTTTCATCGAGCACTTCGATCTTCAAGTTCTATACTCCGCCATCGAGCTCGAGCCGGGTCTGTTTCGAGCTTATTCTCGAAGCAACTCCTCGAGCCTCCGAAATCGGGCATACCTGATTTCGACCGTATAAACATACAAAATCACATGTTCTAATCTTTTCTATGACTAAACAATTTTTTGTTTTTATTTCTTTTATCACACTTTTTATGTACTTTCGTTCCAAAAAACTTGCATAGAGATTTTAGTAATTAAAAAGGAATTACGAAAATTAAATATACATGAAAAGAAAAGAAGAGAATTGAATCGCCAAACATACCCGTAAAGAATAATCCAAATAAAATTAGGATTCAAATTTAAAGTTCATGTATTCTTATCGCGATCTTAAATTCATATATATTATAATAACAGTTGATTTTATAATTAATTTTTCATAGATATTTAGTCCCCCCCCCCCAACCCCCCACCCCCCCCACCCCCCCCCAAAAAAAAAGGCATAATTAGAAAGAGTTCAGTAAAAGTTGGGTTTTTTTGTTACAGAGCAGCAATTATTTGGCAGTCATTCTTCTTCCGCGACGGTGAGCAGCCAATTAATTATGCCTTTTTCTTTTTCTTCAGCTTTACTCTGCTTAATTAGGCTCATTAATGGTTTAGTCATGTATATATAAGTTTCTGTTTATGTTTTTGAAAAGTGACATACATATAATCTGTATATTTGGTTTAGTCATGCATTTGGGTTTTTTGGGTATTCGATATCTTGGCTTTTAACCGAATCAATTTAAGGTGATACAAGCTTAGAAGTGAAGAGATCATATAATTATGTCTTATTTATTAATTGTGTTTTCAGACCTCCTATCATGTTACTGTTTTTTTTCCCGTTTTATACACTTTTATTTACTTAATTATGTTCTCATTACGTCCCATTATGTGATTCTTTTTATTGGTCCACAAATTAGAAAGATCCTTTTTTTTTAATAATCTGACAATCCCCGAGCATGAGTCAAATCCAGGATTTAAGTTTTGTAGGTTTAACCTTTAAGGTTAAAATTATGGGTTGAGACCTACTATTTGTTTCAAATTTAATTTATTTTTAAACATGAATTTATGTTCCGTATCAAAAGCACCCGGGTTACAACACTCCATCTGCCCGTCCCCAAGGACCAGGGGTAGGCTAAAGGGAGGCAAGCGGTTCAATTTAATCTCCTTCAAAGGAAAGTGGTACTACGTAAATAGGAGAAAAAGTAATTTTTTTTTGTTAGGTATGAGCTGTTGAATCCACTTGACATGAGGAAAGTTTCTGATGTAGTGGAAAAGGTGTTCAAAAATTGCTTTAGCTCACATGTTCAATTCTAGGTGTGACACTATAGTATTTTTTTCGGATCTCCTTGTATGAATTCTGGCTCCATGAACTCGATGAATAATGTACCAGAGTCTCTACCCTTCTCCACTTGAATACCAAGCTTTTATCTGCTGCAGGATTCGAACCCTGACGTGCGCCTAAAACAATTCACATGTTGTGTTCTTGCCACTAGACCAAAGCCTTTGCGGCTAGCAAATACTCAGCAACTAGAGAGATTATACTTTTATTTATTTAATTATGTGTTCAATGTTCTTTTTCTTGAGCGATACGTGTGGATTCTCATACCATGTTAAATCTATTTGTATTTCTACTCCATCGAAAAGTTTAAGCTATTAGAAAAGGCGTACTTTATTTATTTAATTATCTCTTTAACCAAAGTTATGATGGGTGGTTATTGTTCTTTAAAGTGATGATGTCCTCTTTATAGAGTATCAAGTGTTAAGACTTCAGAGAAAGCTGACTCTTTTCCCCTTCAACAATTGAACAATGAATTCAGCTGAATGTTATGGAACTTTTAACAAGTTATAGGTTTTTGTAAATATTGATGTTGTGTGAATGTAAAAATTCAATGTTACTAGAGGGCAACATTGACACAATGAAAAAGTTGCTCCTTTGGTTAGTTGCAGGTCATGTGTTCCAGGCGTGGAAGAATCATCTTAGCATAAATCCAAAGGGAAGGCTGCTTATATTATATGCCCGCTCTCCTCCTACCCTACGGAGCATTTTCTGCACGGGGTAAGCCTTTTCTTTTCTTTTTTTTGGTAAAAAATATCTTTAGTTAACTCACATTGAGTATATTCATTTTCGTTTGCCTCTGATCGTTGTTTCAGCAGAGGTCTTGACATTGGTAATGGAATTTAAGAAGCTTCAAGATAGGTAGTGAACTGATTTGTTTGTGGATGTGGGGAAAGGTTGGGGATAGGAGTGAAGTTGTTGCTCTGATCTGTTCGTTTTAAAAGCTGAATCCCATTAAAATGGGGCGACTGGGATTGAAGGGCTGTGATATAATGTATGACATATCCCGTTTACAGAGAAAGAGGGTGCACTATTGCAATAATGGTGCAGAGTTTGAGAATAGTGATGTTGTTCGTTTTAAAAAACAGATTAGAAAGACTAAGAATGTGGATGAAGACTATGTACAGTTTTTGATGCTTCTCTATAACTATGATAAAGATTCTCAGTCATACACAAACGGAGGTGGAAATGAAGGTTTCACTGTTCCTAGGGATAGGCTTAGTCATGAAGATGACGAGGACGAGGACGAGGACGAGGACGAGGACGAGGATGAGGGCGAGTGTGAGGATGAGGATGAGTGTGAGGATGAGGATGAGGATGAGAATGAGAATGAGGACGAGGATGACCCGGAATACATGAAATTTTTGGCTAATGCTAAGCCAAATGGCAAATCGTATGTGGTTAAAATTGATAGAGAGGATGGGTTTCCTGTGTTTGTAGAGTATGAGAAAGAGGATGGATCTGACGAGGAGTGCGAACTTTCAGGACAGAGAAAACAACAAGATGCTGGGGATGCAAAGGATTTAGGTAATGTCAGTAGCAAAGATAAAGTAGAAAGTCAGCCATTTTCAAGAACTGTCCTGGAAAATGATAATGATGGATCAGCAGGAGATAGCGATGTGATATTTGAGCCTTTTGATTCTCAGAAAGAAAAGAGGCTTATGAACCAGAAGCTTAACAGGGGGGAAAATGGTGCGTTCAAGAGGCGTCGGAAGGGTGAGACAAAGAATAAGTCAAATAAGAAGCGTAAGACAGAGAAAGGGAGAAAACCAGCTAATATCACTACCAAAGAAGAGGCATCTGATGTAGATGAAGACTATTCCTTACTTTTGGAGAAATTTATAAGCAAGAATTGGCGCTTGAAAACCTCATTTATTAGGAAATTTAAGGTAAAGGGGAAAAATGATGCATTCAAGAAAAAGAAGAAAAAGAGGCTTACGGGCCAGAAAAATAGTGTGAACCAGAATGATGCATCCAAGAGGCAGGGAAAGGATGAGAAAAAGAAGAGGTCAAGTAAAAAGAAGACGACTCGAAAAAGGAGAAAATCAGCAAATGTCACTGCCAATGAAGAGGTAACGGGGGCAAAATCAGCAATTGTCCCTGTCAAAGAAGAGGTAGCTAATGTAGATGAAGCTTCATTTAAAAGTGGTCACGATTTTGAAAGCAAAGCTGATGAAGAAGATCTTGAAATACTTGTTAACGATAATGGTAAAGTTGGGAAAGAAGGAAGCTCTAGTCTCATGGAAGCTTCTTCAGCTAAACACTATGAAAGTGTATGATCCTCGTACTCTGTGTCTCCTCCCCTTTTTATTTTACCCTCCCCACACCTCCTTGCTTTCTTAGTTAATTTAAAGTTTCTGGAAAATATTCCACTCTGATTCTTATATACTGATGATATAATGAATATTAAGGTTGAGGATACCTGCCCAACGGAAACCGTGCATTCTGATTTCTGGTGGAAAGTCAAGGCCCTTCTTGAGAAGCCTTACGATCAAACGGAATATATAGGACTGTGGAAAGCTGTCAAAATTAAAAAGTTTACTGAAAGGAATATGGACTTGCGTAATGGGGGAATATCTTACCCGACAAGGGTAATGGGAAAATCATATTTGGATCACTATGAAGGTGAGATAAGCATCTTAAATTATTATTATTTTATTGCAGTGTTGTGATGCGTTGCTTTACATTTCAAAGTATCGGTACTTCTCCACTTGCCCTGCTTCCTTAGGAAAAAAAAAGAAGATCTAGGATGCACTTCAAGCCTTTGGTATAAGATTTTGACGTATCTCTAGTGTATAGATAATCATTCATGAGCCTAGAAGGTTGTCCTAGTATGAATACCCGACTACACCTGTGTGCAAGGGTTGGAAAAATAGGACAAGTTGCCATTTAATTGTTGAACTATCCAAGAGAACAGCTAAAGAAGTGATACCTTTGGCTAAGTATCACATTGTTGAAAAGGTAATATGCTTGAGTTGGACTTTAACCAATAGAAAACTCCCCAGTTTTCTCCTTCCTGAAGTACCTGGCCACCTGTAAAGGTAAATTATAACCAGATTGCAGATATTTGCCAAGTTTTCTATCAATTTCTAGAAATTCTTTCGTGATCTCTTGGTGTAATAATGTTGTGGCAGTAATTAAAAATTATTCCTTGAGAGCCTCCAACATATTAAAAGCCAATATACATGCATATATGAAGAATTATGTCATGATCTCATTTGGTTTTTGAACAATTTTCTCGCAATCCAAAAAAAAAGTTTTCGAATCAATTTTCTATTTTGGAAGTCCTCCCTTATTACTGTCATCTAAAGAAGATTTTACCTCTAGCATATCGATTTTACACTCTATGGTAAGTGATTTTCTTTCTACAGCAATCTGTATCTTGGTTAACAAAAATAAACAAGCTTGGGATATTTGGGATTTTTGGCCTTTTGATTTTCTAAACATATACATTTATAGAGGAGGCTTCTTTTCTCACTTCCTTTACTCCTTAGCATAATTGAAGGTTGTTCAAAAGTTAATTCCACTGGGCTGCCCTTCACCTTAATCTAAATTTTCTTGGACATTTTTGCTTTGTATTCTCTGCAGTTGATACTGCAAACAGCATTTGATCTCTATGCTTCTGTTAATCTTTATTTTAATTTCACTTAATGACATTATGTAATGATTGTCCGCTTTAAATGTGCAGACCTTCATGAAAGACTTAAAGAAGTTGACGACGACAACAGAAAAAAGTTATACATCTTGCGTGGCTTTTTCTTTTGGTTACAGGTGAGTTGCTCAAACAAGTGAACTAACTGATCAATATAAAAAGAAATTACTTTATGGATATTAGTTTTAAGTACACGACTTACCATATTTCACAATCATAAAATGTAGTCCAATTAGATGTCTTGAGAAAGCAATTATTAACCTAATCCTTTTAGTAATAATAGATAACATAATAAATTCCTCTGACCTCATTAATAGTAATTATGTTTTGTATTCCGGCAATAGTTATGTCTCATATGCTTAAAGTAGGTAAGGATCTGACCAGTCAACATATCGACAAGTGACAATATAAATGCAGCACTCCATGGAGTACTTTTGTAGCCAAAGCCAAGCTTCATCGTCCTCGATTGTTTTCTGGATAATCAAATTTAGTAACTTGTTCCTTATGAAATTTTTTAGTAATTTATTACGTAAGCAAATCATTTGGTGTTATTGTTAAATGAACTGAAGTTTACAAGAAACAGTCAACATGCAGAATGATTGGCCTATATTTAAACTTTCAAGTGATTTGCAGAATCAAATGTTTGGAAGATCGATAACCTGATCCAGTTGAAGCTAGCATTTTCTCTTTTTTGGTTTTTCATTAGGCTTAGTTTAAGCTTTAAAAACCTAATTTTCATATTCATATGCTGGTTGCTTGCAACTATTATAAAAGTGACTTGAGCATTCTCATTCGGCTAGTGTGAGGAATTTCAGCATGAGGGAAATGAGAAGAAATTCCATACTTGCATTGAAACAGTGTTTACATTAATCCTACATTTGAGGCAATGGCGTTTGGGTTCTTACTATGTTCTGTTCATCACATTTTTAGTTACACAAATTTAATTTTACAATATAAGCTCCAAGTTTGTTCTTCTGTGGTTGCTAGAATCTCACACAGGAAGGAGCCTTCAGGCCTTGGACCAATCCGGAGTGGCTTTCGTTGGTGGCTAAATCTAGCTAAAAGCCATGTGTTGCGATTCTTACTTTTTCTGATTAATCAAGCCGCAACAATCTTGTGAAAAAATGTTACTGAAGTATGTAATGGTGAAGTCAGAAATTATACAGTCATTATCTGTTTTGTTATAATTTAGTAGGATATTGAAGTCCATGTATCATGCAGGGAAAAAAACCCGAGTGGATTATCCTGCTATTTTTGTCCTTTTGGGGGCTAAGAACATTCTAGTACTCTTCTGGAAGATTTCCCACCCCTCGAAGCCTGGTATAATCCCCTGGAATTTTGTTATATTAAAATGGCTGTTGTTGATTTACCTGTAGTTACTATTTAGAAAGGGTGTAAACGGATTTGAAGTCAATGTATGCGAAGAAATTGGGTGAAATCTTTATCTACTTATGTCTGATTTCTTCTTTTCCTTTTCTGGTCTGTTCTGTTGCCTGTTCACTTTCTCTTGTTGTATCGCTCTCTGAAAAACAATTTGAAAGGCGTAGGTGAAATGGACCTTCCTTTGCTCCTATCTGTGGCAATAAGACTTTTGCATTAGTCTCAGGTCAGGGACATAGCCATGTATTACGAGATTAGGCCGCTAATTATTAATTAATAATAAAAGAGGTATCGAATCTTTGCTTTAACAACTTTCAAAGTTGCACTAGCGCACCTGAGGACCTTTGACCATAAAGATCAACCTACGTATGTCCATGTAGATGTTGTAACTGAGTATCTTAGGTCACTGCAGTTTTAGAAGGTTTTCCTTTATTTGGACTGTTAGTTTCTCATTTCCTTTTCCAGAAAGAAGGTAGAGCTGGCAGTTGCCGAGGGTCTATTGGAAACAGTCTCCCTATCCTCACAAGGTAGGGGTAAAGTATGCGTCGTACATACTACTTGTATGCGGTGAAATTAGAGGGTCCAATTCCTCATCATCGAGGTACCTCAGAAGACCATCTCGAAGTCTTGAGACTACAAGGCTATGGTTAAGTTTCCTCCTTCGAGGTTCGTCGATATCCGACCTTGGGACAATGTTGACTGCGGCTACGGTAGAAATGGGGAGTTTCCAAGGCACATGACTAGGATTGACAGAGCCTAGTGGGCTACCCTAACCCTTAATCAAGGTGTCATCTAGTTGTCCCATTTTCGCTTCTTTATCATTAATGTATTTTGTATCATGTTCGATTTTCCCTCCTATATAAAGGAGATCCTTGTTATTTTATAAAACTTTGTTGCTTCAGTTGCTCCACACGAAATATACAAGAACATTCTCTTTGCTCTCTAACATATTCTCTTGATATTATTGCTTTCGTTTATTATCTTCATTATTGTTCATCATTTATTGCTTATCATTGACTATAAAGAGCCTTCGTTGATTTTATCATAGCTGTTAGCCATACTTCGAATGCCTACGATAGCTCCCAGCCGGGCACCGGAATCGACCTCGAGGCCTCGATTATTGACCTATCGGTTTGGTTATCACCTTATCCCTAACTCTTATCTCGTTTCCAAGTCTCACACATAGCATCAACTGCTTAACAACTAACATAAATATAGATCACGTATTTTAGAGTCCCATAATCAAATTTAATTGTTATTACCATTTTCACGGTAAACAGTTTGGCGCCCACCGTGGGGCTAAAAATAATAATGATTATTTTCTTGCTGGTTTTACTACATAACGCAAGTTATCTTTCACGCTTTCTCTTGTCCAAGATCTTCGATTTCAGGTCGAAATGTCTAACTCAGTGAATGGAGGTGAAAACAACAATCTTGAGGACCACGGATAAAACGGTGTGGGGGTTGTCACACCTCCTTTTTCCGCACCCGAAAGGGTGCAAGAGAGTTTTTCCAATTAAAGGACAATCGAAATGGGATTGGTTTATTAATTTCAGAGTCGCCACTTGGGAGATTTAGGGTGTCCCAAGTCACCAATTTTAATCCCGAATCGAGGAAAAATAATGACTCTATATTACAGCCTGCATACCAGAAATCCGGATAAGGAATTCTGTTAACCCGGGAGAAGGTGTTAGGCATTTCCGAGTTCCGTGGTTCTAGCACGGTCGCTCAACTGTCATATTCGGCTTATTTATCTGATTTTAAATACAATTATGAACCAATGTGCCAATTTTAACTTTTTACCGCTTTATTACTGTTATTTCAAAAGAATGTGAACATCGCTTAAAACACGTCTTTGGATTGCGTCACATGAAATGCACCCACAATCCGGAACGCATCTTATTTGATGTTTTGGGATCGGGATTTGGGTCACATGAAATGCACGCCCAAGTTTAAGAAAATAGATTATTAAACACGCGCCTAAAGAGACTATCGTGTTATTATTTTGGGAAGGCCACGAAATTCACTAAGCGGCCCTCCTGAATTCTAAGTAATTTAAAACGAATATTTATTGAGGGCCCCGCAATTTGTATTTTTTATTCGGCGAGGCTCATCTCATTCTTATTTTTAAAAGGATATCCTATAGCAACTACGTTTCTTGTCGTGTTCGTCTCTATCAATTGAAAGCAGTGGATAGTCCTAATTAATTACATGTTTGCGAATTGTTCGTAGCAACATTCAGAAAAGCTTGAAAATCAGAAATGAGGCTGCATGTGCAATCAGCCGAACAAATAATCATGGGCCCGAATCCAGCCCATGCGTGAAAGGCCAGACCTGGGCCACTGCTTGTCCGATGCGGACCTGCCCGGTCTGTTTTGACCTGGGCTCGACCTTTATGAGGTTGAGGCCCTGAATTTGTGCTCTTTATCTTAAAACATGATCTTTAGGGTTATACATGACAATTTATTAGAAAGGAAAGAACCTATTTACAGTATACGGATTTCATGCTTGGACTATATCACAGGCTCATACTATACCATTGAACTAAGTGGGAGATACCACCTACTGCCTTGGGCATACTCTCATCATCAACCTATATGCACATTCTAGCATTCAACTACCATACATTGACATTTATAGGCATGAAGACTGTCTCTAGTACCCAGAACGAAATGTAAAAACTATTACACATTACATGAATGTTTAATATAACAATCTATGTGCAAGAGTCATCCTTCAAGATTCTTCATTTTTGCATTCATACTCATTTTTCAATTACATTTCTTGACAGTGCATTGGTTGTGTACCTGGTATAGAGGACAAAGGAGAAAGGGATGATCAGCTGGGCAGTATGCAGTAAACACAGCAACAGCAGATTCACAGCAACAACACAGCAACAACGACCAGCCAACAATGATGAAGCTCAGCAAGGAGTCGAGCAACAAATAAACAATCCCAGAAAAACAGAGTAGGAAATAACAGCCCAGAATGTTGAATGTAACAGCAACAGAAATCCAATGACCACAAGAAAGCTTGGCAAACGACAGAAAAGCAAAACCACAAAGACAACCTGATCAAACTGGACTCTTACACAGTTTCTTCTAGACAATACTCATCCACAATGTTCTGAAATTTATTTCTGTTTTTCCTTTTTCAGTTTTCTTACTCACAGAATCTCCCAAGACTCAAAAAAATGAACCCCCTTTTCTAATGGAAGGTCTCCTCTTTTATAGCCTAACCTTAACACTTTACAGTCTGTTTTACAACTCAAAATTGCCCTCCCTGTTGTTTTTCCACTCACTTATTTTAAATAACAAAACTCCCATGAAATCCCTGACAGCCCCTCTCTCTTTTTGGTTGTTAAAGTGTACTGATCACTTGTTTATTTAACCAAAGTATGGGCAGTAGGAATATAATCTGACAGCACATGCTATCCAATTATTTTAATTCCTTAAAGCTAACCATACACATGCTGCCCACGGTCTAAACCAAATGGCATCGTGTTTTAAAATCAAAGTCTGAATCTGCCATTATAACCTTTCCCCTAGATGTTCTTTAATTCGATTTGAACAAAATCAATAGGCAATACAATTCAGTTCCTAATGGGACTCAAATACGATCACAGCAGAAATAAGCAATACGAATCAAGTTGTTACCATTAACGATTGAAACTAATTGACGACATATATCGACTCGACTATATTAATCGTAACACATAACAATCAATCGTTCATATAAACAACACGTATAGAGTCCCGAATGACTTCAGACAAATTTGTTCAAACACTGGGAACTTATATGAATTAGACTCGTTTGACGACTAATCTAATTGATGAGCACGTATATCACAGGGTATATTCAGAACACAAACAGAAGACAATTGACCAAATAAAAAGGCCTTTAACAGAGATGGAAGAAATCCGAATGAAAAATAACAAAATAACAAACAAACACAAAGAAATATGCTGACAACTTAATTAGAACTAAAACAAAAGAAAGGAAAACTTACCAAAAGAGTTTGAAATCAAAATGACCCAAATCTGACTCAACTTCGAACTCTTGAGGCCGAACAAACTTTAATCAGGGTGTTCTCACATGAGAACACCTTGATTAAGGTCTATTAGACCTCAAACCCTTGTCAAGACCGGCCGGATTCCCCAGGTGCATGTGTTTCAAGTTCTGGATTTTCAGATCTGGATTTTTAGGAGTTGTGGGTAGATTCGGACCAAACCAAGCTTGGTTTGGTCACGAGGAAGGTCAGGGGAGTGGCTGATACAAAGATGGTGAGGTTTGGTGTAGATCGAGTTTTGTCTCGAATCTTCAAATCCAGATTCGAGACGATAGGAGATGATTCGAGGTTCGTGGTTAGTGGATTCGTGTTCAGGGGAGTGAGGGGGTCTTAGGGTGTTCGGGAGGTGGCCACCGGCGTTCATGCCGCCGGGTTTTGGTGGAAGGGAAACTAGGGCGGCTTGCTAGGGTTTGGGGTTTCAGCTCGGGGAAGGAGACGAGTGAGGGGTGGGGTTCGGATAGGGGGCGTGGGGTGAAGGGTTGAGTTTATATATGGGGAGGCTGATTGGATCTGAGCCGTTAGATCAGATGATCTCAACGGCTTGGATCTGATGCTGAGAAATGAGACGGGGTCGTTTGGTAGTTAAACGGGGTCGTTTGGTTTAAGTGAGGGGTTGGATCGGATTGGTTCCTGGGTCGGGTTTTGAAGCGGGTTACTGATAGAGGTCCTGAGCCGTTGGATCGAGAGTTTGAACGGCCCAGATTGATTTGCCTGAAACGACGTCGTTTCAGGAGGTGCCTTGGCAGGCCTGGTCTGGACTGGGTTGAGTGCTGGTTTGGGCCTGTTTTTGTTTCATTTATTTTGGGCCCAACCGATTTCAACTTTCTTTTGTTTTCCAATTTAAAGAAAAAATAAAAATAACTAATAAAACAAATGAAATTAAAACAAATAACAATATAGCACTTCAACATAATTATCATACCAAATAAAAATGTTTAAGTAAGTTAAATCACAACCTAAAACGGACGATGCACACATATATATTTTGAATTTTCTTTTAATGACACATATTTTTTGTATTTTGTTTGATAATGATTAAAATGCAAAACGGACAGACCTACAAACGACTAATAACACATGTCACGGAAAAAATCGAAAAATTGTACAGCGAAATCATTCGTCACTATTTTTATTATTATTATTTTTTTGTTTTCCTTTTGGAGTGATTGCTCGTGAAGCAAAAATCACGTGCTTACAGCTGCCCCTCTTTGCACGAAGACACTAAGGGTTTTCGCGCAAAGATAAAGCGAGCGATTTTTGCCTGTCCGAATACTCCGTGTGAAGCATTTTTTGAAAAAGGTTTGACCGAACCTTTGCTTCAGAGGTTTCCTACATATCCTGGGCTGAACAGGAATCAGGTCAATGTAGTTCGGGAAATTTTGGTAGCTGGGACTACCGTGTGACTGTATTGCTTGCTGTTGTTGTGCGCTGTTGTATGCTGCTGTAGGATGCTACTGCTCAACCGATCTCCCTGTTACATTGCTCTAAAAGGAAAACAAGAAGCTAAGCTAGACTGAGGATCATGAAATCTTGTCCATCTTCAACTTGTTCTTGCTGCCTTGCTTTCTTGTCGGCTAACGCTTTCCTCTGATGCCTTTATCTTGTGACTTTGGGAGATGACGCCGGTCCTTCGCTGACGTTTGAATGCCAGTTTTCATCACTTTGCTTGATTCGCTGGGAACATGGCTTTCTTCTTTAAATCTTCCACTGGTTTCTTCAGTGGTATGACTCTTCGTCAGTATTGTCCTACTGGGCATGTTACAATGTTTCCGAACTGCTTCTTCTGAGACGCGTCCTTTCTTCCTTTTGAATGTGCGCTTGCTTTGGCAGACTTCTGCTTCTTGGCGCTGGGGATTTTATTGTTTTTCCTGCTTGGGGCTCTCTGTTGTAACCTTCCGTCTTCAGGTGGGGCTACTGATTCCAAACTCTAGAGCTAAAAGTATTCCCGCATTATACTGGTGGGCGACCTAGAACTTTAAAAGTATTCCCGCATTATACTGGTGGGCGACCTAGAACTTAAAAGTATTCCCGCATTATACTGGTGGGCGACCTAGAACTTAAAAATATTCCCGCATTATACTGGTGGGCGACCTAGAACTTAAAAGTATTCCCGCATTATACTGGTGGGCGACCTAGAACTTAAAAGTATTCCCGCATTATACTGGTGGGCGACCTAGAACTTAAAAGTATTCCCGCATTATACTGGTGGGCGACCTAGAACTTAAAAGTATTCCCGCATTATACTGGTGGGCGACCTAGAACTTAAAAGTATTCCCGCATTATACTGGTGGGCGACCTAGAACTTAAAAGTATTCCCGCATTATACTGGTGGGCGACCTAGAACTTAAAAGTATTCCCGCATTATACTGGTGGGCGACCTAGAACTTAAAAGTATTCCCGTATTATACTGGTGGGCGACCTAGAACTTAAAAGTATTCCCGCATTATACTGGTGGGCGACCTAGAACTTAAAAGTATTCCCGCATTATACTGGTGGGCGACCTAGAACTTAAAAGTATTGAAATTGCTTCCCCGTTCTTCCGAGAAAATTTTCGACAATCGGCAGAGAATTTTCTGCCCCGGTTTTTGGTAACTTCCATGGCGTTGCATCTTGCTGCCATCATCAATTCTTTGCTCTCCTGCAACAGACAAAAGGATTTAGTCAGTTTTAATCGTGGTGGTAGAGGGTGCCTTTCCGGCGAGCCATTTTTCTCTCTTCCCCTTTTCTTGCTCTTTGTCCCCATAATTGGTTGGCGGGCAAAGTTGCCTGTTGGGGGTCCCTAGCCTGCTGGGGATCGGTTTTCAATTTATCCCCTTTTCTGCTTTCTCTTTAAACACATGATGTGGGAGTCTGCTTCTAACTCCCGAAACCACTCCCTTTGGGTCTTACTTCTTCCAAAATTTCCGGGCACAATCACTGCATTGCCTGGGACCGGCCTTTAAGACTGTTTGTATTATCCTGCATTGGATGAATTCCCCTTCGGTTTCTGGTAGTAAGCTTTGAAAAATCCTTTCAAGACACATTTTAGGCAAAGAAATAAAGATATGGAAAAGGAGAAAATCTTTCTGAACGAATATTTTGGTGGGATAAGAAACTCAAAAGAACTTATCTGGAGGATACGACTGGTCCCCGTGATCATGACGTGCACCA
The DNA here is from genome assembly GCF_000393655.2 of Nicotiana sylvestris. NCBI lineage: Eukaryota > Viridiplantae > Streptophyta > Magnoliopsida > Solanales > Solanaceae > Nicotiana > Nicotiana sylvestris. The sequence goes on along the minus strand of NC_091066.1, from coordinate 4,196,650 downwards.
TAGATTCCCGACCCAGTCTATTTGTATCAATCGCTTTGCCCGATGGTCTGACTTGCTGGGGATGATAAAGGAGTTGTCCGTTTCGTTGCGAATGTGGTCGCTTTTTATTGATCTATCTTGTCGCCTCATAGTGCCCTTCGAGGGGTTTTCACTAATGAGACTCTCTCGTTTCTCTCATCTCCCGGCGCCTTATGGTGCCTGTGAAGGTTTTCACCAATAAGACTCTCTCATTTCATATCCCTCATCCTTACATCGCCTCTCGGTGCCTGTGAAGGTTTTCACCAATAAGACTCTCTCATTTCATATCCCTCATCTTACATCGCCTCTCGGTGCCTGTGAAGGTTTTCACCGATAAGACTCTCTCATTTTATTTCTTTCGAGGATCCGGGGTGTTGTAGATACGACCCTCTCTTCCGGGGATTCTTTTGACTATCAACTCATTCCCAGTCTTACGATCCTCTTCTTTGCTGGGGATCAGTGTATTATTCTCGGCCTTATTTGCCGGATTTGGCATCTCTCGAACATTGATCGGGAGGTCTTTTGGATGTTGATGTTGGTTTTGGTGTGGGATTGAAGAAAGGCTACAAAAATGAAAACAACTTGAAGGGTGATGTGCTACAACTTTTGGAATCAAACCTTTGTTGGAACTTAAAACATAACCTCTGCCCCAGTTTTCTTGCTTGGGGAATTTATTTTTTACGCTTATGTTGAGTTACGTGCGTTACGCACATTGTGCTATATTGTGCACACTATGTACATTATGCATCCTATATTTGCTATGATGCATACTATGACCGAGCCGTGAGGCGCCTACGTATCCTCTTTGAGGAATCAGGTCAAACGTAGTTCCCACGGTTTTGTATTTGTGATTTTATCTTCTTCCTTTTTCTTTTCCTTCTTTTCATTTTTTTTCATGTCTTTTTCTTTTCTTTTCTTTTTCTTTTCTTTTCTCTTTTTTTTTCATATCTTTCCCATTAGTGATTCCAAAAGAGGGGTATTGAAAGAATTGCTTAAGGCTCAAAGGGGGAAGCGAGGGTTAAAAGTGTTTGGATAGAAGAAAGAATTGCCTCCGTCATCTCATTATTCAACAAATGCCAAATACAAACAAATAAACCAAAAATTGCCATAATTAAAGAAGTTACGCATAATATCTCTTGACTGCATCTGAATTGATAGCCATGTCGACACATCTACCTTCGACATCTGTCAAACACAAAGCACCGTTGGATAATACTCTGGTCACGATATAAGGCCCTTGCCAATTTGGGGCGAATTTGCCTTTTGCCTCGACCTGATGTGGGAGGATCTTCTTCAATACTTGCTGCCCTACTTCAAACTTCCTGGGGCGCACCTTCTTATTATACGCTCTTGCCATTCTCTTCTGGTACAGTTGACCATGGCACACTGCTGCCAATCTTTTCTCATCTATCAGGCTCAACTGTTCCAATCGAGTTTTGACCCATTCATCGTCATCAATCCCGGCTTCAGCGACAATCCGGAGGGACGGAATTTCGACCTCCGCTGGTATCACGGCCTCGGTTCCATACACCAACAAATAAGGAGTTGTGCCTATGGAAGTCCGGACGGTAGTGCGGTAACCCAACAAAGCAAAGGGTAATTTCTCGTGCCATTGTCTGGCCCCCTCCACCATTTTTCGCAGTATCTTCTTGATATTCTTATTGGCTGCTTCGACTGCTCCATTCGCCTTGGGACGATATGGGGTGGAGTTGCGGTGTATAATCTTGAATTGTTGGCATACCTCTCTCATCAGGCTGCTATTAAGATTCGCACCGTTATCCGTGATGATCACTTTTGGGATCCCAAATCTGCAGATGATATGGGAGTGAACAAAGTCCACCACTGCCTTCTTGGTTACTGATTTGAAGGTTTTAGCCTCAACCCATTTGGTGAAGTAATCAATGGTCACTAGAATGAACCTATGACCGTTGGACGCTGCTGGCTCGATGGGCCCAATGACATCCATGCCCCATGCTACAAACGGCCAGGGTGCTGACATCGTATGTAATTCTGTTGGCGGAGAATGAATCAAGTCTCCATGTATCTGGCACTGATGGCATTTCCTCACGAAAGTGATACAGTCGTGTTCCATGGTGAGCCAATAACACCCTGTTCGAAGGATTTTTCTTGCCAATACATATCCACTCATGTGTGGCCCACAAACTCCAGCATGTACTTCTGCCATAACCGTTGTTGCCTGCCTGGCATCTATGCATCTCAACAATCCCAGATCCGGGGTTCTTTTGTACAATATTCCCCCACTGAGGAAGAAGCCATTCGACAAACGCCGAAGGGCTCTTTTTTGGTCTCCAGAGGCGTGTTCTGGGTATATTCCCATTCTGAGGTATTCCTTAATATCGTGGAACCAGGGTTCGCCATCCGCTTCTTCTTCTATGGCATTGCAGTAGGCGTGCTGATCACGGACCTGTATGTGTAGAGGATCAACATACATTTTGTCAGGGTGGTGCAGCATTGATGCTAAGGTGGCCAAAGCATCTGCAACCTCATTGTGAACTCTCGGAATGTGTTTGAATTTCACTGATCGAAATTGCTTGCTCAGATCATGCAAGCATTGTCGGTATGGTATGAGCTTTAGATCTCGTGTTTCCCATTCCCCCTGAATTTGATGTACCAAGAGGTCCGAGTCTCCCAAGACCAAGACGTCTTGGACATCCATGTCGGCAGCCAGGCGCAGACCCAGAATGCAAGCCTCATATTCGGCCATATTGTTGGTGCAATAGAAGCGCAGTTGAGCCGTAACAGGATAATGCCGTCCTGTTTCAGAAATGAGTACTGCTCCTATTCCAACTCCTTTTGCGTTTGCAGCTCCATCGAAGAAAAGCTTCCAACCCGGTTCCTCAGGTAATTCCAAATCAGTCGTGTGCATTACCTCTTCGTCAGGAAAATACGTTCTTAAAGGGCTCGTATTTTTCATCAACGGGATTCTCTGCCAAATGGTCTGCCAGTGCCTGGGCTTTCATGGCTGTCCTCGTCACATAGACGATATCAAACTCGGTGAGCAGAATTTGCCATTTTGCCAACCTTCCCGTGGGCATAGGTTTCTGAAATATATATTTCAATGGGTCCAAACGGGATATGAGATAGGTAGTGTATGAAGACAAGTAGTGCTTCAACTTCTGAGCTACCCAAGTTAGGGCGCAGCATGTTTTCTCGAGTTGAGTGTACTTGACCTCATGCACTGTGAATTTCTTGCTAAGATAGTAGATGGCCTGCTCCTTCCTTCCTGTGTCATCATGTTGCCCCAGTACACAACCAAATGAATTTTCTAAGACCGTCAGGTAAAGGATTAGGGGTTTCCCGGGCTTAAGCGGGACCAATACGGGTGGATTAGACAGATACCCTTTGATTTGGTCGAAAGCCTCCTGACACTCTGCCGTCCAACCTACCGCAGCATCCTTTTTCAGCAGCCGAAATATGGGTTCACAAGTTGCTGTGAGTTGAGCGATGAACCTGCTGATGTAATTGAGTCTACCCAGCAAACTCATTACCTCTGTTTTGTTCCTTGGCGGTGGCAAATCTCGGATGGATTCAATTTTGGATGGGTCTAACTCAATCCCCCGTCGACTGACGATGAATCCTAGCAACTTTCCTGATGGAACCCCGAATGCGCATTTGGCCGGGTTAAGCTTGATATCATACCTCCGGAGTCTTTGAAAAAATCTCCTTAGGTCTGCTACATGGTCCTCCTGACGCCAAGATTTGATGATCACATCATCGACGTACACCTCAATTTCCTTGTGTATCATGTCATGAAACACCGCAGTCATTGCTCGCATGTATGTTGCCCCAGCGTTCTTTAACCCGAACGGCATTACCCGATAGCAGTAGGTTCCCCATGGCGTAATAAATGCTGTCTTCTCAGCATCCTCCTCGTCCATTAGGATCTGATGATAACCCGCATAACAATCCACAAAGGATCCGATCTCGCGCCCAGCGCAATTGTCGATCAGGATATGAATGTTGGGCAGCGGAAAATTGTCCTTGGGACTTGCTTTGTTGAGGTTGCGGTAATCAACGCACACCCTGATTTTTCCATCCTTTTTTGGGACTGGCACCACATTGGCCAACCACTCGGGATATCGAGTGACCCGAATGACCTTCGCTTGTAACTGCTTAATCACTCCTTCCTTGATCTTTACACTCATTTCTGTTTTAAATTTCCTTAGTTTTTGCTTGACCGGAGGGTATGCCGGGTCAGTGGGTAATTTGTGAACCACTAAATTGGTGCTTAATCCAGGCATATCATCATATGACCAGGCAAAAACGTCTTTGAATTCCCTGAGAGTTTTGATCAATTCTGCTCTGACATTCGGCTCAATGTGGATGCTAATTTTGGTCTCTTGGACGTTATCAGCGTCTCCTAGATTCACAGCCTCGGTGTCATTTAAGTTAGGCTTGGGTTTCTCTTCAAATTGGCACAGTTCTCTGTTTATTTCTTCGAAGGCTTCACCTTCGTCACATTCAGATTCATCGTCACAAACGACCTTTTGCATCATTGAGTCGGTTTCAGATTGATTTATTAGACTAGGTCGAAGATCCGCTGTGCATGCCATGTCATTAGAACCAGTAAAAAGAGAACTGTTCAGAAAGAAAAAGAACAAGACAAAAATTAAAATGAGACAAAAGAAGAGAACTTTATTAAATTTGCGGGATAAAAGGGTTCACACTTTTACAAAACGAAAGTAAAATTTGGATTACACCCTTGAATAATCCGATCAAACAAATAAACAAACAAAACATTAATCAAAGCCTACTACCAAGACTCCCCTCGGACAGGAAGAGGAGTAACCGTCCAATTGTTGGTCTTGGCCTCAGGCCCCACAAATTGTATCTCTGCTCTGCTGGAACCTTCTCCAGCTTCCACCATACTGACATCCGCGAATAGCCTCTCAAAACTCTGATTCAGGTCTTCATTTATACCGATCAAAGGTCCTCGAATCTTTGGGATCGCTGACCCCTTGGCACTTGCTTTAACAAAAGACCTTGAGAGGCGTGGCACTGGTTTAGGCAGAAACCAGACCCTCTTCTTCATTCTTCGCGCCTCCTTCCTGTCTGCTGCGGTTGGTTTGAACCCCAACCCGAAGGTTTCCAGATTCTTAGGAAGGGAAACAGGTTGGACTATCCCTTGAAGTTCAACTCCCAGGCCTTTTCCCGGCACAAATCCATTACCCAGCATTTCTGATACCATCATGACTGTTGCGGCAGCTACCCTAGGGTGCGGGATGATTTCTCCTTCAGAAATTTTGTTGGCCGACCCTGTATCGAGAATCTGGTAGACCCAGGGACCCTTGTCATCAGTGGTCTCTATGAAAGGCACAATGGTTCCGCTCATGGTGCATGTTGTATCCTCGCCGTGCAACACGACCTCTTGTCTTTCCCACTCGAACTTCACTGTCTGATGTAGGGTGGAAGGCACCGCTTTAGCTGCATGAATCCAGGGTCGTCCTAACAGCAAGTTGTAAGATACCGTGGCGTCCAATACCTGGAATTCCATGGTAAACAGGACCGGACCAATGGTCAGTTCAAGTACAACATCCCCCACAGTGGCTGTTCCGTTTCCGTCAAACCCCCGGACACAGATGCTATTCTCCCGGATTCTTCCACGGTCAATCTTTAACTGGTCCAGGGTGGATAATGGACAAATATTGGCGCTTGAGCCGTTATCCACCAATACTCGGGTTACCACCGAGTCTTCACATTTGACAGCTAGGTATAGAGCTTTGTTATGCTCCGTACCTTCCACCGGCAGGTCATCATCTGAGAATGTCACTCTGTTCACCTCGAAAATCTTGCTAGCAATGGTTTCCAGGTGGTTTACAGAAATCTCACTGGGTACATGAGCCTCGTTCAATATCTTCAACAGGGCCCGACGATGTTCCTCAGAATGGAGGAGTAATGACAATAGTGAGATCTGGGCCGGTGTTTTTCTCAGCTGCTCAACCACAGAATAGTCTTGTACCTTCATCTTCCTCAGGAATTCTTCAGCCTCTTCTTCTGACACTGGCTTCTTGGTTGCCACTGGGTTGGTTTTTCTTAACTCCACCGGAGCAAAACATCGACCTGATCGAGTCAGCCCTTGCGCTTCACAACTGACTTCTTCCACCTGTTTTCCTTGGTACGTCACCACTGCCTTTTCATATTTCCAGGGCACAGCCCTGCTGTCAATCATCGGCAGTTGGACCACCGGCTTTATGGTCACCCGTTCTCTACATACCCCTTTCAACATGACTGCCGGTGTGGGCAGGATCCCTGGTATTACCAACTTGCTTGGCTCGGGTTTGCTTGCTATGACGGACGGGCTCTTCCCCAATATTACTACCGGCTTGACGCCTTCACCCTGCGGCTGTATACTCGTTCCTCCACTGGTTAAGACTTCTCTCGGGGCGGCTTGGATCATCATCACTGTTTGTGAGGATTTTCTTAATTCTCCTCCCTCACACACCAACTCAATCATGTGAGTTTCGTGGTGCGCTGGCAGTGGGTTTTGGTTGATGTTAGGAGCCTCCGGTGTCTGGACCTCGATCTTATTGGTGTCAATAAGATCCTGTATGGCATGCCTTAACTTCCAGCACTTCTCGGTATCGTGCCCGAGCATCCCTGAACAGTATTCACAACTGATTGAACGATCCAAATTCTGAGGCGGGGGATTTGGTTCCCGAGTATGGACAGGACTAACCAAACCCAATTGCCGCAGCTTGTGGAACACAGCGGTGTAGGTTTCTCCCAGTTCGGTGAAGGTTCTTTGCTTCCGCAACCTGTCATTCCTAGCATCTGGATTTCCCCGGAAACCTGCCCCTGAAGGGTTTCTATATGCCCTTGGTGGAGGGTAGGTGTTTTGTGGTGGTGCATATATGTTCTGGGGAGCCGGTGCGCGCCATTGTGGGCGAACCGGAGGCTGAGTGTATACCTGGGCTTGGTGTACGGAACAATGTGGTTCTCGAGGTGGATAGAAATTTTGTGGTGGGTTGTATGGGTAATTTGACCTGTGAGGCCTGGGTTGGTTGTAGTGCGGCCTGCCAGCCCTGGACCAACTGCCTGCCTCGATCGTGGCAACCTCTTCTTTCTTTCTTCTAAGCGCACCTCCCGTGCCGCTTTGAATAGCCTGGGTCGTGGCTTTGAGTGCCGAATAGTTCAAGATCTTGTCCGACCTCAAACCTTCTTCTATCATGACCCCTATTTTGACCACCTCGTTGAAAGATTTTCCAACCGTTGTCACCAAGTGACCAAAGTAGGTTGGATCCAATGTCTGCAAAAAATAGTCCACCATCTCTCCCTCTCTCATGGGAGGATCGACTCTAGCTGCTTGTTCTCTCCAGCGGAACCCGAACTCGCGAAAACTTTCCCCGGGTTTCTTCCCAGTTCTCAATAACGTGAGACGGTCAGGGACTATCTCTAGATTGTACTGGAAATGACCTGCAAAAGCCTGCGCCAGATCATCCCACGTGTACCACCTGCTGAAATCCTGCCTGGTATACCATTCCAGTGCAGATCCGCTCAGACTTTGGCCGAAATAAGCTATCAAAAGCTCATCCTTGCCTCCTGCCCCTCTCATTTTGCTACAGAATCCCCGCAAATGTGCCATGGGATCACCGTGCCCTTCATATAAATCAAACTTGGGCATCTTGAACCCAGCCGGGAGTTGGACATCTGGGAAAGGGCACAGATCTTTGTATGCCACGCTGACTTGATTGCCCAGCCCGTGCAAGTTCCTGAAGGATTGCTCCAGGCTTTTGAACTTTCTCAACACTTCATCCTGTTCAGGGGCCTTAACCGGCTTCTCAACCTCTGCCGGTACTTCCAAATGGGGATTGTAAGCCTGTGGTTCGGGTGCATGGAATGTAGGCTCAGGGGGATAGTATTGGGTATCGTGAGCCTGAAACAATGGCTCACTAGTCGTTCGCTGCAAAGGGGCTGATGTAGGTCCCACAAAAATGGGAATGTTGGGTGTTGGGAGAGGTTGATGGGGTGGTGGAGCTTGGGAATCGTGAGGGCTTCTTTCTTGATGATAGAGGGGATTTGGGCGGCTTGTGGAAGGGCCAGAGTGAGGGTATTCCGGCATGTGTCCCAGTGTCTCAGGGCTCTTTTGTGTTTTGGCCAGGGCTAGCTGCATTGCATGCATCTCTAGTCCCATCCTTTCAATCTTTTCCATTGCCTCTTTTAGCAACTGGCTCATCGGCCTTTCTTCCTCATTACTATTCTCTGAAGTAGTCATGCTTGTTGCTACCGGTCCTTTGGATCTGGTTTGGTATGAATGTGTTGCCAGAATTCTTTAACAACTAACTGTCTGATATCAGACAACAACAAACTTTGTTAGTGTTAGAGCTTAACAGATTTGATCATAACACATAGAGGATGCAATGCACCTAGGCAGTTAACCGTTTCTACATGCTTTGCTTCAAACAACATGCGTCATCCCGGTTTGCTCATTCGTCTCTTTAAAGTATTTTGCGAAACCCTGCGTTTTATTTTATTTACATTTTCTTTTCTTTATTTATTAAAAGCGGTCGAATCTTATGGGGATTGCCTACGTATCACGTCCCCGCGTGAATCAGACCAGGCGTAGTTCTGCCTCAAAGTAAAGACACATAGAAATTCTTCCGGAGCTGCTTAATTTCATTATCAAAATTTGCTATTACACAGTACTTAAAATAAAAATAGCAGAAGTACAGACTCCACGGTTTTAAACTTGGTTTAATGAAAAGAAAACAACATATGGGAAAACAACCAAAGCCAAATAAACAGGACTTGACCAAAACTAATTCTTCAATTTGAGGGCCCGCGAGGCATCATTCGGCCTTTTCGCGGCTCTAGGTGTAAGGTCTCTTTGCAGGCTCTTCAACTCGTTCATAATCCGGCGGACGCAGCCCATGATGGAAACAAGGAGGGTCTTCCGAGGTGTTCGCTCACATGCCAAGCATTTCATGTAGATGTAATGCCCTATTTCATCAATCCTTGCTCGGATGTCATCTCTTTCACTGAGCAACTGCCTGATTTGTTGGTTCTTTAACCCCAGTGCCTGAGCATCGTCGACAAGTCGATCCTGAAACAACTCCATTTGTCTTTCCATGCAGGCCATTGCATCGTAGCACTGTCTTCTGTCGGCCTGGGCGTCTCGTGCTTGTTTGACGATCCGATCATGTAGAGTGGATCTCGTCTCCCTTAATATTCTGATGCTCATTTCATAATCACTTATGACCTGTTGCAAACGCTGCTTCCGGGCCATTGCGTACTTTGCCCATCTGACCTTCATCCTTGTTATGCAAGCTTTTGATTGTTCTAATTCTTCTTGGCTTTGGATGACCTGATTTCTCAAACTTGCTATCAATCTTTCATCAGAGCGACGCTTCTGTCGGTCAACGTTACTCTTACTGGCTTGGCGAAGGCGGGCCTTCAAGGTTTGGTTTTCTTGGGCTAACTTGTTTCTTTCAGCCTGCTCCGAGGCGACTTGCACATTGTTCTCAAATACAAGCCTTTCAACTTGTTGCTTTAGCTTCCCGATTTCGACCCGGTAACCTTTCTCCCTTTTTAACCATCCCCATTGCTCTTGTGAATCATTGGTGAAGTGTTGGACGTGGGCCCTTTTAGCAGGTCTTTGCCGAGTCTGAAACCTTCTTTCGAACCAAGCACCGTACTTTGGGTCTACCTCACCTTTAGCTAGCTCTCGTACCATGGTTTTGGGCTCCAAGAATCTACATTCATGCCACAGTTTTCTAATCTTCCCCTCGGGGAATATGACTCCCGGGCTCAATTCCAAGGCATGCTTGCTCAGATTTTCATCATTAGGGACTACTTGAAACCTGCCCAGTTGTCGTAATACCCGATGAGGGGCATATGGCTGGATGCTGCGAAGCCCCATTAAGAGAACATGACATTCTTCAGCCGACATGTAGATAACCTCAGTATCAGTCAACCAACCAAATGCCCATTCAATTTGGTCAGATGTTGTTGACCTTAACCGTGTAAACCATTCTTCGACACCTTCAGGAAATCTGGCGCCTGTCATGCGCTTCTTGAATCCGCTGATACAATTCCTCTCGGTCAACCCGTGGTTCATGTATCCTACTCGGTGATGGAGGTGTTCCTGCATCCATAGCTGAAGTAACAGGTTGCAACCTTGGAAGAACTTGCCTCCTTCTCGGCATATAGTCAGAGCCCGGTAGATTTCGGACAAAATCAAAGGAACCACAGTACTATTGGTTCTTTTGATTGCCACGTCGGCCATCCCTACCAGACCTATCTCTATCTTTTTGTCCTTCCTTGGGCAGACCATGACTCCCAAGAATGCTGTGATAAAAGCCAAAGTACGTCTTGCTTCCCATTTGTTTCTGTTCCCGCCGTGAGTTAGCCCAAGGTTCGGTTCCTCGAAACCCTGCGGGGTTCCATACCGCTGATACAAGAAATGGAGATCACAACACCCTCTCGATAAATCGTCATGTTGTACCTTCCGACTAATGCTTAGTAGATCCAGAAACGCATGCGGGGACACTGGCCTTGGCGAAAGCAAATATTGCCCTCTTAACTTCTCATTCAGTCCCGCATATCCGGCAACTTCCTCAAGTGTCGGTGAAAGTTCAAAGTCAACAAAACGGAATACATTGCAGGTGGGGTCCCAAAATGGTATTAGAGCTTCAAGAATATCTGTCCTCGGCTCAACACCCAACAAATTTACAAAACCTCCCAATATTCTTCCTATTACCCCTTTGCTATCGGCTTCCAAGTCATTCCACCACATGTGGAGTTGTAGAGGGACCTCGCTGAGGGCTGAGAATGGTTCATTTTGCTCTGTGTTCATCCTGCACATTTATTAGGGTGACCTTTTAGGTGAAAACAAAAACCTTTATTTTGACTCTAACCAAAAATCTTTGGACAAAAACAAAAAATTTATTTATATACATGTGTATACATATATACATATATGCTTTATGGTATATCATTTTTGGTAAAAATGGAAAAAGAGTTGGACCCGATGAGGGTTGCCTACGTATCTCACATCCGGTGAGAATCAAACCGACGTAGTTCGGGTGATAAACTAACTGGTTTATTTATTTCTATTATTTTTTATTTATTTATTTATTTATTTTTTTTATCTATTTATTTATTATATTTTTTTTTGTAAAAGTTTCCCAACATTCAAAACCGGTCAACATTCACCCTTGAATAAATACAACATGTAGCACATAGGATGCCATAAGATGGTCTATTATTTTCAGGTTGCTTGTCCTAGACGGACCCAACCCCTGTGTTGAGTCCCCTAAGTCAAATGCACATGATGCAAATAAACGTTCCTACTAGGGATCCGACATGTGGCTTTGTTATACTAGGTTCAGAACCTGGGTGTTTGTTCTAGACCTGGCTTACCCGAGCGGACAGCTCGAGCCGAGGGGGGCAGCGTACCGGGAATACAGAAGCTTCGCCGGCTTAGCAACTTGTCCGAACCTCGTTCTAAATTGGGATTTGACACTATACAGAAAAGAAGTCGTACGAAGTACACCCTTCTTCATGATTTAGAAGACTCAGAAAGGATATGGGTTTCGGCACAGTTTATATACAGTTCACATAATATCAAAGCGGTAAAAGCAACATTTAGCACATTAGGCTCAAAACATGTAAAAAATCAGATAAAGCCAAATATAACAATTTATCTAAGTTCGAATTTCTAACCCTGAACCAGTGGTTCTACGTTTTGTCCCCAGCAGAGTCGCCAGAGCTGTCACACCTCCTTTTTCCGCACCCGAAAGGGTGCAAGGGAGTTTTTCCAATTAAAGGACAATCGAAATGGGATTGGTTTATTAATTTCAGAGTCGCCACTTGGGAGATTTAGGGTGTCCCAAGTCACCAATTTTAATCCCGAATCGAGGAAAAATAATGACTCTATATTACAGTCTGCATACCAGAAATCCGGATAAGGAATTCTGTTAACCCGGGAGAAGGTGTTAGGCATTCCCGAGTTCCGTGGTTCTAGCACGGTCGCTCAACTGTCATATTTGGCTTATTTATCTGATTTTAAATACAATTATGAACCAATGTGCCAATTTTAACTTTTTACCGCTTTATTACTGTTATTTCAAAAGAATGTGAACATCGCTTAAAACACGTCTTTGGATTGCGTCACATGAAATGCACCCACAATCCGGAACGCATCTTATTTGATGTTTTGGGATCGGGATTTGGGTCACATGAAATGCACGCCCAAGTTTAAGAAAATAGATTATTAAACACGCGCCTAAAGAGACTATCGTGTTATTATTTTGGGAAGGCCACGAAATTCACTAAGCGGCCCTCCTGAATTCTAAGTAATTTAAAATGAATATTTACTGAGGGCCCCGCAATTTGTATTTTTTATTCGGCGAGGCTCATCTCATTCTTATTTTTAAAAGGATATCCTATAGCAACTACGTTTCTTGTCGTGTTCGTCTATATCAATTGAAAGCAGTGGATAGTCCTAATTAATTACATGTTTGCGAATTGTTCGTAGCAACATTCAGAAAAGCTTGAAAATCAGAAATGAGGCTGCATGTGCAATCAGCCGAACAAATAATCATGGGCCCGAATCCAGCCCATGCGTGAAAGGCCAGACCTGGGCCACTGCTTGTCCGATGCGGACCTGCCCGGTCTGTTTTGACCTGGGCTCGACCTTTATGAGGTTGAGGCCCTGAATTTGTGCTCTTTATCTTAAAACATGATCTTAAGGGTTATACATGGCAATTTATTAGAAAGGAAAGAACCTATTTACAGTATACGGATTTCATGCTTGGACTATATCACAGGCTCATACTATACCATTGAACTAAGTGGGAGATACCACCTACTGCCTTGGGCATACTCTCATCATCAACCTATATGCACATTCTAGCATTCAACTACCATACATTGACATTTATAGGCATGAAGACTGTCTCTAGTACCCAGAACAAAATGTAAAAACTATTACACATTACATGAATATTTAATATAACAATCTATGTGCAAGAGTCATCCTTCAAGATTCTTCATTTTTGCATTCATACTCATTTTTCAATTACATTTCTTGACAGTGCATTGGTTGTGTACCTGGTATAGAGGACAAAGGAGAAAGGGATGATCAGCTGGGCAGTATGCAGTAAACACAGCAACAACAGATTCACAACAACAACACAACAACAACGACCAGCCAACAATGATGAAGCTCAGCAAGGAATCGAGCAACAAATAAACAATTCCAGAAAAACAGAGTAGGAAATAACAGCCCAGAATGTTGAATGTAACAACAACAGAAATCCAATGACCACAAGAAAGCTTGGCAAACGACAGAAAAACAAAACCACAAAGACAACCTGATCAAACTGGACTCTTACACAGTTTCTTCTAGACAATACTCATCCACAATGTTCTGAAATTTATTTCTGTTTTTCCTTTTTCAGTTTTCTTACTCACAGAATCTCCCAAGACTCAAAAAAATGAACCCCCTTTTCTAATGGAAGGTCTCCTCTTTTATAGCCTAACCTTAACACTTTACAGTCTGTTTTACAACTCAAAATTGCCCCTCCCTGTTGTTTTTCCACTCACTTATTTTAAATAACAAAACTCCCATGAAATCCCTGACAGCCCCTCTCTCTTTTTGGTTGTTAAAGTGTACTGATCACTTGTTTATTTAACCAAATTATGGGCAGTAGGAATATAATCTGACAGCACATGCTGTCCAATTATTTTAATTCCTTAAAGCTAACCATACACATGCTGCCCACGGTCTAAACCAAATGGCATCGTGTTTTAAAATCAAAGTCTGAATCTGCCATTATAACCTTTCCCCTAGATGTTCTTTAATTCGATTTGAACAAAATCAATAGGCAATACAATTCAGTTCCTAATGGGACTCAAATACGATCACAGCAGAAATAAGCAATACGAATCAAGTTGTTACCATTAACGATTGAAACTAATTGACGACATATATCGACTCGACTATATTAATCGTAACACATAACAATCAATCGTTCATATAAACAACACGTATAGAGTCCCGAATGACTTCAGACAAATTTGTTCAAACACTGGGAACTTATATGAATTAAACTCGTTTGACGACTAATCTAATTGATGAGCACGTATATCACAGGGTATATTCAGAACACAAACAGAAGACAATTGACCAAATAAAAAGGCCTTTAACAGAGATGGAAGAAATCCGAATGAAAAATAACAAAATAACAAACAAACACAAAGAAATATGCTGACAACTTAATTAGAACTAAAACAAAAGAAAGGAAAACTTACCAAAAGAGTTTGAAATCAAAATGACCCAAATCTGACTCAACTTCGAACTCTTGAGGCCGAACAAACTTTAATCAGGGTGTTCTCACATGAGAACACCTTGATTAAGGTCTATTAGACCTCAAACCCTTGTCAAGACCGGCCGGATTCCCCAGGTGCATGTGTTTCAAGTTCTGGATTTTCAGATCTGGATTTTTAGGAGTTGTGGGTAGATTCGGACCAAACCAAGCTTGGTTTGGTCACGAGGAAGGTCAGGGGAGTGGCTGATACAAAGATGGTGAGGTTTGGTGTAGATCGAGTTTTGTCTCGAATCTTCAAATCCAGATTCGAGACGATAGGAGATGATTCGAGGTTCGTGGTTAGTGGATTCATGTTCAGGGGAGTGAGGGGGTCTTAGGGTGTTCAGGGGGTGGTCACCGGCGTTCGTGCCGCCGGCTTTAATGGCGAAGGAGACTAGGGCGGCTGCTAGGGTTTGGGGGTTTCAGGGTTCAGGGAAGGAGACGAGTGAGGGGTGGGGTTCGGATAGGGGGCGTGGGGTGTAAGGGAAGGTTTATATATGGTGAGGTTGATCGGATCTGAGCCGTTAGATCAGATGATCTCAACGGCTTAGATCTGATGTTGAGAAATGGGACGGGGTCGTTTTGTAGTTAAACGGGGTCGTTTGGTTTAAGTGAGGGGTTGGGTCAGGCTGGTTATTTGGGTCGGGTTTGAACATGGGTCGCTGAAAGAGGTCCTGAACCGTTAGATCGGCTGAGACGGACGGCTCAGATTGATTTGCCTGAAACGACGTCGTTTTAGGAGATGCCTGGGCAGGCCTGGTCTGGACTGGGTTGAGTGCTGGTTTGGGCCTGTTTTTGTTTCATTTATTTTGGGCCCAACCGATTTCAACTTTCTTTTGTTTTCCAATTTAAAGAAAAAATAAAAATAACTAATAAAACAAATGAAATTAAAACAAATAACAATATAGCACTTCAACATAATTATCATACCAAATAAAAATGTTTAAGTAAGTTAAATCACAACCTAAAACGGACGATGCACACATATATATTTTGAATTTTCTTTTAATGACACATATTTTTTGTATTTTGTTTGATAATGATTAAAATGCAAAACGGACAGACCTACAAACGACTAATAACACATGTCACGGAAAAAATCGAAAAATTGTACAGCGAAATCATTCGTCACTATTTTTATTATTATTATTTTTTGTTTTCCTTTTGGAGTGATTGCTCGTGAAGCAAAAATCACGTGCTTACAGGGGTTCCAGGTGTTGATGTGCTACCACAAAACCCTGGGAATGCGCTAGAACCAATTCCCGTGGACGCGGTCTCACGCGACGCCCAATGCATCGACGTAAGCTCCCACACTGACAGGAGTGTGCGCCAAGGGGATCCACAAGAAGCTCAGAATACCCTAACCAGGGAAGAACGATAGGTTAGCCTTCATGTTATTTTTGAAATGTTGCAGGCACAACAATTGGCTTGCTCAACTGCAAAGTCACCAGAAAACTCCTAGCATGGTAGCACCGGAGACAGCTCCTCCAGCCGAGCAGGTACCAGAGAGATCGAGCAATAACGGGTCGATAGCCGACCCTGTCGTCGTAAAGATGCTCGAGGACCTCACCAGAAGTATCGAATCGGGCAAGAAAATGATAGAAGCCAACGACAAGAAGGTCGAGACCTACAACTCCAGGGTCGACCATATTCCCGGCGCACCCCCGGTCCTGAAAGGTATGGATTCGAAGAAGTTCATACAAAGGCCGTTCCCAGAGGAAGTGGCCCCGAAACCCATTCCAAAGAAGTTCACAATGCCAAATTTCCCAAAATACAATGGGACCTAAGACCCCAATGAGCATGTTACTGCTTACACTTACGTAGTGAAGGGCAACGACATAAAGGACGACGAGATCGAGTCCGTTTTACTAAAAAATTTCGGGGAAACGCTCTTGAAGGGGGCCATGATTTGGTATCACAACCTAGCTCCTAACTCCATAGACTCATTCGCCGTGCTGGCAGACTCCTTCATAAAGGCACACGCCGGTGCCATCAAAGTAGCAACAGGGAAATCTGACGTGTTCAAGATCAAGTAGAGGGAGAACGAAATGCTGTGAGAGTTCGTATCTCGCTTCCAAGTAGAACGAATAGAACTACCACCAGTCTCCGATGACTGGGCAGTGCAGGCCTTCACTCAAGGTCTGAATGAACGAAACTCGGTGGCTTCAAAGCAGTTGAAATAGAATTTGGTCGAGTATCCCGGTGTGACCTGGTCGGACGTCCACAACCGATACCAGTCAAAGATCAGGGTCGAGGATGACCAACTAGGAGTCCCCTCGGGCTCAGTATACCCAAGTAGGCTTCTGGCGAAGGAGCCAAAGCCAAATAAAGAAAGATATCAGCCATATATCAAAGACAGAAGGAACGCCCCGAGCCGCAACCCACCTCGCAACGATCGAATGGTGGACCGAGGACAAAATCCTCGGGGACTCATCAACAGAGCCGGATTCGATAGGAACACAGGCCCCCACCCTTATCATAATACAACTTCAATGTCGATGTATCGGACATCGTGTTCGCCATTAGTAAAATCAGATACGCCAAATAGCCTAGGACTGTACAATCAGATCCTTCGCAAAGGAATCATAACTTAGTGCATGAGTTTCACAACACACACGGCCACATGACCGAGGATTGCCACCAACTCCGAGAAGAGGCAACCCGACTACTCAACAAAGGTCACATCCGGGAATTCCTCAGTGACCGAGCCAAAAATCAGTCCCGAGAAAGAGAAGCGGCCAAGAAGAACAAAACAAACGAGCCACAACATATCATCCACATGATCTTGGTAGGCATCGATGCCCCACAGGAACCCGTGATGAGAAGGACAAAAATATCCATCACCAGAGAAAAATGAACCCGGGAGTATATACCCGAGGATGCCCTCACATTCATCGAAGGAAACCGAGACCTTGTCTCAATCCCATAATGACGCAATGGTAATCTCTTTACTTGTAA
Organism: Nicotiana sylvestris; assembly: GCF_000393655.2. Classification (NCBI taxonomy): domain Eukaryota; kingdom Viridiplantae; phylum Streptophyta; class Magnoliopsida; order Solanales; family Solanaceae; genus Nicotiana; species Nicotiana sylvestris. The sequence continues at coordinate 4,179,344 of NC_091066.1, read as the reverse complement.
ATACTTTTCAAATAAAACGTGTACTCATGGATCCAGGTGGCTCGGCCAACATTATCAGATCGAGGGTAATAGAGCAGCTCGGACTGCTTGACCAAATCGTGCCCGCCACTCGAGTCCTCAACGGATTCAACATGGTAAGTGAAACAACGAAATAAGAAATTACCCTCCCAGTCAACGTGGCTGGAACAACCCAAAACGTCAAATTCCATGTCATCGAAGGAGACATGAGGTACAACGCCTTGTTCGAGAGGCCGTGGATACACTGCATGAGAGCAGTACCATCCACCCTCCACCAAATGATGAAATTCCTGACAAAGGATGGAATTAAAACCGTCTACGGGGAACAACATACGGCGAGGGAAATGTTTGCGGTGCACGATATGGCACCAGCACCAATACCTCCACCCGTAAAAAGGCCAAAGGGTGATCAAACTACATCTTCGGTTAAGCCCGATTAAACAAAGCAAAGGACTGTAACGCGTCCTCATCACGAGCGAGTAGAACATATCGAACCTCGAAATGTCACAAGCATATCCCGTACTAAGGTATAACCTTCTCCCTTTTTCGTTTTATATTTCACACTAACCCTTATACAGGCGCCTGACCGAAGCAGTCAAAGCGCAACCCAACACGAAGATCTTAAGGTTTTAAAGCATCCGTTGCACTCTTTTCCTTCGCCCGAGTTTTTATCCCGAAAAGGGTTTTTACCGACAAGGTTTTTAATGAGGCAACCTTTACATGCTACCTAGGGACGACTCGACAAGTATTCAAGGCTTCTTTTGCAATCAACTTCGAATACTGGGGGGCATCCCCTCGAAAGGCCATCCGCTCGAAAAAGCCAAGAAACGCCAAATGGGGTCCAAATAGGAAAATAATGTACCAGGCCAAACGGTCGAACGAATCGTGTCCGTATAGCCGGGCCCCCGATGGAGAAAATATGTACACTTGTACTAAGTAATTGAAGAATATCCGATAGGTTACAAGTACCTTGGGCATAAGTATTTTACTTTATGTTTTAATGATGTAACAAACTTACCATCCAAAACCAGATAAGGAACATTGTTACACATCTACAAGACCTTGAGATCACAAAGTTCCAGGTTGGGATCCAGCATGAGATATAACTCAACTCTTCAGAGAGGAAGGAACAACTAAGGAAACAGGTCCCTACCAGTTCCCGAGGAGACTGTATGAAGTCAACTCTCCAGCAGGAAAGTTGCTGCCTGCACACGTTACTGCATAGGAATAGTGTAGCAGTCAACTTTCTATGGAAGGCTTTTTACCTACATTGCTTACATCATTGTAAGTGATGTCACACACGTATAAATACAATCAAGGAAGGTAAAACAACTTACTTCATGAGAGAACCAGATACAGGACCTGAAGCATGCCTGGTACAATCATTCAAGTTAATCGACTCAAGATAATCTGGGTAGTGTGCTTTAGATTCAAAGGAACCAGATTAGGGACTTGATCCCTTGGTGTTCCCCTGATAGAAGTATAAGTCAATTGTACAGCTGGAAAGCAACTGCAGAAAGTGACTGCCTGCAATAGTGCAGCAGACAGTGCAACAATCACTTTTCATTAAGATTAGACATCACCATTGTGAATTGACATCACTAAGGTAATGTCTTGTGTAGTATAAACCTTATGCAAGACACAAGATTCAGGTTCAAGACTTGCAAAATCACAAACGAAAAATTCTCTCTCAAGTGCAAGAACAACCTCTCTCAAGAACAAAGCTGCTGCAACCTCAAAGACCTGATCCAAGATCGAAGATATCTTAAGTCCTTAGGTTTGTTGAGTCTTTATTATTTGTTCTTCATTGTAACTCCTATCTTGCTTTCTTAGAAGCTGTTTTTAGGAAACCCAAAATCACAAACCCTCTAAGTTTGTGTCTTGGATAGAGTTAGTAGAGTTGTAAAGTCTTTGTAACTATAGAGTTACAAAATGGCTTGTAATAAGTGTTATTACAAGTTAGAGTGATTAAAGTCTTTGTCACTAGAGAGTGACAAAGTGGCTTGTGGTGAGAGCATCACAAGTTAGTTAAAGTCTTTGTAACTAGGGAGTCACAAAGTAGCTTGTGGTAAGAGTACCACAAGTTAGTTGAATTCTTTGTAATAGAGTCATTGCAAAGTGGCTTGTAATAGGAGTTTACAAGTTAGTGAAGTTGAAAGCCTACAAGTGTAGGTCGTGGTTTTTATCCCCTTGAGTTGGGATTTTTCCACGTAAAAATCCTCTGCGTTCTTTACTTTCTACTGAGCTATTGTGGGAACAATTAGAGAACCTTATTCCCTATATTGGCTGGTTTTACAATCTGTTGCTTACATTGGGAACTTATAGAGAATCTGGTTCTCTATACAGTGGAAACTTATTCTATGTATCATTTACATACTTGTTCAGTAGTTAGCACTGTACCAAACTGATATAGGACCAGATCGCTATACAGTTTGGTTCATTAGTATTTTTAGAGGAAACTCATAGAGAACCGGGTTCTCTATAAAATCTGGTGGACACTAAGTTTCTATCAATTGGTATCAGAGCATGTTCTTTCTAAAAAGTTAACGCCTAGAAAGGATCTACATGGATGCTCCACCAAATCACGAGGAAGGACAATCAACGTACAAACCACCAAATTTCAATGGCCAATACTATGGTTGGTGGAAAACAAGAATGCATGATTTCATTATGGCTGAGGACTCAGAACTGTGGGATGTAATATGTGATGGACCTTTTGTTCCCATGAAAGCTGTTGGTGAGGGAACATTTATAGTCCCAAAAACATGCAAAGAGTACAACGATGGTGATAGAAAGGCTATTGAGAAGAATTTTAGGGCAAAAAAGATTCTTGTTTGTGGCATCGGACCAGATGAGTACTACTGCATTTCAGCTTGTCAGTCTGCTAAGGAGATTTGGGAAGCTCTTCAAACTGCCCATGAGGGAACTACTCAGGTTAAGCAGTCCAAAATTGATATGCTTACTACTGAGTATGAGCTTTTTAAGATGAATGAGGATGAGTCTATTCAAGATATGCACACACGTTTCACCTCCATTATCAATGAGCTTCACTCCCTTGGTGAAGTCATCCCAGAAACAAGCTGGTCCGGAAAATACTCAGTGTTTTACCGGGTTCTTGGGAAAGTAAAGTAAATGCTATCACTGAAGCCAAGGATTTGCAGAAGTTGACCATTGATGAACTCATTGGAAATCTCAAAACTTATGAGATGAAGAGAAAGAAGGATCTTGAAAGAAGAGAGCCCAAGAAGGAGAAGAACCTGGTTCTCAAGGCTGCCAACAAAGACTCAAGTAGTGATGAATCCGACATGGAGTATCTCACTCGAATATTCCAAAAGATGATTCGAAAAAATGGTGTCAAAGAAAAGAAGTTCCAGCAGGAATTTTGAAGAAAATGATTGTTGTCATAGGTGTGGAAAGTCTGGACACTTCATTAAAGACTATCCTCTTTATAATCAAGATCATTACAAAACCAGCACTAAAAAGGCCACTAAAAGGAACCACGTCCCTGACAGAAAGTTCAAAAGAAGAGATGATGCTAACAACATGTTGAAGCAAGCCCTGGTTGATTGGGGGAAATTCCTCTAGTGAATCTGAAGGTGAAAATATGATGGTTGCTGACAACGGATCTTCAGAATATGAGTCAATCTTTGCACTCATGGCCAAATATGATGATGATGAGGACAAGGAGGAAGATGAGGTAAGTTTTCTTGATGTTCAAAGAAATTTGAAAACTTACTCTAAGAAAAAATTGATGTCCTTAGCAAATCTGTTGATTGATGCCTATCATAGCCTCATTAATGAGAAGAATTCTTTAATGGAGGAAATTGGTGGCATTGAACAAGAGAGGGATTATATGAGAGTTTTCATTGTAGACTTAGAGGAAACCATTGAGAGCACGAAGAAAGAAAAAGAGGTTTTAACTGAGAAATAATGCTAACATTGAGCACGAGAGAGATGAACTATTGGTGGTAGTTGTAAACTTAAAGGAAACAATTGGGGAACTTAAAATGAAAAGTAGGCCTGAGAATTCTCAAAAGGGAAAGGAAATTACAAGTAAGACACACATTAAGCTTGAAAGTGAGTTAAATTCAGTGAAGTCTAGTCTGTGTGCTTAGCTTGAGAGAAATAAACAACTTCAGGAAGAACTAGGAAGAGTGAAAAATGATCTTGAAAAATCACTTAAGTGGACCTGGTCCTCTGATGTTATCACTGCCTTGTACACAAACAATGGGGGAAACAGGCAGTGAATCAGGTTCCAAAGGAAAAAGACTTCCTACAACCCTTATAGCAAGTACGTTACTGTACCTAACAATTGGCTTTGCACTTACTGTGGCAACACTGGGTACTTTAAAGAAAATTGTAAGGTCAGAATTCAGTCTCAACAGAAAAATAAAGTTTTTGCTGAAAAAGTAACTGCTACTACGGAACCTGGTCTTTCACATAAAAAACGTATAATGCCTGCTTGGACCAAAATAGCCCTCATTCACACCATTTCTCATTGCAAGGACTCCTATAAAGTTAAAATTCAGCCGTTGCAGAATAATAAAGTTTTTGTTGAAAAGAGGCATATTGATGAGGAACTTGGTTCCCAGAAAAAAAAATATGTGTTGCGTGCACGGGCAAAAAGGAGTTTGATCCACCCGTTCTATCATTACAAGGGACCCAAACTCGTTTGGGTCCCTAAGTCTAACTCCTAATTTTCTTGTGCAGGGAACAGTGAAAGGGAGCAACCTACAATGGTACATGGATAGCGGTTGCTCAAAGCATATGACTGGAAGTACAAATGATTTCCTTTCACTTAAGGACCTGCAAGAAGAGAGTGTACCCTTTGGAAATAGCTAAAAGGGGTACACTCTAGGAGTAGGAAGGATAGGGAAGTCACTCATTCACTTAACTGAAAACATGTACTATGCCAATAGCCTGAAGTAAAGTCTCCTGAGTGTTTCTCAGATATGTGACAAGGGAAATAAAGTGGAATTCTTGTCCTAGATATGCACAGTCATAAATCTTGTGACTAGTGAGTGAGGTGGTGCTTGTGGCCAAAAGATATAAGAATGTTTACATTGCTGATTTTAAGTCCCTGCATGGTGGTGATCTAACATGCCTAAGTGTCATTGATGATGATGCTAAGTTATGGTGAAGATGACTGGGCATGTGAGTTTCTACTTGTTGACCAAGTTGGTTATGGAGGACCTGGTTCATGGGCTGAAGTAGTCAACACTGCTTTCTACTTGATTAACAAATGCATGATCAGATCCCTTCTCAAGAAGTCTCTCTATGAACTGCTCAATGGGAGAAAAGCCAAGTTGACTTACCCGAGAGCCTTTGGATGCAAATATTTTGTTCTCAACAATGGTGGCAAAAGAGTCACAAAACCAAGCTATAGATATTGCAAATGTAAAGACTAATTTGATGAGTCAAGTCAAGCAAAAGGATGAAGGAGATACAGTAGAATATCCAAAAGGCACAGAGGAACCTGGTCCCTCTATCACCACGACTTGAGCTGACCATAGGGTTGTTGATGCAGCATTATGTACTCCTGATGCAGAACAAAATAGTGGAAGTCATAATTCTATTGATGTCACTCACATATGGAAGAACTTGGTCCTTCAAATTCTGAAGTTCAAGTATCCAACTAGAAGCATAAGAGTTCATGTCCTTTCAAAATCTTGAACCAGTTCTGGAAGACGAAGGATCAGGTAGCAGACATCTTCACCAAGGTGCTGAGCAGGGAACATTTTGAAAGAAATCGTCTGGAGTTGGGGTTGATCAAGCTCAACTAAAGACCTGGTCACTTGATGATTGGCTATGTTAAGAAGGAAAAGTACAATGCTAAAAATTGTTTTTCGGCGGCATCTAACTCAAATCTATACTATTACAGGTATACACATATGGCAGTTTCATGACAAAAACAAGTAAGAATGACTTTGCACTTCTAGGAGTCTTTGCTCAAACATTTTCAAAAAACGTCAAGGAACCTGATTCCTGTGACTCAGGTTAGTAGTCTCTTCAATACTTATATGCGTTTTTAAACTGCTGAAGTGTCATGTCATTAATTTGTTTCTTCATTTCTCCTGCCTCTCCTCCTTGTCACACCCCTTTTTTAACAAACCTCACTAAACCCTCTTAATATAAATAAAAAGAAAGATTTGTAAAGTTCAAAATGGTTTTCTAATTAGAAAGTGACAAAAAATTGTGTTCAAAAGGACTTTTCAGAGTCGCCACCTGACATTGATTTTGGTGTGCCAGGTCACCATTTTTAAAAATGATTTTCCTTTAAAAACACTTAGGACTCCAAAACTAAGTCTGCACCAGAGATTCGGGTAAGGGGTTCATTTGACTCGGGGAGAAGGTGTTAGGCACTCCCCAAGTCCCGTAACTAGTACGGTTGCGTACTTGATCTAATCGGCTTTTAAGATATTCGAATTGAGGTAATAACATACAAAAAAAATAAACAATCAAAAGAGGCTCGAGGTCGTCCCCACCTAAATGAAGGAAAATTAAAAGAAGAAAAATTAAAGTTCTAGATTATCCTACGCTACTTCTTCTACGATGTTCACCACAACCTACAATTACATTCACTTCGGGGCATACCCCTGAAATAAAATATATACAAATCCCTCAGGCATTCCCCGGATAAATTTAACTAAGGGAACGACCTTTAGCCTCGAAACTAACAAAATTCTAAGGCTTGCCTACCCGAGTGTTGCCGTCCTAAGCATGCACCTAGCGACTTTAAAATAAATAAAATAAGAATAAAAGGACAATGTTACTATCTTGAACTTAAATTTCTTTTACTTTTTACCCAGCAACCCAATTTATATATTGTGATAAAATCATGTTCAATTATAACCAATTCGAGTAAACATGAACAAATAATTAAGCGAGCAAATTCAAAACTATAGAGAACAATTACACAAACAACGGAATCATATCACCAAACAAAAAATTAACATTAAGCTTGAATAAAACGAATAGGGGATGAGAGAATTAAACCTCAAAATAGCCGAAAAACTGATTGTTTCATTATTTTGAACTCAAAATGTGATGAACCACGGATGGAACTCGAATTAGCACCGCAAAGCTCGAATCGACGCCGAAAACCTCGGCGGACAACAACGATTTCAATAACACTGACTTTGTTTTCCTTGAATATCAAATAAAGCGACCAAAAGAAATACAAGCAAAATCTGACATGAATCCTCGCACAAACAAATTGGGGACAGCGAGCTCGGACCTCGGACGACAAACAGTGAAAGATTCGAACCAACTTAATCAAACTCTACTTTTGAGAACAAAAATTCCAAACTAAAACTGAAGAAACAAGCCCCTTTTTTTGTTGTATTCTGGAATTTCTACAAAGAAACTAAGATTGAATTGGACTCTTCCTTCTTTTTTTCTTTGTTTTGGAACTAAACCTTCTCGTTACAGTAGTGAGACGGAATGAACGATCGCTGGCCGGAAACAACCTAAGGATCGAAAGAAGAGGGCAGACGTTTTGGGTTGAGTGGCTGGAGGTTGTTCGCGGACGGAGGAGGGTGGAAACGGGCTGTCTTCTTCTTCTTCTGCTTGTGCGTCGTCGCTGTCTCCGGTGAGTTTTTGGCGGAGATGAGGGGGTTTGGTGGGTGGCTATCCGGCGGCTATGGTGTTCGTCGCTGATGGTCAGAGAAGATGGCAGAGGTGGCTTGAGGTGATGGGATCTCCGGCGGAGACTGTCCAAGGGTTCTAGGGTTCTTGTCTTATGTGTGTTGAAGAAGAAGCAGTGGCTAGGGTTCTTTCATGTTGTCTTCATGAAGAAGAAGATAGAGTCCCTAGGGTTTTGTTTTTAGTTCAAAAAATCTGATGGGTTTGGATGGGTTTTTGGGTGTGGGTCATGAGTTGGGAAGATTTGGGCTTGCTAAATTTGGGCTATCTCCTTGCAAGAATTCAACTTGGACTAAAAATTCTATAAAATTGGACTAAGAAAAGGCTAAAATTTAATCTACTTCTATAAATATTTATAAGAAGATACAAGTAAACTAAAATTACAGTTGAGATTATTATAATAAACTATTATATTTAAAATAGAACTAAAAATTAAAGTTGAAACTATTTTTTGGTATTTTCAAAGGTTATATTAAAATAAAATAGGTTCGAAGTAACATATCCTTCTAAAAATATCCAATACGTGAATTAAATAGAGAAATATGGAACTATTTTTTGTATTTTTCAATTTTGTGATAAAAATAATGTAAAGAGTCAAAGTTAGTTGAAATAACTGTATTAGACCTAAACTAAGAATTTAAATACTCAAATATGAAAAATCTTGGAGAGGGTCAAAAATCACATGTCTACACTCCTAACTTTTGAAGTCCAAAATGTTAAACCTTTTCTGAACTGGCCCGTTCCCCCGAAAACCACTTCTTCTATCTTACACCCAACCAAAACTAATTCTTTTCTTTCAAACCAAAATCAACCTTGTTTCAAAACAATCATTCTTTCCAAATATACAAGAAGTGAACCCAACTCTCTCACTCTCCAAAGACCTAACTCCATCAGAATCAAAACCCCAATAATTATTTGATAGTTCATGGAAGTTTAACTGAAAAGGAATAAGGTAGATCTAATATTCTAGAGCGTGAGGCTAAAATTTTTTACTGGGTTTGTAGAAGCCTTGAAGGATGAAGGAATGGTGAATGTGCTAAAAAAGAAGGGAACTGAATGAGGGACCCGGTCCCTAAAATCCTTCTTAGGATGATAATTCTAATAATGATCTTTTTCTCTTGGGTTCTATGCTTAAATGAACCTATTATCTAGTAAAAAGGATTGAGAAAAGCAGGCTGATAGATGATGAAGTGATGTAATCTGATGATGTGGTGATTGTGGAAGAGAGGATGAAGTGGAAGAATCTCCATTTGTGAAAAAAAAAATGGAGAACAGAAAGTTGGCAGAGAAAGATGCAACAGATGATAAGGGTGAACAGAATGAGAAGAGAAAGAGGGAGACATGGCAACTCAGGAATAGAAATGGTAGTGTAAGTGAGGAACCTAGTTCCTTACAGAAGCAAAAGGTTGAGTTATCAGTTTTGGAGAGGAAGAAAACTCTGAAGTCTCAAAAAGGTGCGGTTAGGCAGAGTATTGACTCTGATATCGCTGAAAAATGGAGGAACTTCTTGACATTATTGAGTTCAAAAAATAGAATTACTTCCTTGTTTCTCTAAGTCCCAACGTTTATGAAGAAGAAGTAAAAAGTTCTATGTTTTATGTGACACTCTGAAGATATATGTGCATGGGACTGAGCTTGTTCTTGATGAGACAAAGCTTGGGGAGATTCTTGGTGATCTGATTGATGGTTCAACATACTCAGATAGGTTGAGAACCTGGTCCTCGAGGACCCTTGGCAGAATATAATGCTAAGTTGAACGGTGAGGATGCAAGATTGAGGAAACAGTTGGAGGAACTGAGAGAGCAAATGATCATTGATCAAAGGGGAGTAAATGAACGAATGGACAAGCTCATCAAGGCCTTAGCCCCTTACTTTTCTTCCTGCCCAGTGATCCATGTCTTTCACTCCTTCCAAATTCCCGTGAATTCTTATCTTCTTTTGGTCCCTATATTTGATGACATTGATACTTTAGTTGTTTAAATTGTCATATTATGTATTGTTGAAACTACTGTGCTTTTATTATTATTACTCCACTATGGGCGATCACTCTATTTTGTGCACTGACATTCACTTGTTGTTCTTGTTATTGTTTATGTTGTGTTGCCCAAGTGGCCTGAGTTAATGTTGCTGAACTTCTTTTTGGGGGTGCTTCTTCTGTTATTCTTTTTGATGATGCCAAATGGGGGAAGTTATATAGGTGTGTCAACATAGGGAGGAACATAATCTAAGAATTGATAAGTTGTGATGTGCATGAAATATGGCTCTGCTTCGCAGTGGGAACATTGCTGATGGCTCTGCTTCACAGGGGGAACGTGCTGATAATATGTTGATTATAGGTCTGATTCGCAAGGAAACATGTGAGGAATCTGGTTCTCAAGAGGAATAATAACTTTGGGTTTGTCATCATCAAAAAGGGGGAAATTGATAAGTTATGGTACTTTGAGATTTGATGATTTGCCAAACAGTCTTGAAGAAACAGTTGTGATCAGCTCTTTAGGTTCGGTTCTCATGGGGAATATGGCTGATTCGTAGGGGGAACAATGTGGAGATATGGTTCTCAGGGGTAATATCAATTCTAAGTTTATCTTCATCAAAAAGGGGGAAATTGATAGGTTACAAATACATTGGGCATAAGTACTTTATTTTATATTTTGATGATCTAACAAACTTACCATCCAAAACTAGATAAGGAACCTTGTTACACATCTACAAGACCTTGAGATCACAAAGTTCCAGGTTGGGATCCAGCGTGAGATATAACTCAACTCTTCAGAGAGGAAGGAACAACTGAGGAAACAGGTCCCTACCAGTTCCCCAGGAGACTGTATGAAGTCAACTCTCCAGTAGGAAAGTTGCTGCCTGCACACGTTACTGCATAGGAATAGTGTAACAGTCAACTTTCTATGGAAGACTTTTTACCTACATTGCTTACATCATTGTAAGTGATGTCACACACGTATAAATACAATCAAGGAAGGTAAAACAACTTACTTCATGAGAGAACCAGATAAAGGACCTGAAGCATGCCTGGTACAATCATTCAAGTTAATCGACTCAAGATAATCTGGGCAGTGTGCTTTAGATTCAAAGGAACCAGATTAGGGACCTGATCCCTTGGTGTTCCCCTGACAGAATTATAAGTCAATTGTACAGCTGGAAAGCAACTGCAGAAAGTGACTGTCTACAACAGTGCAGCAGACAGTGCAACAGTTACTTTCCATTAAGATTGGACATCACCATTGTGAATTGACATCATTAAGGTAATGTCTTGTGTAGAATAAACCTTATGCAAGGCACAAGATTCAGGTTCGAGACTTGCAAAATCACAAACGAAAATCCTCTCTCAAGTGCAAGAAAAATCTCTCTCAAGAACAAAGCTGCTGCAACCTCAAGGACCTGATCCAAGATCGAAGATATCTTAAGTCCTTAGGTTTGTTGAGTCTTTGTTATTTGTTCTTCATTCTAACTCTTATCTTGCTTTCTTAGAAGCTGTTTTTAGGAAACCAAAAATCACAAACCCTCTAAGTTTATGTCTTGGCTAGAGTTAGTCGAGTTGTAAAGTCTTTGTAACTAGAGAGTTACAAAGTGGCTTGTAATAACTGTTATTACAAGTTAGAGTGATTAAAGTCTTTGTCACTAGAGAGTGACAAAGTGGATTGTGGTGAGAGCATCACAAGTTAGTTAAAGTCTTTGTAACTAGGGAGTCACAAAGGCTTGTGGTAAGAGTACCGCTAGTTAGTTGAATTCTTTGTAATAGAGTCATTACAAAGTGGCTTGTAATAGGGGTTTACAAGTTAGTGAAGTTGAAAGCCTACAAGTGTAGGTCGTGGTTTTTGTCCCCTTGAGTTGGGATTTTTCCACGTAAAAATTCTCTGCATTCTTTACTTTCTGCCGAGCTACTGTGGGAACAATTAGAGAACCTAATTCCTTATACTGGCTGGTTTTACAGTCCGTTGCCTACAACGGGAACTTATAGAGGATCTGGTTCTCTATACAGTAGGAACTTATTCTGTGTATCATTTACATACTTGTTCAGTTGTTAGCACTGTACCAAACTAATATAGGACCAGATCACTATACAGTTTGGGTCATTAGTATTTTCAGAGGAAACACATAGAGAACCCAGTTCTCTATACAGTTTGGTGGATGCTAAGTTTCTATCAATATCTTTTATCAAAGCATCTCACACTCCAATAGAAGCTCGACACCTTCGCAAAAACGACTTCTCCGCTGAAAACGTTCCGAACACTCGGGGACTGGCGTCAACAATTCAACACCTGAACGACTTCCGGGTCGGGACTCCAAGCTCATAAGCCATCAACGAGGCAACATGAGAATCACGAAATGTCTCCAAAGCCAAAAGTGCCCCGAATACTTGGGGACTGGTGTCAAAATCTCAAAAAATGCACGACCTCAGGGTCGAGATCTCCGAAATTGTAAGCCCTCAATGGGGCAATACAAAGTTTACAAGTAACGGCTTCCGAGCCAAGATACCCTCGATGACTCGGGGATTGTTGCCAATCACCATTCATTTAAAAAACCCGAGGCCATAAGACCCCGAGCGGGCAGACTCGGTCTCGTAAGACCTACATAAGGCAACAATAATGTCCGTAAGACCTCAAGCAAGGCATGAAAAATACTTGTACCAAGTATCTAAAACTGTAAGACCTCAAGTAAGGCATGAACAATACTTGTACCAAGTATCTAAAACTGTAAGACCTCAAAGGCATGTAAAACTTGTAAGACCTTACTAAAGGCATAAACCCGATCTCAAAGTTTCAGCTATATATAGAACTTGTAAGACCCCTAAAAGGCATACCCTCTATATAGACGCGAAACTACCTCATTCGGGACTTAAAAGCTCCGGCCAAACACAAATAACTCCGGTTACAAGGTTGTACCAGCCGAACTAATGCGACTCGGGGATGCCTGACCGTCGCTACAAAATCATAGGCCTTCAATTACTTCGAATGAACTTCGAAAAAAACCGGTTAAATAGGCTACCCTCGATACAGGCAAACGAGTTTCGAGTATGTCAGCTCCTAAACACCGGCTTCGAGATACTCAGCCTCCGATCCAAAACCTCCCGAGGTGCTCGATCATTGCCATATAACGACTCACAATCAAGGCTTTTTATTAAGCCGTTGAAGAGTCAGACAAACACTATTTCAAAAAATCCTTATCGAGGGAAAATAAAGCCCACATAAAAGTTCGCTTTGACCCAAAGCGTAAGAGCCATTGTCTCTAGCCTAATAACCCTCAGGGTCACACACATAAAAGGTCGCTTCGACTCAAGGCATAAGAGCCATTGTCGCCAGCCCACATAAATCCAAAACTTGAGGGTCGAATGAGATCGAGTCGAAACCCGATTCAGAGACTGAACCCAAAATAGTTAACTATATATGCCTAAGGGTAAGGCGTAAGAGTCGTTGCCGCCAGCCGACATAAAAGGTCGCATCGACCAAGCGCGTAAGAGCCTATGGGCCAACCTAATGTGTCCCATGTCCATATCACGAATATAAGGATTCCTATCAACTCAAAGAACAGTTCACCTGGCCAAATTCAAGACAGAAAGAGATACAGAAGAAATAAAGCCGTAAGGTTTTCTCTTATACACATATGCGAAAAAAGCGCAATCTCCGTCTACAGACATGTTTTGAAAATGCTATATACAAATGAAATCTACGCCCCTTGGGGTTACAGCCTGTCGGCCTCATCTTCGCTTTCTTCAGCGTCGAACAAAAGTAACCAAGCATCATGCTCGTCCGCCCTCGCTCGCGCCAATTCTTCATAGAGGGTGAAACCCATAGCACGAATCTCACCAAGGGTCTTTCTTCGAAACTTGCAGCGAGCATATTCTTCAATCTTCTCTTCATGGTCGAGGATCCTTCTCAGCTCAGCTTGAGCATCGGTAGCATCCTTTAAATAAATCGCCATCTCCTGGTTAGCTTTATCTCGGCTCATTACGGCTTCAACCTGGGCATCAATGATCTCGGCCCTGACCTTTAAAAGATCGAACTTGAGCTTCGCAATTGTATCTATTTGAACCAAAGCATTATCACGAGCTAAGCGAAGTTGAGCCTCAAAGGCGGGGACTTTAGCCAGAGAACTCTTCCCCTCTAAAGCCTAAGCCTCCGCCCGAGCTTTTAGCTCATCATGCTCATGCCTGGCTCGGCCAGCTTCATCTTGAAGGCACTCCAGAGCCTCCGTCTTTTTCTGCAAATAAAATAAACGAAGCATTAGCCTTAGAAGCAAGAAGGTGGAATGCACGCTCACCCGGGACAGAAACTTATCTGCTCCTTCAAGTAGTTCTCATAATTCAAGCTCTGGCTCACCTCATACCGCAAGTGTACCAACTCGACTTCCTTTTCATCGCAAAGGAGCCTAAAGGATCTCTCCTCATCCAGAGCTTTCCGCAGTCTAGCCTCACGATGAAGCATCCCGGACTTAAGCTTGTTGAAGGTCCATAAGAGAAAACCCAATAAGGAAGGGGAAATGCGAAACTCGAAAGGCCTGTGCCGAAACTCACCACGAAGTGAAGCCACTAGGCTTCCTCAAAGGCCGAGCGCACATCTTTCAACCCAGTTCTCCCAACTCTGAAAGGGTCGACCCGGTCGAGGCACAATCGCTCGGTGTATGCGACCTCGGGTTTCTAGTATCCCTCGAAGTACTGTCGACGGAAAAAGCAGGCGACAACAATGGAGAAACCCTCTTTCTAGAACCAGGAACCACAGATGCGGCAGGCTAGGATGATGCTTCCGCTCCGAAGCCCCGGTCCCATTTTGCCTTGCTTTGAGCGCCATCGCCCTATAAAAGCATCTCCCGCTTATTTTTGTCGTTCATTAGCCCGAAAGCTGGAAACTCTTCCCCCTCTCTAGAGGAGCACGACCTCGCCTCATAAGACTTCCCGATGCCTACAACAGCAAGATCGATATGCATAAAGGGAAAATGCCTATCCCAATGAAGGAAGGGAAAGGAAAAAATAGCACAACACACACCATGATGCTTTGCTTCCCATCTGCCCCGGGACAAAGCTCGCCACTTGCGCTCATCATAGGTCGAGTGGGTCTCCAACTTCCGAACCCAATCCGGCAAATCAGGAACATCGCCCAGCGTCCATGAAACCACTACAGAAAAAGAAAACAAGGCATGGTTAAGAAACTAGTTTTCGCCATAGACAAAACTGAGAAGGCACTAAATGCACCACTTACGTGTATAGTTCCATTCCTCAGGGAATGGCATAAGCTCCACGTTGATAATGTCAGTGTACCGAACTCAGACGAAGTGATTCACCCATTCTCGGTCTCCATCCTCCTCAACATCAACAACGAAGGGCGTGGTCGATCAACATCACAAGGTCAGCAGACCTCTATGGTGAAAGGGCCGGTACAACCTAATAAGATGATTGAGCATAAGTTCAAGCCCCGCCTTCTCCGCGAAGAATCTCATCATAAACAATGTTCGCCAAAATGACGGGTGGATCTGCGCCAAGGTAACCTGATACTTTGAACAGAAGTTGAGCACAACCCTATCAAGGGGGCCCAGTGTGAAAGGATACGTGTACACATTAAAAAATCCATCGGCGCGACCTGTGATGCCCTTATCCGGGGAAAATGTCTGTAATACCACTTCCCCCCCCATCCGCAGTCTTTTCTCACTAACTCAAGGTGTTCTTCTCCTATCAAAGAAGTGATCTTCGAGTTATACTCTCGTTGGTCCTGAATGCCGGAGGCGGAACTCTCCCCTCTCCACCGGACAGACCCCGATGCAGCAGTCATGGCTACGACAAAATTATAGAACTAAAGTAGGAATCCGTGCAAGTACGTTAGTACTGAAGTAATGAAAGACTTAACGTAGAAAAAGAAGGGTAACTACTTAAAATGGTGGGATCTCCGAAGGAGCCGGAACGACCCTATATATGGAAAAAACAGCAACGATCCGCCTTCCTAAAAGGCCAACGACATCATCTCAAGTCCCGAGGTGGTACCTGACCATGAGGACCTCCAACAAGAAAAAGTTAAGCTCTAGGAAGCCAATAATTTCATTACAAGTCCCGAGGTGGTACCCGACCTCGAGGACCTCCATCAAAAAGAAGTTAGGCTCTAAAAGGCCAACGACATCATCACCAGTCTCGAGGTGGTACCCGACCTTGAGGACCTCCAGCAAGAAGAAGTTAAGCTCTGGAAGCCAATAACTTCACTACAAGTCCCGAGGTGGTACCCGACATCAGGGACCTCCATCAAAAAACAAGTTAGGCTCTAAAAGACCAACGACATCATCGCCAATCTCGAGGAGGTACCCGACCTCGAGGACCTCCATCGAAGAAAAGTTAGACTTTAAGAAGCCAACAGTATCATCGCCAGTAACGAAGTGGTACCCGACCTCGAGGACCTCCATCAAAGAAAAGTTAGGATCTAAGAAGCCAACAGTATCATCGCCAATCCCGAGGTGGTACCCGACCTTGAGGACCTCCATCAAAGAAAAGATAGGCTCTAAGAAGCCAGCGATATCATTGCTAGTCCTGAGGTGGTACCTGACCTCGAGGACCTCCATCGGAAAGGAGTTAGGCTCCAAGGAAATAAGCACTTAAGCTCCACCCACATGGGCTTGATCCCGGGGTACCATCTGAGTTTGGGCAAACCTTCTTCCAGGATCTATCTACAGCGCTTAAGGCTATCTAAACTAAGTTCAAAACAAGTTTCTAGGTGGTCTGGATTTGAACGAACCTCCACTCGGGGACTGCCCTCGAAAGCTCAAAGGCAATCCATTTCCACGGGCCTTCGAGCACATTTCCCCTCAAAGGTTATCGTGAAGCCTAAGTGGTAAGTCACGGTTTCGAGGCTCGAAGCATTACTTTTATTCGACTCGAAGTAAGGGTCCTGATGACCGAGTCTATCGGTCCAATCCAGGCTCGATCCAAGGAACGACGAAGGACTCCATAAGAAGCCATACTAATCAATCAAAAATCAGGAAAAAAACACTCACATCTGGGTTCGATATTGGCACCAACCGGTAGAGTCATACATTTAGAATCTCCATAAACATAAGTAAAATCGAATACAACAAACATCGATGACAAAATTGAAGAAACTTCTTTGTATTCATAAAACAATTTGATTATAAAAACCCACGAGGGGTCCTTACATATGATTACAAATGCCCACGAAGGGTCCTTACACAGAAACAAAGAAACGAAAAGGTACACATATAGTAAGAGCCTAGAGCCTAGCCTACTCTCGAAGGTGCTTTCTCGGCAGCAGCATCTTCGAGCATCATCTCCTCGGGAGTCTTATCTTGATCCTCCAAAATGGCATCTTCAAAAGGGGAGATGACGAAAAGGAAAGCGGTAGAGAAGAGAAAAGTGACGCGGAAGAGGCAGAAAGGAACGAAGAAGTGGCTGGGTGAAAAGTCTGGCTAGTATGAATTTCGCCAGGCTACTATGGTAAAGCCACTTCTTGGGACGTTGCCCCAGTGTGGGATGTAACCGTTAGTAGATAGTACCACCTCACTCCACGTAAAGCAAAGGGAGTGTGGCGCCACACCGGGTAATCGGGGGAGGTGAGAAGCGGCGTATAGTCCGAGCTCCCTCTTGAGCACCGGTGTAGGGTTCAAATATTTCCCTAGGCCAGGAGAAATCGACCCCCTGCTTCGTCGTCCTTACCCAACAATGACAACAACAACAACAATAACAATAACAATAAGAACAAAACGGCGTAATCTCGCTCGATCAGAGAAAGTCCAGGAGATAGGTCGTGGCATGGCTGATAGAATTACCTCCATACAATCTTGAGGCCATGGGCCTCAAACATGGTGAACGACAATGAATAAGGATAGTAAGACGAGAAGAATGGATAGATACAGGAAGATACTTGGATGAAAGATTGATCCCAGGAGGCTCCCATTTATAGAAAGGGAGGTAGCGCAACCGACGGCACCATTATCGCCCTCGAAAGACGTAACGGCAGGCGCATTTAATGCGTCCTTGAGAGCTGAACCGACGATGACATTATGGCCTGGAAGAATGAGAAACCGCAATGCTTTGAATGATCCTGAAGAAGTGAAACGACGTGACATTTCGGTAATCACGGAGGCTTGCATAATCGGTATAACGTCATCGCGGGAAGTCCGGAGAGTTAGATATCAAAATTGTTTCTTGTCGCTCATCTCTACAAAAACGCGGGGACTATCTGTATACGGTAAAATCAGAGGGTCCAATTCCTCGTCATCGAGGTACCTCAGAAGACCATTTCAAAGTCTCGAGATTACAAGGCTATGGTCGAGTCTCCCCCCTCGAGGTTCATCGACACCCGACCTTGGGACAATGTTGACCACAGCTACGGTAGAAATGGGGAGTTCCCAAGGCACATGGCTAGGACTGACAGAGCCTAGTGGGCTACCCTAACCCTTAATCAGGGTGTCATCTAGTTGTCCCATCTCTACTTCTTTATCATTAATGTATTTTGTACACTGTTGGATTTTTCCTCCTATATAAAGGGGATCCATGTCATTTTGTAAACCCCTGTTGCTTTAGTTGCTCCACACGAATTATACAAGAACATTCTTTTTGCTCTCTAACATATTCTCTTGATATTATTGCTTTCGTTTATTATCTTCATTATTGTTCATCATTTATTGCTTATCATTAGCCATAAAGACCTTCGTTGATTTTATCGTAGTTGTTAGCCATACCTCGACTACCTACGATAGCTCCCAGCCGGGCACCGGAACCGACCTCGAGGCCCCCGAATCGACAAGTTTGAGGCTCCGATTATTGACATATCGGTTTGGTTATCACCTTATCCTAACTCTTATCTCATTTCCAAGTCTCACACATAGCATCAACTGCTTAATAACTAGCATAAAAATAGATCACGTATTTTTAGAATTCCATAATCAAATTTAATTGTTATTACCATTTTCACGGTAAACACTACCCTCCCCAGACCTCACGGTGTAGGATAATACTGAGTATGTTGTTGTAAGATATAACTGGCAGTTTGCAGGGAGAAAGAGGAAGAAGGTAAAGTCTGCTTTTGTCTATATTGGAGTAAAAGTTTAGGGAAAATTCTTGAAAGGGGAATAAGATTTTAAAGGGATATAAAGAAAACGCATAGCAAAAACTTTTTGGAATGCTTAAATTTGGAGTAGGGTACTAGCTATATTGCTAGCTATAGCTATATTAAATTTGTACAAGTATCATAATGTGCAGTTTCCCTATTATGAATCTTAACTAATTCATTCTCCAAAGTCCAAACTGTACTTTTGAGAGTTATATTTGTCTTTTAACTTTTCCTTTCTCCTATCGCATTTGAAGTTGCAGTTGCTATTTTTTTTTTTTGGGAAGAGGTTGAACACTGTTTCTATGACGATGGTCTTCAGTGTTCGGGTCAACTTGTATGCACCTTAATTAATATATCAAGTATCTACTATCTTCCATGAGTACATGTACCAAGTAACCTCCCACGAACTTAGGCAAATAAAAAGAAACCGCCTAGTATTTTTTTTATCTTGCAGAGGCTTTTCTCGACTTATTGACTACTAGGCAATACTCTTGAGTGCAAGTGTTCGTGTTAACTTATACACACCTTAGTTAATATATCAAGTATTTACTACCTTCCATGAACACATATATCAAGTAACCTCCCACGATCTTAAGCATACGAAAAGAAATCGCCTAGTGTTTTTATCATCTTGCTGAGGCTTTTCTCGACTTACTATACTTTTGAGTGCAAGTGTTCGGGTCAAAACTAAAAGGTAAAGAAAGAAAGAAAAAGAAAAAAAAATCCTAAGTATGATTTGATCACTTACCTAAAGGGTGCAGGGTTGGACAAAAGAGTGGATGAGAGATTGGAACAAATGGCCAAAACATAGAAATAAAAAACAAAACAATGAAAAGGAAGTAACAAGAAAACAAAAATAGGAAAATGCTATGTATAGCTATTGTTTCCCACAAATTAGGGAGTGGTTCCTATAGCCCTTTTATCATCTTATCTTTTCACAATTTCTTTCTCAACCTCATACTCTACATTTAATGTTTCTGTGGTCTGTATTTAGTTCCTATGATGTAAAATTTTAATGGCTTTCTTTATGTTTCGTCATTGTTTTCTTGTTTTTAAGATAAGCTTTATTTTTTTTCCATATATTCTACTATAATCATGTATTTGTTAGTTATTTTATTAAGGCGTGCTACGACTAATATAACAACAAGCTGAAAAACGTTAGCTAACGTAAGATGTATAAGAATTTTCTCATCATATATGTATAAACTCGAGTTTAAGTAGGGAGTAATGTAATATCTTTTAGCATAAAATATACAAGAAAAAAAAAGTTTCGACAAAATTATTAATGCTTTGAAATTTATCCTCCGTCGTTCATAGCACCTGGGTTTATTTTCTGGTTTTGTTATTACATTTCAACAATTTTCTAGTTCTTATGATGCTGTTATTATTTCTTTGGTTTCTGTTTGATGGTACTAATATATTGTCCCTTCCTTTCTCTTCTTGTCTTTTCCGTCTTCTTGAGTTGAAGGTCTTTCGGAAACGACCTCTATGCTTCTTTAGATAAGGGTAAGGTCTGCGTATACACTAGCCTCCCTAAACCCCACTTTTGGAATTTTACTTGATCGTCGTCGTTGTTTGAAATTTTATCCTCCAAAAATAAATAGCTTGTGGTACGTCGGAGGGCGGGGGGCGGGGGTGGGGGGTGAGGTGAGACGTGTGGTGTTTTGCCCAATCTCTAATTATGGAGAAAATCTCTTCTTTTTTTTTTTTTACTATTCTCACGTGTTTCATTCTTTTGTTACAAATTTAACTTATACATACTAATATTACAAATAATAATCAACTACAGTAGTTTATTACATTGTTTTATGAAGTTACATATTACACTTGCTATTAGGAGTTTCATATTATTGTAGGTTAATTGATATAAAATATTTATACACTATTAGTGCATATATAAAACTTAAACTTTATATTAACGTGTATACAAACTACAGAATATTCGAAAAAATACAAATAGAGAAAGTAAAATCACAAGACTGTAATTTTTTATGTAAATTTTAAAAAAATGTTTAAATCTTTTGAACATAGACTTTTGTAATTTATCTATTCTCGAGCATGTTAATTAGTATATATGGAATCCCTTAAAAAAGAAAACATTTTTATAAGAGTATAATTTAGCATAAAATCAAAGTTAAAGTACGTAGAAAGTTAAAAAAAAAATGTACGTAAAAAGTTAATTATTAAGTTGGAGCTCAAATGTAAATATTTGAGGGAAAAAAAAATGTTACTTTGAAAAAAAAATTAAGGTAAAAAGAAAATTGGACGTATCAAAATATTCAAAAATCTTAGCCACAAGATTACTATCCACGTAAGTCACTTATCTGCCACGTCAAATCTAAAGTGGGACCCACAAAGAAGCTTGAGTGGTCTCATGCTGTTCTTATAAGAGTTTGTATTTGTTGCTTTGGACTTTTCATATTGCCTTTCCTTTCCTTCTCTGCTCTGCACTGAGCCATTTATTGTTATTAACTGCCATTTCAGGTACTTGCTCTTCTAAAGCCACTTGTATCTTACAATATATTTATATATATATGTATGTAAATGTTTGTGTGTATATATTTTACATGTTACCACCCCGAATGGATGTGATGCAGTGGATGAGATTGCTTTTTCTGTAACCCGAGGTCTCGGGTTCGAGCCCTGGGTATGGAAAAATTCTTGGTGGGGAGCGCTTGCTCCCGAATGGGGGCCCTACGCGGTGCGAACCGGATATAGCCGGGCTCCCATGTGGATATCGGACACCGGATGGAAATCCAAAAAAAATATTTTACGTGTTGCGAGTTTATGTTATGTAAACTGACTGTAAATGTTGAGTTGACATACAACAACATTTAACTCTTCGTATCAAGCCTGATATGATACGACGCCCTACAAAATAGCGTAATAACATGTTATAATAGTTTAAGTTACCGTGATAGTGTATAAGTTCTTACCAGTTATCATGTTTATAACTTAAACTCATATATGTTACACTATGTTTTTGTATCCACTCATGCCTAGTGGCGGAGCCAGGATTTTTACCAAGGAGTGTCAAAATATAAAAATTAAGTATATCGAAAGTCAAAGGCGTGTCGATCCCCTTGGTTGAATATGGCTCTGCCACTGCAGTCATGCCATATCGGTTTATATTAGCAGTGTTTGACGGGACACAAAGTTTGAGATATTAATTTGATATTATGTTACTGGTATAGTGGAAGATATACTAAGTAACACTAATTGAAAAAATTAGCTTGATCCAAAAAAATAAACTGGATTCTGGAAAAGTTGTGAGATTGTGTGGAATAATACTACTTTTAGTGAATTTATTTCAAACATTTTGAGACATCCTAAAAAGTGTAAAAAGTGTCTTATAAATTGTTTTGACCTTTTCCTTACTGATTACCTAACATCTAGGCTAATACTGTGAAGAGTGCTTAACTGAGCCAATTAGTGGAAAGGAAATTCCATTTTCCATAAAAAAAAAAGTAAGTTATTCTTTGTTGAAATGAAGGGAGAAATGAAAAGATAAAAAAAAACACAAAATTTAATGTATTATTTAGTATCGCGTCGAGCAATATGAGTACAACAATTACAAACCCAGTATAGTAGTCCGGGAAGGGTATTGTGTACGCAGCCTTACCCCTGCCTTTGTTGAGATAAAGAGACTATTTCCAATAGACCCTCGCCTTACGGACGAGCAATATGAGTGGTACAACATTTTTATTCATTTTCCTATTTAGTTGATTGCTTTGGTTGGTAGAAATTGAGATCCTATTGGTAATGAAGTACTAGTAATTGTAATTTCAAAATTCTTATCTGAGGAATTTTATTTTTTTGTGTATATTGAAGGCATTAGTTGAAATCTCAAAAGGAAGAAGATGGACTACGTTAATGGACCTGGAAGGAACCATTTGTTTGTTCCGGGACCTGTTAATATCCCGGAACAAGTTCTCCGTGCGATGAACCGGAACAACGAGGATTACAGGTCCCCAGCTGTTCCAGCTCTCACAAAGGTCTTGCTTGAGGATGTCAAGAAGATTTTCAAGACTACAAGTGGAACTCCATTTCTGATCCCAACTACAGGTATAGTAATACGCTTAGTATCTTACTCTTTATCGCCCTTATATTTGCATCGCGACGAGTTTGGTTTGATGATATATTGGTTCCTCAAAATACAAATTTCCTAGGCTCAAAGGCGGAGCTAGGATAGACGTGCTCGGGTGAAATTTTTGAGTATATGGGTTCTGGAATCTAGGACATGATAAGTTAATAGGTTCGGGATAGATTATTTACACATATTAAGTAGATTCTGAGCACAAATACAAGGTCTGAGCCGAAGTTACTGGATTTTACTGAACCCGGCTAGACTTGTAGCTTCGGCACTGCCTAGGCTTATTCCTCTTAATCGTCCACCTTGAAGTTAAAATGAAGAGATAAGATTTCGTTTAGCATTAGAATGAATCTTCTGCCCAAAAATGGGATTAAGTTCTAGTCATGTTAGCACGTTTACTTATGATCCAATACTTTTGAGGACTCTTTTAGTCCTATCCGAGATTCATATGCCAGTAGAAAAATATAGAAAAGAGCTTGAATGGAGCGACAAGGATAGTGGTGATTTATATATCCGAACCCAACTTGCTTGTTGTTAAGATGTAGTTGTTGCGTTATCGTTGTTGTATTAGGATGAAACTTTTCAAATTGATTTTATCCCTCTTCTGTTATAACACAAAAGGAAAGTGATGGCTTTCCAGTAGTATGAACAGAATCATCAGTTTAAGTAGTTCTTGATTTCTTGTGGCTCAAATATTCAACTCAAGGTGGCCGTCATATTGTTTTCATGTGGCAGGAACTGGTGCATGGGAAAGTGCGCTCACAAACACGCTGTCTCCTGGTGATCGAATTGTATCTTTCCTCATCGGTCAGTTCAGTCTGCTCTGGATTGATCAACAGAAACGCCTCAACTTCGATGTTGATGTTGTTGAGAGTGACTGGGGCCAAGGTGCTGACCTTGAAGCTTTAGCCTCCAAAATTGCAGCAGATAAGTCACATACTATCAAGGCGATTTGCATTGTGCATAATGAGACAGCCACTGGAGTTACCAACAACTTGGCTACTGTAAGGAAAATACTCGGTAATGTATCCAACTGTTGCATATTTTCTTCAAGAAATTGAATTCAGATATCAAACAGTATGCATTAATTTTGCTATCACTCAACTTTCGCGACAGATCACTACCAGCATCCTGCTCTCTTCCTTGTCGATGGAGTGTCCTCAATTTGTGCACTTGATTTTCGCATGGATGAATGGGGCGTTGATGTGGCGCTTACTGGTTCGCAGAAAGCACTTTCCCTTCCTACCGGACTCGGGATAGTCTGTGCTAGTCCCAAGGCTCTTGAGGCCGCCAAAACTGCAAAATCAGTGAGAGTTTTCTTTGACTGGAGTGATTACCTTAAGTTCTACAAGATGGGAACTTATTGGCCATATACTCCTTCAATCCAACTTTTGTATGGACTCCGAGCTGCTCTCGACCTTCTTTTCGAGGAAGGCCTCGAAAATGTGATTGCGAGACACGCTCGCCTGGGCAAAGCAACAAGGTAACAGTAAAGCCACTGTTAGTACCTGTCATGTTTTTGTTAATTAGTGAATCGCAGCTTAATTTGCACTTTGCTAAGATAATACTTTCTCTTGTCCCGTTTTACATGGAACTCTTTCTTAGTCTGTTGCAAAAAGAAAGGCACCTTTCTATATCTGGAAACTCGTTAACTGTAATGACATTCGCATATAGACACAGAATATCATGCATAACATGTTCGAGTCCATAAGTTCTAAGGGTCCTTTTTGCATGTAGCACAAATCTTTCTTTCTTAAACTCCGTGTCTAGTCAAACACTGCCATATAAAATGAAACACAGGGAGTAGTATTCTACGTCAACTTGAGCATTATAGCTTACCAATCTTGGTAAAATCGATGTATATCTAGGAGATGCATCACTTTCACCAGGATTCCGCCTTAGCATACATAATTATTGGAGAAATGATACAAGTTTTTGGAATGAAAATGCAGACTTGCCGTGGAGGCATGGGGCTTGAAGAACTGCACTCAGAAGGAGGAATGGTTCAGTGACACCGTCACAGCTGTGGTTGTTCCTCCATATATCGACAGTGTTGAAATCGTGAAAAGGGCATGGAAGCGATACAACTTAAGCTTAGGTCTTGGCCTAAACAAAGTGGCAGGAAAGGTTTTCAGAATAGGACATCTTGGCAACTTGAATGAGGTAACTTTTCTCTTTACTGCAGATTACATGTCTTATTACACATTCTGTGAAGTCTAACAAGACAACGATTATACGATAATTCCTCGAGCACGTGACTGCTACTATGGAATTCAAGATCATTCTTGAACATGTGACTGTCATCAAGTTCTTTTAGATTGTGGTTTGGTTCAAAGAAAAAGAAAAGGGCAGCCCGCTGCACTAAGCTCCCGCTATGTGCGGGGTCCGGTTGTCTGTGTAGAGATCACAGTTGACATACAACCATATGCATAACTGCATAAGCTCTGGTTTGTTTGTTTATTGGCTCTATATATTCAATATCATCAAGTAAAGGGCTGCTACAACTTACAACTCTATACTGACTAGGCAAAAGCATAAAATCTCCATGTTTATTTTCTTTCTCAGAGGATGTGTTTGGTTCATCTTATAATGATTTTCTGAGTTCAAGGCTTCAAGCACCAAATTAACTCATAAAATTTAGTGTTAATAGTTTCCATTTGGTTCTAGACATATATTTAAGAGTCATATCTCAATATTTTTGTTCTCTTGAATTTGCCACTCCATCATAATTCATTACTTTTCTGGCTTTTTTTTGTTGTTACAAACCTTTTCTTTTGTTTCTTTTCCGATATTATTGTCTCTTCTGTTGAGCCGAGGTTCTCCCAGAAACAGTCTCTCTATCTTTTCAGCGTAGGGGTAAGGTCTGCGTACACTCTACCCTCCCCAGATCCTACTAGTGGGATTTTACTGGGTATGTTGTTGTTGTTGTTATATCCATAATCCATTCCAATTTCCGAGACACAATTTCCTTTTTGGGACGTTCCAAAATGTTTGACACCAGTCTATTTCTATACAACGTTAACGGTGTTATACTATTTACACTTCAACTTAAATATGATGTTTGCTGTCTTTCATCATCACTGCTATATTTTATAAGTCAAATTAACATCTTAAACTCATGCCCAGTCAAATATCGTCACATAACTCGTTCTCTGTTAGTTTGCGCTCTCTTACTTTTATAGGTTTGATATATTTCCTTATTATAGTATAACTTACATAACAAAATCATGTTTTTTTTTTTGGTTTTAGTTGCAACTATTGGGATGTCTTGCTGGAGTGGAAATGGTACTTAAGGATGTTGGTTATCCAGTGAAGTTTGGTAGTGGAGTTGCAGCTGCTAGTACTTTCCTCCAAAATTCCACTCCCCTTATCCCATCCAGAATTTAATTCAATTATTATAAGTATACAAAACCAATGCTTGTAATTATTTCTTTTCATGTCACTTTTGTTCATTGTTCAACAACTGGTTGAGAATACTTTGGTAAAATTGCACAATTTGCTTTTTCTTTTCTCTTCTTTTGACCGTCTGTCATGTGACCAGGGGTTACGTGTTCGAGGCTTCGAGCCGTAAAAACAACCTCTTACAGAAATGTAGGGTAAGACTGCGTACTGTAAACCCTTGTGATCCGGTCCTTCCCCGGACCCCTGTATAGCGGGAGCTTAGTGCACCGAGTTGCGCTTTTTGACTGCCTGTGTTTTCTTTCTTTAGTTTCTAGCCCTTTTAATCCACGTTGATTAATACATGAATAAATTGCATCCAATAAATGAAACAAAGACTTATAAATCAAGCTAATCTAGACAGAATTAACTTAACTTTTTAACAATAAAATTTACAGTTTCAGCCCACAAGGGTTAGTTGAGTAAGTAATTTCCCATGACAGCGTCATAAGTCATAGCTCGTCGCACCGGATTTGCCTAGTGCGGTTTACATCTTCTGTGTGATTTGCAGACTATTGTACAGTGAGCAAGTCACCCCGCGCACACCCTAAGGATAGCAGCTGCGAGTTTTCCTGGGATTATTATTATTATTATTATTATTATTATTATTATTATTATTATTATTATTATTATTATTTCAAACATAATGTTGTCATTATCATGTTAATCTAACAATATAACTATCACAATATTACGTCTAACTTCAAAATTTAGTGGTGTCACTAAATAAAACCAAAACTAAAAAGATCAAGACAATAGATTAGGAATTGCATGTCAAGAGTGTGTTAGCTTTAGCTTTCATTTTTTTTCCTTCTATTTTCTAGGAAAAATGAGAAGAAAGAAACTACTTGTTTACCTCGAAAATACGAATAACAATTAAATTTGATTTGTGGTTTTAAAGATATGTGATTTAGTTCAATACCAATTAATAATCAAGAAATATGAAACATAAATGAAAAAGACAAGTGAATCAAACCAATGTTACCCAACAGGCGGTTACCACGAGCTTAGTGACCTCGAGGTGGGCTTGGAACAATAAGAACAATTAAGCAAGAAAAGTAAAGTAAGAATAGTAGAGCTAAAGGATAATTCTGATGAATAATAGGCAAAAAGTAGAGACTGTATTCTTTTCTCGATGATTCGATCATGTTACAAATGATTGGGGTCCCTTTTATATAATAGGGGAACCCTAAATAAGATATATTTCTATTTACAGTAAGGAATATTCTTGATACAGCTGTCTAACCGCCTAATGCGGAATCGTACAATCCTATTCCGAGATTTGCGTCATGATCTTGGGGCGTGGCAGGAATCTAACTCATTCTGTTACAAATCTACAACGGTACTATTTCGGGGTCGAGCATACTCGGCTTCAATATTCCTCGTACTCCTATCTCCGGGCGTTGCACTCTGTCTCCGAGCTCGAGTCTTGTCCATCGAGCTCGAACTCGCCCTCGCCTTCGAGCCTGTAAATCGGGTAGCCCCGATTTCGACCGTCTATACTACTAACATACTATTAATTAATAATACCACATTGGTTACCATTGAAAATTTATAGCTTGATGGTAATGATTTTGACAATCTAGAAGGGGTCTATAGAAAAAAAGGAATATTACATAAATGTCCCAAATAAGTTCCAACGTATCAACCTTTAGCCATTAATTATAAGCAGAGGCGGATCCAGAATTTGAAGTTTATGGGTTCCTGTCGCAATTTCAAATTAATATACCATAGTAACTAGGTTCACAGTTAGATATTTACAGATATTTAGTAAGGTTTTTAATAAAAATATAGAGTATATGCAAAAGTTACTGGGTTCCCGGGAACCCATATACTATACTCTAGATACGCCCCTGATTATAAACTTACTAAAACTGGCCAAGCACATATAAAAATTGAAAACTCAAATAAATAAGGTTCTTTCTCTCCAAGAATTACACGCAAAGATCTTCTTCCTTATTTTTAAGCGTGGTCAACAACAGTAGATGCAAGACAGTAAGGAAATTTTATGGATGAGGTAGCAAATAAGGCGATGAAATACATACACATATATACACACACACACACACACACACACACACACACACACACACACACACACACACATATATATATATATATATATATATATATATATATATATATATATATATAATAAGATTTCAAAAATCTAAACAAAAAATGATCTTTTCCGATGGGTATGGTTGAAATTCATTGAAAATAGATAGATGAGTCAATATAGTGATGGAGCCAGAATCTTCGTTAAGGGGTGTCAAAATATATAAAAGTAAATATATTAGGAAATTAAGGGGAGCCAACACATAGTATATATTAATGTTGTATTATGGGCCGGGCCCGAGCCTAAATGGGCCAAACGGACCGGGCTTAACGGGCCTGGGCTTAGCAGGACTGGGCTCTGGCGGTCCCGGGCCTCACGGTCCCAGGCTTCGTGGGCTCAACGGGTGGAACCAGCCCGTAATGGGCCTAAGCCCATATGGTCCTGGGCTAAACGGGTCGGGCTCGTGGGCTTAGCGGACCTTGTAGACATGTGATTTTTGACCTTCTCCAAAAAATTTATATTTTAGCACGTAAATATTTAATTTAGGCCTAATATAGCTATTTCAATTCATTTTAACTCTTATTTTATTTTCTTACAAGAAAAATAAAAATTACAAACAAGTATTTTAGTTTATGTACTTTTCATAAAAAAAAAATTAAAAAATAGTACCTTATTTTTATCTTTATATAATTTCAAAAACACAAAAATAGTTTATATTTAGTTTAATTAATTAGGATTAGCTTTGGTATTGTGCAATATTTCTATCTTATTTTAAAATGCAATATGTAGTATTTCAGATTATGAAAAAAATACAAAAACAAATATATATTGCATCTGCATTTTGGATTTTATTTTACATTTTTAGATTAATTAAGTAAGTTGTTGTTGAAAAAATAGAAAAAAATCATTAAAAAAATAGTCATGTTACATTTTACTCTTTAATTTTCAAATTTTGGCAATTTTCTTTTAATTTAGTTTTTAATTAGATGTAATAATTATTAGGGTTAATTAATTTAATTTTCTAAGATAATTTGGGGATAGAAATTAATTTAGGTTTTATTTAAAAAAATGAAAAAAGAGTCTTACCTAACTAATTAGGAAGCTTCTATATTGGTAGGGTAGAACTAACACTAATGAAAATTAAATAATAACACTAACTAGTGGATAATTAAAGAAGTTAAAAGTATAATTTGTATTGAAAAATGCACTAATTTGATGCCTATTTGGATATTAGAGAGCTGGAGAAAGAGGGGAGGGGGCTGGAAAAAAAAGAGCTGAAAAATTAGTGCCTATGTATACATGCTATATACATTGTATATACACTTTATATACACTGAGCATAAGAACGAATTTTTGGACCTAAATCCAAAAAGAAAACTTCTACCATCTAAACCATTAATTACTCACTTATTTAAGAAGCATTAGGTCTTTGAATTACAAAGGAAAACACACACACACACACACCTGGTTGGAAATACAACAGAAACAGTGCAGTACATGAGAGTTTTCCGGTCATCGAGCCGTTGAGGTCGTCATCGAGGTTCCGCTCGTCGTTCTTTGTTCATTTTCAGATCTGTTCGCTTCCATCTGAAGCAATATTTTTGTAAGTTATTCGAATATAACTGCTACATCTACTTCTTTCACTGTTGTCCGTGTCATTTTTAGACCTTGCATGAGGTATATGATCTTATAACGACTGGGTAGGCTGTCTGTTTGTTGAAATGAGATTCATGGTTGATTGTTGCGTTTTAAAATTTCTAAGGATGAATTTGTCTTCATAATACGTATTTGAACCCTTAAAAATACGTATATCATGTTTGTTTAAGCTTTTGATATCTCTAGGAATAGAATTGCATTCTGCCGCATATTGTTCACTATGTATTCCCTGTTTTGCTGCGCTACCACTATGTGCTCCATAACAATCAATTCGATCATGTTTCTGTGATTAGAGTTTCATTTACATTTTTGTTAGAAATTAGCGCTGGTTCTCATGTGTAGCGTACATGATTCACTTTGTATTCTTTTTGTTGTTAGTTTATAAAGAGTTGCCTAGTTTTGTTGTACTTTGCTTAAAATCTTTTGATAGAGTTTTGTTAATTACTTTTTTTGAGTTAAGTTACGTGTTAGAAATAATTGTCAGGTTAGTGTATTGTTCGTTTAATTCCTGTTGATTGAGAGGTTTTTTTTTTTTAGTTTCAATGCAAATGAATTTAAAATTTGAGAAATGAAGGCAAGTTAATCGTGTAAGGTAGTGAAAGGGAAAGAATTTTAGACTTAAAATAGTGTTCATCGTAACTAAATTATTGTGACTACGGTACGGTTCCCGTGGCGTAGTTGTGGTACATAATTTCAAATTAGTTTTAAATACGTATATCCTTAATTCATTTAGTTGAATAGTTTTGAGGCGTGTCATTCACACATTTGAATCATATAATCTATGGCCCTCACATGATTAATCTTAATTCTTTAGAATAATCGAGGTGTGCCATTAGCGAAATTTTCACGGCCTTCGCAAACTTGAAAACGTGTAGTTGCTTTATGTGTGTAATATTAAATTAACTTCCTTAAACTCGGGTGTGCATTTAATGTGACCCAATTCCAATTCTCAACAACGTTAAATAAAATGTGTCGTGGACCACGGGTGCATTTCATGTGGCGTGATTCAAGGCATGTTTTAAATAACGTTGAATCTTTCCTAAAATAATTAAATAAAAGCGGTTAAAAGCTAAAATTGACACATAAGTTCAATATGTATTAAAATCAGATAAATAAGCCGAACATGACAGTTGAGCGACCGTGCTAGAACCACGGAACCCGAAAATGCCTAACACCTTCTCCCGGGTTAACAGAATTCCTTACTCGGATTTCTGGTTCGCGGACTGTTAAACAGAGTCATATTTTCCTCGATTCGGGATTCAACCAGTGATTTGGGACACCATAAATCTCCCAAGTGGCGACTCTGATAATAAATAAATAACCCCGCTTCGATTGTCACTTAAATTGGAAAAACTCCTTTATGCCCTCCCGGGGGTATAGTGAAAAAGGAGGTGTGATAGCTTTGGCGACTCTGCTGGGGACATTAACCCAGAACCACTGGTTCAGGTTTAGAAATTTGTGCTTGGAATAATTGTTATATTGGCTTTATTTATTATCTGATTTTATTACATTTTTTTAATCTAATGTGCTAAATGTTGCTTTTACCGCTTTGTTATTCTGTGAATTGTATATAAATTGTTACGAAACCCATCTTCTCTCTGAGTCTTCTAAATCATGAAGAAGGGTGCACTTCGTGTGACTTCTTTTCTGTTTAGAGTCAATCTCATTTTTTTAGAACGAGGTTCGGATAAGTTGCTAAGCCGGTGAAGCTTTTGTATTCCCGGTGCGCTGCCTCCTCCTCGGCTCGAGTTGTCTGCTCGGGTAAGCCAGGTTTAGAACAATACACTCAGATTTTAAACCTAGTATGATAAAACCACATGCCGGATCCCTAGTAGGAACGTTTGTTTGCATCATGTGCATTTGACTTTGCAGACTCAATACAGGGGTTGGGTCTGTCTAGGATAGGTGTACCTGAAATAAAAAAGACCATCATGATGCATCTTACTTGCTACATGTGCATTTATATGATTTGGACTCGCATGCTGACCGGTTTTTAAATATTGGGAAAAATGAAAAAAAATGAAAAAAAGAAGAGAAATAGCAGTGTAGAGGGTTAAGAGAGTTAATCACTAGTTTTGAAAATACCAATGCTCGAATAGTGTCGAAATTCTGCCAAATTTTTTTAGAAAATGAAAAAAAAGTTTTTATTTTAAATAGTTTGTTTTATTCAAAAAGCAAAAAAAAAGTCTTTATTTTTAGTTTGTCTTGTTTTCAAAATAGTTTATTTAGGAAAAAAATAGTCTATTTTATTTGCCCGAACTACGTCGGTTTGATTCTCACCAGATGTGAGATACGTAGGCAACCCTCATCGGGTCCAACTTCCCTTTTTTGCAAAAATACCCAGAAAATGTCAAAAAATTTATTATAAGTCGGGCGGTGCCGTTGTTGTCAAAAATAGCCAAATGTTCCTGAAAGGAACGTCGGAAGACTGACTTTGCATAAACGAACACTTTTGGTCATTTGTTTTTGAATTTTGACCAATTAGCCCACACTGCCTTAGAATCCTCGTCCCCGAGGCTCTGTAAGGTCGTGTTCTCAATGTCGGGTTACTATTTTGGAAAACCAGTAAAGAATCTTAAATAAATCAAGTGATGTTGTTTTTGTCAAAAATAGCCAAATGTTCCCAAAAGGGACGCCGGAAGGCTGACTTTGCATAAACAGCCACTTTTGATCATCCTTTAGAGTTTTGATTGGTTGACCCTCACATGCTTCATCCCCGAAGTGCTGAAAGGCCGTGTTCGAAAAATCAGATCTTTCTTTCTGAAAATATAGTCAAATCATTTTTTGAGTCAAATAATTTTTTGCTTTTGTTTAAATTGCCTTAATAAATGTGCAGGATGAGCACAAGTGAAAACAAACCCTTCACCATCTTTAGCGAGGTCCCTCTCCAGCTCCATATGTGGTGGGATGATTTGGGAAAATGCAGCAAAGAAATAGTGGTCAAAGTCTTGGGGGGTCTCATCAGTCTACTAAATGTCAAGGCAAGGACGGATGTCATCGAGGCTTTGATACCATTTTGGGACCTGATCCGAAATGTATTTCGCTTTGCGGATTTTGATCTTACACCCACACTGGATGAAGTAGCAGGTTATACGGGGATGAATGTGAATATGAGAAGTTAGTATCTCTTGTCACCAAGGCCGGTATCACCACACCGATTGCTGGACTTGTTAAATATCAGTCGGACTGTGCAAAATAATGATTTATCAAAAGGATGTTGCGCTCTTCAGTTCTTATATCAGCATTATGGTAATCCGCGGGGTTTTGACGAGCCAAATTTGGGACTGACTCACGCCGGAAATAGAGGTAAATGGGAAGCAAGACGAACCTTGGCATTCATAACGGCATTCTTGGGAATCATGGTTTGCCCATGAGACGACAAGAAAATAGAGATAGGTCTCGTGGGGATGGTTGATGTCGCAATGAAAAGGGCTGACAACACTATAGTTCCCCTGATCTTATCAGAAATATACCGAGCATTGACCGTGTGTAAGGAGGGAGGAAGTTTTTTCCAAGGTTGCAATCTATTACTTCAGTTGTGGATACAGGAACATCTCTGCCATCGAGTGGGGTATATGAACTTCGGGCTGACTGGTTTAAACTTCATTAAAAAGTTTGAGAAGCGGGTAACGGGTGTTGCATTACCCGAGGGTACTGGAGATTGGTTTATACGACTGAGATCACTAACGGTAGACCAAATTGAATGGGCGTTTGGGTGGTTGCCCGCTACTGAAGCAATATACATGTCGGCCAAAGAATGTTATGTTCTTCTGATGGGTGTCCGTAGTATCCAACCATACGCTCCCCATCGGGTATTGCGTCAATTGGGAATGTTCCAGATTATCCCTCATGATGAAGATTTGAGAAAGCATACCATTGAGCTAAGACCGAATGCCACAGCCCCGGAAGATACAATTCGCAAATTGTGGCATGAATGCAGATTCCTTGAGCCCAAAACTATGGTGCGAGATTTAGCCAAAGGCGAGGTGGACCCGACGTATGATGCATGGTTTGGGAAAAGGTTCCAGATTCGTCAAAGGCCTGCTAAAAGAGACAATGTCCAGCAATTCACGGATGACTTGCAAGAATAATGGGGCTGGCTGGCAAGAGAAGAAGGCTATCGGGTTGAAATTGGCAAGCTGAAACAGCAAATTCAGGATCTGAAATATGAAAATAGCGTGCAAGTCGATGCTGACACAGGAAAAAAGAACAGACTGACTCAAGCAAATAAGGCCTTGAAAGCCCAAATCCAACGAGTCAAAATGGATGCCGACAACCAACAAAGGAGGCGGTCTGATAACTAGGTTGAGAAACCAAGTCATTGAAAGCCGAGAGGGTTTGGCAAGATCAGAGGCCTGCATAGCAAGATTTTGGGCCAGATGGGCAAAAGGTACAACAGCGCGAGCAAAGCACTTACGGCAAGTGAGAAGGGATTATGAAGCGAGCATTGAAATATTAAGAGAAACAAATTCCACTCTCAAAGATCGGGTCTTTAAACAAGCCCGAGATGCCAGAACGGAAAGGAAGCGCTGCTATGATTTAATGGCCCGAATGGAAGAACAAATAGAGAGGTTCCAAGATCAACTCGTTGACAACGCTCAAGTACTGGGAGCAAAGAATCAACGAATAGAGAAACTGTTCATGGAAAGGGATAGAATCAGGGGTAAAATTGAGGAGATTGGGCATTACGTCACTATGAGGTGCCTAGAATGTGAGGAAATACCCCGTGATACCCTTTTTGCTTCAGTCATGGGTTACGTCCACCGAATCATGGAAGAATTGAAAAGCTTGCAAAGGGGCCTTGCACCAAAGCCCGCAGAAAGGCAGAACGATGCCCCGTGGGCACCAAAATTTAAAGCGTTAATGTACTCCTAGTTCAAATCTGTATTTTTCTGTTTTCAAAAGTCTGTTGTCTGTCCGTGGGTTTCCTTTTGGCATCAAATTATGTTAGTACTTCGGAGTCTGTATTTTGTTTTCCTTGTCCAAATGGGTAGTTTGTAATAGAAGTTTTAGTAATGAAATAAATTTTCCAAAAATTGGTGTCTTAATTTGTGGTAGAACTACGCAAGGTCTGATTAATGCGGGGACATGATACGTAGGAAATCCACATAAGATTCGACCACCGCTAAAAGAAAAAGTGAATAAAAGAAAGGAAAAGAAAGAAACAAAAAGAGAGAAAGAGAAAGCAAATAAAGGAAGGTTTCAAAAACACCTAAAGGGCACAAGTAAAATAAGTCGGGATGATGCATACAGAGCAAAGACATGTTAGAAATGGTTAAACTGCCTAGAAACATTGTATTCCCTAACGTGCAATTGCAATATGTGTTAAACTCTAACGCTAACAAGTTTGTTGTTTTCCAGAGATTTCAAACCAGTTAGTTTGTTAGAACGTTCTGGCAGATTACTATTACCAAACAAGATCCAAAGGGCCCATACCGAAAAGCATGACTAACTCAGAAAAACAATGTTGAAAAGGAAAGGACGGAAAGTCAGATGCTGAAAGAGGCAATGGAAAAAATGAGACTGGAGATGAACGAAATGCAACTAACCCTGGCTAGGGTACAAAAGGGGCCCGAACCACCCGTTACTCCTACTCTCCCACCAGGACACGCGTCGGAATACCCTTCACCCGGCCCTTCAACAAACTTCCCAAGTCACCACTACTATCAGGGAAGAAATCCCTATGATCCCCAAGCTCCACCACCCAATCAGAACCTTCCCCCACCAAATGTTCATGTTTTCGTGGCACCCCCACCAGCCACGTTACAAAGATCATCCAGTGGGCCGTTGTTTCAGGCTCACGATAACCAATATTACCCCCTGAACCTACCCTCAAAGCACCCGAGCCATATACTTATAATCCTTACTTTGAAATCCCGGTGGAGACTGAAAAGCCGGCTATGGGCTCGGAGCAGGATGAAGTGCTTCGAAAATTTAAAAGCCTGGAGCAGTCCTTCAGGAATATACATGGTTTAGGCAATCAGGTCAGTGTAGCTTGTAAAGATCTATGTCCTTTCCCTGATGTTCAATTACTGGCAAGGTTCAAGATGCCAAAGTTTGATCTATACGAGGGGCACAGTGATCCAATGACACATCTGCGAGGGTTTTGCAGCAAGATGAGAGGAGCAGGTGGTAAAGATGAGCTGCTAATAGCTTACTTTGGTCAAAGTCTAATTGGGTCTACATTGGAATGGTACACAAGATAGGATCTAAGCAGGTGGTACACCTGGGACGATCTAGAACAAGCATTCGCAGGTCACTTCCAGTACAACCTTGAGATCGTCCCTGACCATCTCACATTGCTAAAACTTGAGAAGAAGCCGGGAGAGATCTTTTGAGAATTTGGGTTCCGATGGAGAGAACAGGCAGCAAGAGTTGATCCTCCGATGAGAGAGAGGGAAATGGTGGACTACTTTCTGCAGACTCTAGAACCAACTTACTTTGGTCACTTGGTGACGTTAGTTGGCAAATCTTTCAACGAGGTGGTGAAAATGGGCGGTATGATTGAAGAGGGACTTAAGTCCAACAAAATCCTGAGCTATTCGGCAATCAAAGCAACAACTCAGGCCATTCAGAGCGGCACGAGAGGTGCGCTCGGGAAGAAGAAAAGAGAAGAGGTCGCAACAATAGAGGCAGGTAATTGGTCCATATTGAGAGGTCATTTCCCCCACTACCAAGCCAGACCCCATCACCCAAATTACCCACACACTCCAAATTACCCCCACAACCCTACTGCCCACTACAAGAACTACATTTCTCTGTCCATGAAGCCCAGACATAAACCCAACCTCCGGCTCGCCCACAGTGGCGTGCGCCGGCTCCCCAAAATACCTATCCACCTCCACATAATATATATCCACCTCCACAAAACATATATCCACCACCAAGGGCCTACAGGAATCCCGCAGGGCCAGGTTTCCGGGGGAATCAAGCTTTCAGAAATGAAACCTATACTGCTTTGTTCCACAAATTAAGGCCATTAGGTTTGTTGATTCCTGTTGAGCCCAGATTGTCGAATCCCCTTCCCCAAAATATGGACCACTCGGTAAGCTGTGAGTATTGTTCGGGGGCTCCCGGACATGATACCGAGAAATGCTAGAAGTTGAAACGTGTAGTGCAAGATCTTATTAACACCAACAAAATCGAGGTTCAGACACCGGAGGCACCCAACATCAATCAGAACCCGTTTCCAGCACACTACAAAACCCACATGATCGAGCTTGTGCACGAAGGAGGGGAGCTAAAGAAACCCTCACAGATGGTGATGATGATCCGTGCCAGCCCAAAAAATAGTCGACAGGTGGAAAAGAGGTGGTAAAGTTGGAAAAGGTAGACGTCGAGCCAGTAGTGGTGATGGGGAAGAGTTTTCCTGTTGTTGCAAAGAATCCATAGCCAGTCAAAGTAACGGTGTGAGGGGTACCAAGCAAGCCAGCATGCATAGGGCCAGTTGTCATCAGGCCAATAATGTAGATGTCGATAACCAGCGAGAAAGGCATGTCATGGAGATACAGTAAAGCGATGGTAATATACAAAGGGAAGGAGGTTGTGGAAGAAGTATGTGAGGCCCAGGGCTTAACTCGTTTGGGAAGGTGTTTTGCTCCCGTAGAGTTAAGAAGGTCCAACCCAGTGGTGGTAAAGAAGCCAGTGACGGAGGAAGAGGCTGAGGAGTTTTTGAATAAAATGAAGGCACAAGACTACTTCATTGTGAAGCAGTTAAGAAAGACCCCAGCGCAGATTTCGTTACTATCACTGCTGATCCATTCCAGTGATCATTGTCAGGCACGGATGAAAATCCTGAATGAGGCCCATGTTCCGGATAAAATCTCTGTAAATCACTTGGAGAGGATAGTGCACAAAATCTTCGAGGTAAACCGAGTGACGTTTTCTGATGATGAATTACCAGCAAAGGGTACAGAAAACAACAAAGCCTTATACTTGACCATGAAATGCGAAGATTCGGTGGTCACTCGAGTATTGATTGATAATGGATCAAGCACAAACATCTGTACTTTGACTACTCTGAACAAGCTTAAAGTTTATCATGAATGTATTCACAGGAACAACGTCTGCGTCCGAGGTTTCGATGGAGGTGGTACCGACACGGTGGGTGATATCATACTAGGATTGACCATTGGTCTAGTAGAATTCACCATGGAATTCCAAGTGGTAGACGTGGCAGTATCAAACAATCTTCTATTGGGGAGACCCTGGATCCATACCGCCAAAGCAGTGCCTTCTACATTGCACCAGATGGTAAAATTTGAATGGGACAGGCAGGAGATAGTGGTGCACGGGGATGACGGTAGAGGCATTGTGAGTGATGTCGTTGTGCCATTCATAGAAACGGATGACGTCAAAGGTCCATGGGTGTACCAGGTTTTCGACGCGGTTTCAGTGGATAAAATTTCTGAAGGCAAGGACCTTCCACTTCCCAGGATCGCAGCTGCGACCTTCATGGTAGCCTCGGAAATGCTAAACAGCGGGTTTGTACCAGGAAAAGGTTTGGGGTTGATCTGCAAGGTATGGTCCAGCCAGTTTCTTTGTCCAAGAACCTGGACACTTTTGGGCTAGGATTCAAGCCTACGACAGCAGATGTAAGGCGGACCTGAAAGTTGAAGAAGAAAGTTTGGGTTCTTCCCAAGCTAGTTTCACGTCTTTCTAGATCCTTTGTCAGAGCAGGTATCAGAAGGTTGTCAGTCCCCAAAATTTTCAGACCTCTGATTGGGTCAGATAGAGATTTGAATCAGGGTTTTGAAAGGTTGTTCGCCGACGTCAACGTGATAGAAGTTGGAGAAGGTTCCAGTAGGGCAGATATACAGTTTGTAGGGCCTAGGACCAATATCAACAATTGGACAGCTACTCCTCTTACTACCCGGACGGAGTCTTGGTAGTAGGCTCTGGATTTTCTTTCTTGTTTTCTGGATTATTCCAGAGTTGTAATCCAGTTTTGTTTTATTTTTGTATTCGACAAAAGCGTGAAACTCTGTTATCCCACATTTTAATAAAGTGAAAGTTTTCTCTCTTTATTTTGTTTTAATTCTGTTTTCTTCTTTTCTCTTTCTGAACAGTTCTCTTTATACTGGTTCTAATGACATGGCATGCACAACGGATCTTCAACCTAGTCTAAAAAATTAATCTGATTCCGAACTAATTGTACAAGAGGTCGATTATGATGATGAATCGGAATATGATGAGGATGAAGCCTTTGAAGAGATAAACAGAGAATTAAGCCAGTTCGAAGATAAACCCAAGCCCAATTTGAATGACACTGAAGCTGTCAATTTAGGGGATACAGACGATGTCAGAAAATCAAAATAAGCATCCAAATTGAGCCGAACATCAGGGAGGAACTAATCAAAGCACTCATTGAATTCAAAGATGTTTTTGCATGGTCGTACGATGACATGTCGGGCTTAAGCACCGATCTAGTGGTTCACAAATTTCCTACTGACCCGGTGTGCCCTACTTCAAGCAGAAATTGAGGAAGTTCAAGACAGATATAAGTGTGAAGATTAAAGAAGAAGTAACCAAGCAGCTGCAGGCAAAGGTTATTCGGGTCACTCGATATCCTGATTGGTTGGCTAATATGGTGCTAGTGCCGAAAAAAGATGGGAAGATCAGAGTGTGTATCGATTACCGCAATTTGAATAGGGCAAGCCCTAAGGACAACTTTCCATTACCCAACATCCATATCTTGATCAATAATTGTGCCGGCCGTGAGATTGGGTCTTTTGTAGATTGTTATGCTGGGTATCATCAGATTCTGATGGATAAAGAAGATGCGGAAAAGACGACATTCATTACGCCGTGGGGGACTTATTGCTACTGGGTGATGCCTTTTGGCTTGAAAAACGCTGGGGCAACGTACATGAGAGCAATGACTACGATGTTTCATGACATGATACACAAAGAGATTGAGGTGTACGTAGATGATGTGA
The DNA here is from genome assembly GCF_000393655.2 of Nicotiana sylvestris. Taxonomy (NCBI): domain Eukaryota; kingdom Viridiplantae; phylum Streptophyta; class Magnoliopsida; order Solanales; family Solanaceae; genus Nicotiana; species Nicotiana sylvestris. Next base: position 4,139,438 of record NC_091066.1, on the reverse strand, counting down.
TCATAAAATCTAAGCGTCAAGAAGAACACGTGGCAGACCTAAGGAAGTTTTTCCAAAGACTTCAAAGGTACGACATTAAGCTCAACCCTGCCAAATGTGCATTTGGTGTTCCATCTGGAAAGCTGTTGGGATTCATCGTCAGTCGGCGAGGCATTGAATTGGACCCGTCAAAAATCAACTCCATCCAGGAATTGCCACCGCTGAAGAACAAAACAGAAATAATGAGTCTGTTGGGAAGGTTGAACTCCATCTACTCCATCTACTCCAGAAATAGAAATCAACTCCATCTACTGAAGAAAGATGCTGCGGTAGAATGGACGGCAGAATGTCAGGAAGCCTTCGACCAAATCAAGGGGTATCTATCAAACCCACCTGTGTTGGTCCCACCTGAACCAGGAAGACCGTTGATTCTCTATCTAACGGTACTGGAGAATTCATTTGGTTGCGTACTAGGGCAACATGATATCACAGGAATAAAAGAGCAAGCCATCTATTATCTCAGTAAGAAGTTTACGGTCTATGAGGTTAAGTACACTCAACTTGAGAAGATATTCTGCGCCCTAACTTGGTTGGCACAGAAGTTTAAACATTATCTGTCATCATATACTACTTATCTCATTTCACGCCTGGATCCACTGAAGTATATTTTCTAGAAGCCTATGCCCACAGGGAGGTTAGCGAAATGGAAAATATTACTCACGGAGTTCGACATCGTCTATGTGATGAGGACGGCCATGAAAGTCCAAGCATTGGCCGATCAGTTGGCTAAGAATCCTGTTGATAAAGAATATGAGTCATTGAGGACGTACTTTCTTGATGAAGAAGTGATGCATATAGATGAGTTGGAATTATCTGAGGAACCAGGTTGGGAGCTCTTCTTTGATGGAGCCGCAAATGCGAAAGGAGTTGGAATAGGAGCGGTACTTATTTCTGAAACAGGACATCATTATCCTGTTACGGCACAACTACGTTTCTATTGTACCAATAACATAGTTGAATATGAGGCATGCATTTTGGGCTTACGGTTAGCTGCAGACATGGATGTCCAGGACGTCTTGGTCTTGGGAGACTCGGACCTCCTGGTGCATCAAATCCAGGGTGAATGGGAAACACGGGATTTGAAGCTTATACCATATTGACAATGTTTGCATGATCTGAGCAAGCGATTTCGATCAATGGAGTTCAGACACATCCCAAGGGTTCACAATGAGGTTGCCGATGCTTTGGCCACTTTAGCATCAATGTTGCACCACCCAGACAAAATTCATGTTGACCCGTTGCATATCCAAGTTCGTGATCAGCATGCTTATTGCAACATGATAGAGGAAGAAATGGATGGCGAGCCATGGTTTTATGATGTCAAGGAATACCTCAGGATGGAGATATACCCAGAGCAGGCCACCGGAGATCAAAAGAGAGCCATTCGGCGATTGGAAAATGGATTTTTCCTCAGTGGAGGAGTGTTATACAAAAGAACACCAGATTTGGGATTGTTGAGATGTATAGATGCTGGTCAAGCCACGACAGTGATGACAGAGGTACATGCGGGAGTTTGTGGGCCACATATGAGCGGATATGTATTGGCAAAGAAGATTCTTCGAGCAGGGTATTATTGGCTCACTATGGAGTGTGATTGTAACTCAATTTCGTGCGAAAATGCCATTAGTGTCAGATACACAGAGATTTGATTCATTCTCCGCCAACAGAATTGCATACAATGTCAGTACCATGGACATTTGTTGCATGGGGCATGGATGTCATTGGACAGATTGAGCCAGCAGCTTCCAACGGTCATAGGTTCATTCTGGTCACCATCGATTATTTCACCTAGTGGGTTGAGGCTAAAACTTTCAAGTCGGTAACCAAGAAGGCAGTGGTGGATTTCGTTCATTCCCACATCATCTGTAGTTGGGATCCCCAAAGTGATCATCACGGATAATGTTGTTAATCTTAATAGCAGTTTGATGAAATAAGTATGTCAACAGTTCAAGATTACACACCGTAATTCCACCCCGTATCGTCCCAAGGCGAATGGCGCGGTTGAGGCAGCCAACAAGAACATACAGAAGATATTGAGGAAGATGGTAGAAGGGTCCAGGCAATGGCATGAAAAGTTGCCATTTGCACTGTTGGGATATCGCACTACTGTCCGCACTTCAGTAGGTGCAACTCCTTATTTGTTGGTATACAGAACTGAAGCAGTGATACCGGTAGAAGTAGAAATTTCGTCCATCCGGATTATCGCTGAGGCTGGGATTGATGATGATGAATGGGTCAAAGCCCGATTGGTGTAGTTGAGCTTGATTGATGAAAAGAGATTGGCAACAGTATGTAATGGATAGTTGTATCAAAAGAGGATGGAAAGAGCATATAATAAGAAGGTGCATCCAAGGAAATTTGAAGTAGGACAGTATGTGCTGAAACGAATCTTGCCACATCAGGCCGAAGCAAAGGGCAAGTTCGTCCCGAATTGGCAAGGGCCGTTTATTGTGACCAGACTGTTATCCAATGGTGCCTTATGTCTGACAGATGTCGAGGGAAGATTCATCGACATGACTATCAATATTATGTGTAATTCCTTTGATTGCAATTGATGTTTGTCTGTTTGTACTTGGCATTTATCGGAGAATGAAATGACGGAGGCAATTCTTTCTTCTATCCAAACATTTTAACATTTGCTTCCCCCTTTGAGCCTTATTTATTCTTTCATAACCCTCTCTTGGAATCACTAATGAACATGAAAAAAAAGGAAGAAAAAATAATAACAAAACCAAAAAAAAGCCACAAGAAAAAGAAATACAAAGGAATCGAATGAACTACGTTCGACCTGATTCCTCAAAGAGGATACGTAGGTGCCTCACAGCTCGGTCATAGTATAACAAAAATAAAAAATCCCTCAAACAAGAAAATTGGGGCAGAAGTTATGTTTTAAATTGTGGAAAAATTGTAATGTTTTACCCATTAAATTTATTTTGAATCTTTTGATATCCTTTTCCTTTTAGACCCACACAAAAACCCATATTTGATGTCCAAAAAGACCTCCCGATCAGTATCCGAGAGATGCCGAGCAGGCAAATGAAATCCGAGAATAACACACTGATCCCCGACTGAAAGAGGATTATGAGCCGATGGAATTGATAGCCAAAGGAATCCCCAGCAGAGAGAATCTTATCGGCAACACTCTAATCCCCAGCTGAGAAAGAGAAAATAAAATGAGAGAGTCTTATGGTGAAAACCTTCACAGGCACCATAAGGCGACGAAAGTTGAGAAACAAAATAAGAGAGTCTTATGGTGAAAACCTTCATAGGCACCAGAAGGCGACGGGAGTTGAGATAAATGAGAGAGTCTTACTAGTGAAAACCCCTCGAAGGGCAGTATGAGGCGACAAGATAAGATTGGCAGAAAGGATCCGTCGAGGCATCAAGCAATGCAGAAGTGTTGATTTGGCAAAAAGAGTTCGGTGCCTGCATATCCCCCAGTGAAATGAGGCCACCAGAAAGATTGATTGATACAAATAGATTGGGTTGATTAATCCGGAATACACGACATGATCGTTGGGATCGGTTATATCATTCAGATTAGTCCTTTTCCTTTTCTTCTCCCCAGCATTCATTCGGAAAGACTTCTTCTTTTTCCATCTTTTGAAATCATCACTTTTCATTTCTTTTGTTTTAAGAATTTTTCCTTCAGCAATTTGTTTTGAGAAAGCTTTTTCAGAGCTTACTACCAGTTGCCAAAATGGTGCAAAGCAAAATGCGAATAGGACAGGCCAAAGATAAGGCGACAAAGCAAAAAGAAGTTTATCGCAAGACCAAATGATGAATGGGTCTAGATTCCAAGAGGACCAAATTTCCAGGGGAAGTTGGAGAAAAACAGAAAAAACAATAGTTGAAAAGTTATGGATCAAATTCCAAGAGGATCCTCAGCAGATTTGCGAGATGCAGGAACAACTCCGACAGATTATCGACCAAGTTCCGCGATGGTCGGACAACACAGAGCGGGGAAGGAAGAGAAAAGAAAAACCATCCCCAGCAGGAATATCATCCCCAGCAAATAATATCATCCCTAGCAAGTTTTGTAATAAAACACAAAGCAGGGAAAGGAAAAACGGAAAAACCATCCCCAGTAGGAGTGGCACGACCACTCACCACGTTTTAAACTAACAAATTTTTCTTTGATTTGAAGCAGGGAAAGGAAATGTTATTGACAGCGGAAAGACATGGCCACAAAGAAGATTATCAAACTGGGGCAGAAAATTTTCTCTCATTACAAAAATTTTCTTGAAATCAGATACCTACTTGGGGAATATGGAAGATAACACAAGTTTTGAAGGAAGTGGAATCCCCAATAGTTTACGGGAGAAGACAATACAAGTTTTAAAGAAAGCAATCTTGGAAGAAGCAAGATAACCCAAGTTTTAAGGGTAGTGGTCTTTGAATCAGTATCATCCCCACCATTGTTAAAAGGAGGAAAGTAACTAGTTTTAAAGAAGGAAGATAATTCCCCAGCAGTGTTATCCCCGGCAGGTTTCAGAGAAGAGAAAACACCAGTTTGAGAGAAGTAATTACTGATGAAGTCAGGAGCCCACCTATAGAATGGAGGTTGTTAAATTTTAAGTTGGAGTTAGGAGCCCTCCTGGAGAATGGAGGTTGTTATAATTTTAAGTCGAAGAAGTCAGGAGCCCGTCTGTAGAATGGAGGTTGTTAAATTTTAAGTTGATGAAGTCAGGAACCCGCCTGTAGAATGGAAGTTGTTAAATTTTAAGTTGATGAAGTCAGGAGCCCGCCTGTAGAACGGAGGTTGTTAAATTTTAAGTTGATGAAAAGTCAGGAGCCCGCCTGTAGAAGGGAGGTTGTTAAATTTTAAGTTGATGAAGTCAGGAGCCCGCCTGTAGAACAGAGGTTGTTATAATTCAAGTGTTGAAGTCAGGAGCCCGCCTGGAGAACAGAGGCATACATTTCAAGTTTCAGAAGTCAGGAGCCCGCCTGAAGAACAGAGGTATTACAATTCAAGTTTTAATTTTCAAATTCTTATCAATATCTGGTAGTATGATGCTCAGCCACCAAACGTGGGCAAGAAATTTTCTTTGTTGTATCTATTTTGCTGAAGTCAGGAGCCCGCCTGGAGAACAGAGGAATACATTTCAAGTTTTGAAGTCAGGAGCCCGCCTGGAGAACAGAGGAGTACAATTCAAGTGTTGAAGTCAGGAGCTCGCTTGGAGAACAGAGAAGTCAGGAGCCCGCCTGGAGAACAGAGGAATACATTTCAAATGTCGAAGTCAGGAGCTTGCCTGGATAACAGAGGGATACATTTCACGTTTTGAAGTGAGGAGCCCGCCTGAAAAATAGAGAAGTCAGGAGCCCGCCTGGAGAACAGAGGAATACCTTTTTAAGTCATGTAGTCAGTAAACCGCCGAGAGAGCGGAGGAATATAACAAAAATCAAGAGAAATACATTCAAGATCAAGAAGTCAGGAGCTCGCCTAGAGAGCAGAGGAAGACGACAATGATCAAGATGGAACATTTAAAGGATCAGTAATCAGGTACTAGCATAGCGAGAGGGAGATCATTTCAAGAAGTCGGTGCAAAGCGGCAACAATGGATTTCACCGGGAGAATACAAGTCAACATGGCAACAAGAGTTGCAAGATCGAGTTTGAAAATGTAGATAGAAATCTTGTAACTCATAGTTGATAGACTTAGTTTTTTTTTTCATTTTGATGTAATAACAGGACCGCGGATCAGAACCTCGACGGAACGGCACCTCGACTGGCTCTCCACCTCGACATACTCAATCATCTCACTCACTTCTGAACTACACGTGACCTGATTCCTTTATAGCCAAGGATATGTAGGCAGCCCAAATACCAGGGCTCGGTCACATTTCCCTTTTCTCTTAAGTTTTGGTCTCTTTACATAAGGGTCGGGTCAAAAAACATGTCTAGTCGTTCTTTGTCTGAAAACTCTTCGCGTTTCCAGTCAAAGAGGGGCAGCTGTAGACATGTGATTTTTGACCTTCCCCAAAGTTTTTATATTTTAGCACGTAAATATTTAATTTAGGCCTAATATAGCTATTTCAACTCATTTTAACTCTTTTATTTTATTTTCTTAAAAGAAAAATAAAAATTACAAACAAGTATTTTAGTTTATGTACTTTTCATAAAAAAAAAATTAAAAAATAGTACCTTATTTTTATCTTTATATAATTTCAAAAACACAAAAATAGTTTATATTTAATTTAATTAATTAGGATTAGCTTTGGTATTGTGCAATATTTCTATCTTATTTTAAAATGCAATATGTAGTATTTCAGATTATGAAAAAAATACAAAAACAAATATATATTGCATCTGCATTTTGGATTTTATTTTACATTTTTAGATTAATTAAGTAAGTTGTTGTTGAAAAAATAGAAAAAAATCATTAAAAAAATAGTCATGTTACATTTTACTCTTTAATTTTCAAATTTTGGCAATTTTCTTTTAATTTGGTTTTTAATTAGTTGTAATAATTATTAGGGTTAATTAATTTAATTTTCTAAGATAATTTGGGGATAGAAATTAATTTAGGTTTATTTAAAAAAAATGGAAAAAGAGTCTTACCTAACTAATTAGGAAGCTTCTATATTGGTAGGGTAAAACTAACACTAATGAAAATTAAATAATAACACTAACTAGTGGATAATTAAAGAAGTTAAACGTATAATTTGTAATGGAAAATGCACTAATTTGATGCCTATTTGGAGATTAGAGAGCTGGAGAAAGAGGGGAGAGGGCTGGAAAAAAAAAGAGCTGAAAAATTAGTGCATATGTATACACGCTATGTACACTATATATACACTTTATATACACTTTATATACACTGAGCAGAATAACGAATTTTTGGACCTAAATCCAAAAAGAAAACTTCTACCATCTAAACCATTAATTATTCACTTATTTAAGAAGCAGTAGGTCTTTGAATTACAAAGGAAAAAACACACACACAAACACACCTAGTCGGAAATACAGCAGAAACAGTGACAATACATGAAAGTTTTCCAGTCATCGAGCCGTTGAGGTCGTCATCGAGGTTCCGCTCGTCGCTCTTTGTTCATTTTCAGATCTGTTCGCTTCCATATGAAGCAATATTTTTCTAAGTTATTCGAATATAACTGCTACATCTACTTCTTTCACTGTTGTCCGTGTCATTTTTAGACCTTGCATGAGGTATATGATCTTATAACGACTGGGTAGGCTGTCTGTTTGTTGAAATGAGATTCATGGTTGATTGTTGCGTTTTGAAATTTCTAAGGATGACATTGTCTTCATAATACGTATTTGAACCCTTAAAAATACGTATATCATGTTTGTTTAAGCTGTTGATATCTCTAGGAATAGAATTGCATTCTGCCGCATATTGTTCACTATGTATTCCCTGTTTTGCTGCGCTACCACTATGTGCTCCATAACAATCAATTCAATCATGTTTTTGTGATTAGTGTTTCATTTACATTTTTGTTAGAAATTAGCGTTGTTTCTCATGTGTAGCGTACATGATTCACTTTGTATTCTTTTTATTGTTAGTTTATAAAAAGTTGCCTAGTTTTGTTGTACTTTGCTTAAAATCTTTTGATAGAGTTTTGTTAATTACTTTTTTTTATTTAAGTTACGTGTTAGAAATAATTGTCAGGTTAGTGTATTGTTCATTTAATTCCTGTTGATTGAGAGGTTTTTTTTTAGTTTCAATGCAAATGAATTTAAAATTTGAGAAATGAAGGCAAGTTAATCGTGTAAGGTAGTGAAAGGGGAAAGAATTTTAGACTTAAAATAGTGTTCATCGTAACTAAATTATCATGACTACGGTACGGTTCCCGTGGTGTAGTTGTGGTACATAATTTCAAATTAGCTTTAAATACGTATATCCTTAATTCATTTAGTTGAATAGTTTTGAGGTGTGCCATTCACACATTTGAATCATATAACCTATGGCCCTCACTTGATTAATCTTAATTCTTTAGAATAATCGAGGTGTGCCATTAGCGAACTTTCCACGGCCCTCGCAAACTTGAAAACGTGTAGTTGCTTTATGTGTGTAATATTAAATTAACTTCCTTAAACTCGGGTGTGCATTTAATGTGACCCAATTTCAATTCTCAACAACGTTAAATAAAATGTGTCGTGGACCACGGGTGCATTTCATGTGGCGTGGTTCAAGGCATGTTTTAAATAACGTTGAATCTTTCCTAAAATAATTAAATAAAAGCGGTTAAAAGCTAAAATTGGCACATAGGTTCAACATATATTAAATCAGACAAATAAGCCGAATATGACAGTTGAGCGACCGTGCTAGAACCACGGAACCCGTAAATGCCTAACACCTTCTCCCGGGTTAACAGAATTCCTTACTCGGATTTCTGATTCGCAGACTGTTAAACAGAGTCATATTTTCCTCGATTTGGGATTCAACTGGTGACTTGGGACACCATAAACCTCCCAAATGGCGACTCTGATAATAAATAAATAACCCCGCTTAGATTGTTACTTAAATTGGAAAAACTCTGTTATACCCTCCCCGGGGTATAGTGAAAAAGGCGGTGTGACAGCTCTTGCGACTCTGCTGGGGACATTAACCCAGAACCACTGGTTCAGGGTTAGAAATTTGAGCTTGGAATAATTGTTATATTGGCTTTATTTATTATCTGATTTTATTATATTTTTTTCATCTAATGTGCTAAATGTTGCTTTTACCGCTTTGTTATTCTGTGAATTGTATATAAATTATTACGAAACCCATCTTCTCTCTGAGTCTTCTAAATCATGAAGAAGGGTGCACTTCGTGTGACTTCTTTTCTGTTTAGAGTCAATCCCATTTTTTATAACGAGGTTCGGATAAGTTGCTAAGCCGGTGAAGCTTCTGTATTCCCGGTACGCTGCCTCCTCCTCGGCTCGAGTTGTCCGCTCGGGTAAGCCAGGTTTAGAACAATACACTTAGGTTTTAAACCTAGTATGACAAAACCACATGCCGGATCCCTAGTAGGAACATTTGTTTGCATCATATGCATTTGACTTTGGAGACTCAACACAGGGGTTGGGTCTGTCTAGGACAGGTGTACCTGAAATAAAAAAGACCATCATGATGCATCTTACTTGCTACATGTGCATTTATATGCTTCGGACTCGTATGCTGACCGACTTTTAAATATTGGGAAAAATGAAAAAAAATGAAAAAAGAAGAAGAGAAATAGCAGTGTAGAGGGTTAAGAGAGTTAATCACTAGTTTTGAAAATACCAATGCCCGAATAGTGTCGAAATTCTGCCAAATTCTTTTAGAAAATGAAAAAAAGTTTTTATTTTAAATAGTTTGTTTTATTCAAAAAGCAAAAAAAAGTCTTTATTTTTAGTTTGTCTTGTTTTCAAAATAGTTTATTTAGGAAAAAAAAGTCTATTTTATTTGCCCGAACTACGTCGATTTGATTCTCACCGGATGTGAGATACGTAGGCAACCCTTATCGGGTCCAACTTCCCCTTTTTGCAAAAATACCCAGAAAATGTCAAAAAATTTATTATAAGTCGGGCAGTACCGTTGTTGTCAAAAATAGCCAAATGTTCCTGAAAGGAACGCCGGAAGGCTGACTTTGCATAAACGGCCACTTTTGGTCATTTTTTTTAATTTTGACCAATTAGCCCACACAACCTTAGAATCCTCGTCCCCGAGGCTCTGTAAGGCCGTGTTCTCAATGTCGGGTTACTATTTTGGAAAAACCAGAAAAGAGTCTTAAATAAATCAAGTGATGTTGTTTTTGTCAAAACTAGCCAAATGTTCCCGAAAGGGACGCCGGAAGGCTGATTTTGCATAAATGGCCACTTTTGATCATCCTTTAGAGTTTTGATTGGTTGACCCTCACAGGCTTCATCCCCGAAGTGTTGAAAGGCCGTGTTCGGAAAATCGGATCTTTCTTTCTGAAAATATAGTCAAATCATTTTTTGAGTCAAATAATTTTTTGCTTTTGTTTAAATCGCCTTAATAAATGTGCAGGATGAGCACAAGTGAAAATAAACCCTTCACCGTCTTTAGCGAGGTCCCTCTCCAGCTCCATATGTGATGGGACGATTTGGGAAAAAGCAGCAAAGAAATAGTGGTTAGAGTCTTGGGGGTCTCATCAGTCTACTAAATGTCAAGGCAAGGACGGATGTCATCGAGGCTTTGATACCATTTTGGGACCCGACCCGAAATGTATTTCGCTTTGCTGATTTTGAGCTTACACCCACACTGGAGGAAGTAGCAGGTTATGCGAGTATGAATGGGAATCTGAGAAGTCAGTATCTTTTGTCACCAAGGCCGGTATCGCCACACCAATTTTTGGACTTGTTAAATATCAGTCGGACTGTGCAAAATAATGATTTATCAAAAGGATGTTGCGCTCTTCAGTTCTTATATCAGCGTTATGGTAATCCGCGGGGTTTTGACGAGCCAAATTTGGGACTGACTCACGCCGGAAACAGAGGTTAATGGGAAGCAAGACGAACCTTGGCATTCATAACGGCATTCTTGGGAATCATGGTTTGCCCACGAGACGACAAGAAAATAGAGATAGGTCTCGTGGGGATGGTTGATGTCGTAATGAAAAGGGCTGACAATACTATAATTCCCCTGATCTTATCAGAAATATACCGAGCATTGACCGTGTGTAAGGAGGGAGGAAGTTTTTTCCAAGGTTGCAATCTATTACTTCAGTTGTGGATACAGGAACATCTCTGCCATCGAGTGGGGTATATGAACTTCGGGCTGACTGGTTTAAACTACATTGAAAAGTTTGAGAAGCGGGTAACGGGTGTTGCGTTCCCCGAGGGTACTGGAGATTGGTTTATACGACTGAGATCACTAACGGCGGACCAAATTGAATAGGCGTTTGGGTGGTTGCCCGCTACTGAAGCAATATACATGTCGGCCAAGGAATGTTATGTTCTTCTGATGGGTGTCCGTAGTATCCAACCATACGCTCCCCATCGGGTATTGCGTCAATTGGGAAGGTTTTAAATTATCCCTCATGATGAAGATTTGAGTAAGCATACCATCGAGCTAAGACCGAATGCCACAGTCCCGAAAGATACAATTCGCAAATTTTGGCATGAATGCAGATTCCTTGAGCCCAAAACTATGGTGCGAGATTTATCCAAAGGCGAGGTGGACCCGAAGTATGATGCATGGTTTGGGAAAAGGTTCCGGATTCGTCAAAGGCCTGCTAAAAGAGCCCATGTCCAGCAATTCACGAATGACTCGCAAGAACAATAGGGCTGGCTGGCAAGAGAAGAAGGCTATCGGGTTGAAATTGGCAAGCTGAAACAGCAAATTGAGGATCTGAAATATGAAAATAGTGTGCAAGTCGATGCTGACATAGGAAAAAAGAACAGATTGACTCAAGCAAATAAGGCCTTGAAAGCCCAAATCCAACGAGTCGGAATGGATGCCGACAACCAACAAAGGAGCCTGTCCGACGAAGGTCTAATAACGGGGTTGAGAAACCAAGTCATTGAAAGCGAGAGGGTTTGGCAAGATAAGAGGTCTGCATAGCAAGAATTCGGGCCAGATGGGCAAAATGTACAACAGCGCGAGCAAAGTACTTACGGGAAGTGAGAAGGGATTATGAATCGAGTATTGAAATATTAAGAGAAACAAATTCCACTCTCAAAGATCAGGTCTTTAAACAAGCCCGAGATGCCAGAACGGACAGGAAGCGCTGCTATGATTTAATGGCCCGAATGGAAGAACAAATGGAGAGGTTCCAAGATCAACTCGCTGACAACGCTCAAGTACTGGGAGCAAAGAATCAACGAATAGAGCAACTGTTCATGGAAAGGGATAGAATCAGGGGTAAAATTGAGGAGATTGGGCATTACGTCACCATGAGGTGCCTAGAATGTGAGGAAATACCCCGTGATACCCTTTTTGCTTCAGTCATGAGTTACGTCCACCGAATCATGGAAGAATTGAAAAGCTTGCAAAGGGGCCTTGCTCCAAAGCCCGTGGAAAGGCCGAACGATGCCCCGTAGGCACCAAAATTCAAAGCGTTAATGTACTCCTAGTTCAAATCTGTATTTTTCTATTTTCAAAAGTATGTTGTCTGTCCGTGTGTTTCCTTTTGGCATCAAATTATGTTAGTACTTCGGAGTCTGTATTTTGTTTTCCTTTTTCAAATGGGTAGTTTGTAATAGAAGTTTTAGTAATGAAATAAATTTTCCAAAAATTGGTGTCTTTATTTGTGGTAGAACTACACACTGTCTGATTCATGCGGGGACATGATACGTAGGCAATCCACATAAGATTCGACCACCGCTAAAAGAAAAAGTGAATAAAAGAAAGGAAAAGAAATAAAGAAAAAGAGAGAAAGAGAAAGCAAATAAAGGAAAGTTTCAGAAACACATAAAGGGCACAAGTAAAATAAGCTGGGATGATGCATACGGAGCAAAGACATGTTAGAAATGGTTAAACTGCCTAGGAACATTGCATTCCCCAACGTGCAATTGCAATATGTGTTAAACTCTAACGCTAACAAGTTTGTTGTTTTCCAGAGATTTCAAACCAGTTAGTTTGTTTGAACGTTCTGGCAGATTACCATTACCAAACAAAAACCAAAGGGCCCATACCGAAAACCATGACTAACTCAAAAAATAGTGTTGAAGAGGAAAAGACGGAAAGACAGATGCTGAAAGAGGCAATGGAAAAAATGAGACTGGAGATAAATGAAATGCAGCTAGCCTTGGCTAGGGTACAAAAGGGGCCCGAACCACCCGTTACTCCTACTCTCCCACCAGGACACGCGCCGGAATACCCTTCACCTGACCCTTCGACAAGCTTCCCAAGTCACCACTACTATCAGGGAAGAAATCCCTATGATCCCCAAGCTCCACCATCCAATCAGAACCTTCTCCCACCAAATGTCCCTGTTTTTGTGGCACCCCCACCAGCCACGTTACAAAGATCATCCAGTGGGCCTTTGTTTCAGGCTCACGATAACCAATATTACCCCCCCTGAACCTACCCTCAAAGCACCCGAGCCATATACTTATAATCCTCACTTTGAAATCCCGGTGGAGACTGAAAAGTCGGCTAAGGGCCCGGAGCAGGACGAAGTGCTTCGAAAATTTAAAAGCCTGGAGCAGTCCTTCAGGAATATACATGGGTTAGGCAATCAGGTCAGTGTAGCTTACAAAGATCTATGTCCTTTCCCTGATGTTCAATTACCGGCAGGGTTCAAGATGCCAAAGTTTGATCTATACGAGGGGCACAGTGATCCAATGGCACATCTGCGAGGGTTTTGCAGCAAGATAAGAAGAGCAGGTGGTAAAGATGAGCTGCTAATAGCTTACTTTGGTCAAAGTCTAAGTGGGTTTGCACTGGAATGGTACACAAGACAGGATCTGAGCAGGTGGTGCACCTGGGACGATCTAGCACAAGCATTCACAGGTCACTTTCAGTACAACCTTGAGATCGTCCATGACCGTCTCACATTGCTGAAACTTGAGAAGAAGCTGGGAGAGAGATTTAGAGAATTTGGGTTCCGGTGGAGAGAAAAGGCAGCAAGAGTTGATCCTCCGATGAGAGAGAGGGAAATGGTGGACTACTTTCTGCAGACTTTAGAGCCAACTTACTTTGGTCACTTGGTGACGTCAGTTGGAAAATCTTTCAACGACGTGGTGAAAATGGGCGGTATGATTGAAGAGGGACTTAAGTCTAACAAAATCCTGAGTTATTCGGCAATTAGAGCGGCACGGGAGGTGCGCTCGGGAAGAAGAAAAGAGAAGAGGTCGCAACAATAGAGGTAGGTAATTGGTCCAGATCGAGAGGTCCTTTCCCCCGCTACCAAGCCAGACCCCATCACCCAAATTACCCACACACTCCAAATTACCCCCCACAGCCCTACTACCCACCACAAGAACCATATTTCTCCGTCCATCAAGCCCAGACATATACCCAGCCTCCGGCTCGCCCACAGTGGTGCGCGCCAGCTCCCCAAAATACCTATCCACCTCCACAGAATACATATCCACCTCCACAAAACATATATCCACCACCAAGGGCCTACAGGAATCCCGCAGGGCCAGGTTTCCGGGGGAATCAAGCTTTCAGAAATGAAAGGGTGCAGAGACAAAGAACATTCACTGAGTTGGGAGAAACCTATACTGCTTTGTTCCACAAATTAAGGCCGTTAGGTTTGTTGAGTCCTGTTGAGCCCAGATTGCCGAATCCCCTTTCCCAAAATATGGACCACTCGGTAAGCTGTGAGTATTGTTCGGGGGCTCCCAGACATGATACCGAGAAGTGCTGAAAGTTGAAATGTTCAGTGCAAGATCTTATTGACACCAACAAGATCGAGGTTTAGACACCGGAGGCACCCAACATCAATCAGAACCTGTTGTCAGCACACCACGAAACCCATATGATCGAGTTTGTGCACGAAGGAGGGGAGCTAAAGAAACCCTCACAGACAGTGATGATGATCCGTACCAGCTGAAAAGAAAAGTTGACAGGTGTAGAAGAGGCGGTACAGTTGGAAAAGGTAGACGTCAAGCCAGTAGTGGTGATGGGGAAGAGTTCACCTGTTGTTGCAAAGAATCTAGAGCCGGTCAAACTAACGGTGCGAGGGGTACCAAGCAAGCTAGCATGAATAGGGACAGTTGTCATTAGGCTAGTAATGCAGATGCCGATAACCAGCGAGAAAGCCGTGCCATGGAGCTACAGTAAAGAGATGGTAATGTAAAAAGGGAAGGAGGTCATGGAATAAATATGTGAGTTCCAGGGCTTAACTCGTTCGGGAAGGTGTTTTGCTCCCGTAGAGTCAAGAAGGTCCAACCCAGTGGTGATAAAGAAGCCAGTGACGGAGGAAGAGGCTGAGGAGTTTTTGAAGAAAATGAAGGCACAAGACTACTCCATTGTGGAGCAGTTAAGAAAGACCCCAGCGCAGATTTCGTTACTATCACTGCTGATCCATTCCAGCGATCATTGCCAGGCACTGATGAAAATCCTGAACGAGGCCCATGTTATGGATAATATCTCTGTAAATCACTTAAAGAGGATAGTGCATAAAATCTTCGAGGTAAACCGAGTGACGTTTTCTGATGATGAATTGCCAGCATAGGGTACAGAACACAACAAAGCCCTATACTTGACCGTGAAATGCGAAGACTCGGTGGTCACCCGAGTATTGATTGATAATGGATCAAGCGCCAACATGTGTACTTTGACTACTCTGAACAAGCTAAAAGTTGATCATGACTGGATTCACAAGAACAACGTCTGCGTCCGAGGTTTCGATGGAGGTGGTACCGACACGGTGGGTGATATCATACTGGGATTGACCATTGGTCCAATAGAATTCACCATGGAATTCGAAGTGGTAGACTTGGCAGTATCATACAATCTTCTATTGGGGCGACCCTGGATCCATGCCACCAAAGCAGTGCCTTCTACATTGCACCAGATGGTAAAATTTGAATGGGATAGGTAGGAGATAGTGGTGCACGGGAATGATGGTACAGGCATTGTGAGTGATGCCGTTGTGCCATTCATAGAAACGGATGACGAAAAAGGTCCATGGGTGTACCAGGTTTTCGACGCGGTTTCAGTGGATAAAATTTCTGAAGGCGAGGACCTTCCACTTCCCAGGATCGCAGCTGCAACCTTCATGGTAGCCTCGGAAATGCTAAACAGCGGGTTTGTACTAGGAAAAGGTTTGGGGGTTGATCTGCAAGGTATGGTCCAACCAGTTTCTTTGCCCAAGAACCTGGACACTTTTGGGCTAGGATTCAAGCCTACAACATCAGATGTAAGGCGGACCTGAAAGTTGAAGAAGAAAGTTTGGGTTCTTCCCAAGCCAGTTCCACGTCTTTCCAAATCCTTTGTCAGAGCAGGTATCAGAAGGTTGTCAGTCCCCAAAATTTCAGACCTCTGATTGGGTCACATGGAGATTTGAATCAGGGTTTTGAAAGGTTGTTCACCGACGTCAACGTGATAAAAGCTGGAGAAGGTTCCAGTATGGCAGATATACAGTTTGTGGGGCCTAGGGCCAATATCAACAATTTGACAGCTACTCCTCTTCCTACCCGGACGGAGTCTTGGTAGTAGGCTCTGGATTTTCTTTCTTGTTTTCTGGATTATTCCAGAGTTATAATCCAGTTTTGTTTTATTTTTGTATTCGACAAAAGCGTGAAACTATGTTATCCCGCATTTTAATAAAGTGAAAGTTTTCTCTCTTTATTTTGTTTTAATTCTGTTTTCTCCTTTTCTCTTTCTGAACGGTTCTCTTTATACTGGTTCTAATGACATGGTATGCATAACGGATCTTCAACCTAGTCTAAAAAATCAATCTAATTCCGAACTAATTGTACAAGAGGTCGATTATGATGATGAATCGGAATATGATGAGGATGAAGCCTTTGAAGAGATAAATAGAGAATTAAGCGAGTTCGAAGAGAACCCAAGCCCAATTTGAACGACACTGAAGCTGTCAATTTAGGGGATACAGACGATATCAAAGAAACCAAAATAAGCATCCAAATTGAGCTGAACATCAGGGAGGAACTAATCAAAGCACTTATTGAATTCAAAGATGTTTTTGCATGGTCGTACGATGACATGTCGGGCTTAAGCACCGATCTAGTGGTTCACAAATTTCCTACTGACCTAGTGTGCCCTACCTCAAGCAGATTGATGATGAATGGGTCAAAGCCCGATTGGAGCAGTTGAGCTTGATTGATGAAAAGAGATTAGCAGTAGTATGTCATGACCAGTTGTATCAAAAGAGGATGTCAAGAGCATATAATAAGAAGGTGCGTCCCAGGAAATTTGAAGTAGGACAACAGGTGCTGAAACGAATCTTGCCACATTAGGCCGAAGCAAAGGGCTAGTTCGCCCCGAATTGGTAAGGATCATTTATTGTGACCAGAGTGTTATCCAACGGCGCCTTATGTCTGACAGATGTCGAGGGAAGATGCATCGACATGGCTATCAATATTATGTGTAATTCTTTTGATTGCAATTGATGTTTGTCTGTTTGTACTTGGCATTTATCGGAGAATGAAATGACGGATGCAATTCTTTCTTCTATCCAAACACTTTAACCTTTGCTTCCCCCTTTGAGCCTTATTTATTCTTTCATACCCCTCTCTTGGAATCACTAATGAAAATGAAAAAAAAAAGAAAAGGAAGAAAAAATAATAACAAAACAAAAAGAAAAGCCACAAGAAAAAGAAATACAAAGGATCGAATGAACTACGTTCGACCTGATTCCTCAAAGAGGATGCGTAGGCGCCTCACGGCTCGGTCATAGTATAACAAAAATAAAAAAATCCCCCAAACAAGAAAACTAGGGCAGAAGTTACGTTTTAAATTGTGTAAAAGGTTTGATTCCGAGAGTTGTAATGATTTACCCATTAAAGTTATTTTGAATCTTTTGATATCCTTTTCCTTTTAGTCCCACACAAAAACCCATATTTGATGTCCAAAAAGACCTCTCGATCAGTATCCGAGAGATGTCGAGCAGGAAAATGAAATCCGAGAATAACACACTGATCCCCGACTGAAAGAGGATTATGAGCCGATGGAATTGATAGCCAAAGGAATCCCTAGTAGAGAGAATCTTATCGGCAACACTCCAATCCCCAGCTGAGAAAGAGAAAATAAAATGAGAGAGTCTTATGGTGAAAACCTTCACAGGCACCATAAGGCGACGAAAGCTGAGAGAAACAAAATAAGAGTCTTATGGTGAAAACCTTCATAGGCACCAGAAGGCGACAGGAGTTGAGAGAAATGAGAGAGTCTTACTAGTGAAAACTCCACGAAGGGCACTATGAGGTGACAAGATAAGATTGGCGGAAAGGATCCGTCGAGGCATCAAGCAATGCAAAAGTGTTGATTTGGCAAAAAAAGTCTGGTGCCTGCATATCCCCCAGTGAAATGAGGCCACCAGAAAGATTGATTAATACAAATAGACTGGGTTGATTAATCTGGAATGCACGACATGATCGTTGGGATCGGTTATATCATTCAGATTAGTCCTTTTCCTTTTCTTCTCCCCAGCATTCATTCGGAAAGACTTCTTCTTTTTCCATCTTTTGAAATCATCACTTTTCATTTCTTTTGTTTTAAGAATTTTTCCTCCAGCAGTTTGTTTTGAGAAAGATTTTTCAGAGCTTACAACCAGTTGCCAAAACGGTGCAAAGCAAAATGCGAATAGGACAGGCCAAAGATAAGGCGACAAAGCGAAAAGAAGTTTGTCGCAAGACCAAATGATGAATGGGTCTAGATTCCAAGAGGACCAAATTTCCAGGGGAAGTTGGAGAAAAACAGAAAAAACAACAGTTGAAAAGTTATGGATCAAATTCCAAGAGGATCCCCAGCAGATTTGCGAGATGCAGGAACAACTCCGACAGATTATCGATCAAGTTCCACGATGGTCGGACAACACGGAGCGGGGAAGGAAGAGAAAAGAAAAACCATCCCCAGCAGGAATATCATCCCCAGCAAATAATATCATCCCCAACAAGTTTTGTAATAAAACGCAAAGCAGAGAAAGGAAAAAGGGAAAAACCATCCCCAGCAGGAGTGGCACGACCACTCACCACGTTTTAAACTAACAAATTTTTCTTTGATTTGAAGCAGGGAAAGGAAATGTTATTGACAGCGGGAAGACATGGCCGCAAAGAAGATTATCACTCTATGAGAACTACTCCCAAAAATTCAAAAATAAAATGATTTTGTATTGTTTGTGATTTGTTTGTATTTTGTCTGTGCATGTTTATTTCTACTTTAATTAATAAAAATACAAAAATATGTGTTGCATGTGCATTTAGGATTTAATTTTACAATTTAGGAATTAATTAAACAAACAAGTTTGTTTTACAAAATGGAAAAATCACAAAAAATATGTACTTTGCATTCTTGCATTTAATGTCCGAATTGTGTGATTTTATCTTTATTTGATGTTTTAATTTCATGTGATAGCTATTATTAAGAGTTAATGTTTTAGTTAATTGTCAATTTTATAATTTAATTAGGATTTTTACTTGAAAAGGAATTAAAAGAAAATGAAAGAAAAAAGAAGAAAAGAGTGAAAATTGGGCCAATTCCAGTGCAAAAAATCAGGCCCAAATCACCCATGAACCAGGTCCAGTTTGGCCTGGCTAGATACGTCTTAAAACGACATCGTTTGGTCACTCTTAATCAAGGCCGTTGGATTAAATCGATCCAACGACTGAGATTCAATCTCCCTTACCCATTCCCTGGCCCGACCCGTTCCCCGGTTTAAACCGCCCCAGTACTACTCCAAACGACACCGTGCCTATTAAGTGAATTGATCCAGGCCGTTGATCGTGATTGATCCGACGGCCAGGATTAAAACACCCCCTCCGTATATAACCATAATCCCTTACCCCACGCCCCAAACCAAACCCCCCATGTTCAGTCGTCTCTCTCAGAGATGACCCCTCAAAACCCTAGCCGCCCTGAGACCCCTTCGTCATAAACTCGGCGGCAACAATGTCGATGACCATGAAACTAACACACCACAGCACCCCCTGACCACCCTCGTTACAGATTCGTTAACCGCTTGCCTTGAATTAACCTCCAACATCTCGAATCTTCAATCGAAGATTCGAACAGAACCTAAACCTACCCTAACCAGCCCCAAACTCATACCAGACATCTCCCTGACCTCCCTCATCACCAAACCACCATTGGTTTGGTTCGAATCAGACCAGAACCGTTCGAACCCCAAATCAAACCCCCAAGAACCCTAGAAAACCAAAGGTTGAAGTTTGTCCGAAGAAAAGGAATTTGGGTGTCCAGTGGACCTTAGTCGAAGTGTTCTCAGATGAGAACACTCGATTAAGGTCCATTCTACCTCAAAAAAGGTACGAGTCAAAGTCCAAGTCAGGATAGTCTAGTGTCCGAGTTCTTGAGGTATTTGTCCTTTCCTGTTGGTTCCGTTTTGTATGTGTTTATATTTGTTTATTTGTTTAGTTTAGTTTTATTGGTTTTTCAATTCTTTTTGTCGATTGATTCTGTCCTTCTTCAATGACCTTTTATTTGGTTGAACTTTTTCTGGTCATGGTCAATGTATATGATAAACTATATAATCGATTTGAATGAGTGTCGTCGATTAGTTAAGTTTTATTATGAATCCTTATTTCTATCAATACATTTCTAATCACTTGTGTGCCTGTTCGATTCTTATTTGCTATTGATTGTATGTGTTGTAATTCGTGTAGTCGATTGGATAAGTGTCGTCAATTAGTTTTACATGCTTGAATGTTAGAATAACCTGATTTGACTCATGCTGCTTCAATTTTGATTGAATAACCTGATAATAATTTGATTTGTATTGCTTCAATTCTGATTAAATCATTGTTTGAATTTAATTGTGAATTGGTTATAGCTGTAGTATTTTAGTGATCAGTTAAAAATCAGTTATTAGGTTTGTAACTTAGAAAACAGATCGATGAAGCTTAGGGCATGACAGTAATACACAGGGGTTAAGGGGTAATTTGGGAATTGAAAATGTTTTAAAATGATTAATTTGAGTGCTCTCTCCACTAAGCACTAATAATATTAAAATAAGGCATTGTTTAATACATAGTGGGTGACAAGATATTTGCTAGTGGGGGACAAGACATTTGCTAGTGGGGGGACAAGACATTTGCTAGTGGGAAACAAGACATTTGCTAGTGGGGAACAAGGCATGCAAGTATGGGAAACAAGACATGCAAGTGTGGGGAACAAAACATAATGGTATGAAAAGCTTAAAAAGGATTGATTAAAATATGTTGCCCATACATGTATTTGGGTTATAAATAGGGTTATTTCAAGACAGAAAAGGGGCTGGTTTTTGGAAGGAAAAGAGGAGTTCTCTTTCAGTTTTTTTTTCAGAGAGTTTAGGCTGGGTTTTTAACATTTAAAAGTTCAGTAATTTGAGAGTAAAAAACATGTTGATTTTTAATCCTAAAGGGTTCAGTGTTTGAGAGCTAAGAAACTGAAAGGTGAGTCTTTTCTTTTACTGTTGAATATCAGAACTAGTACTGTTGTTGTTTCATAGATGTTGTTGTTTGGTATTTCTGGGGTTTCAATTGGTTCTTCCTGAGTTTGCTATTGGTTATTGGCTACTGTTTTCATTGGGTGTTGCTGGAACTCTGCTGGTTCCTTCCTTTTAATCTGTTACTGGGTTGTACTGTCACTGCGTTGCTGTGTTATTACTGTTGTTGACTGCTCCTTCATCTTCTTGTATTTCCATTATCTAGGTACACATTCTAAAGCTCTCAAATTTAATGGAAAGGAAGTAAAGAGTTGTTGGAATGGATTTATGAATTTTCCATGTTTCTTTGTGTTTAATTTGATGTATAAGCAGTAGTTCACTTGATATTTCATAGTATGTATTGGAATGACTTTGGAATGCATAAACTGGACTGATTGAATCTATTTCTATGAACATGGAATATCAATTGTAATTAATCTTAGTTGGTGATTACTAATTAGGAAATATACTGTATTTAATTCTTTTTTTCAGTAGTCGTGAAATAGTTTCAAATAGTTTATGTCACAAAACAGGTTCAAATAGTTTATGGAAATCAGCATGTTGGTTTAACAGGTCTAATTCTTAAATTGCGAGTTCACTTGAGTAAATAACATCATTTTAAACAGAAATGTAAATAATGTTAGTAACTAATGTTAGTTCTCAAATGTTAGTGATTAATGTTAGCTTGATTTCAGTTTTTAAGCATTGATGCATTTTTCAACAAATCGTAAAAAGAGCTCAAAATGGCTTTGTATTCCACATAGTTAATTTTAATAGTCCAATTCGTATAATAAAGCTAAAGTTGAACTGGATCGAAATGGTAGCTGGTTTGTTAATATTTACAACGGTAGGCAGCGAATCTTAAGTTAGGTAGCGGGTTCAAACTAGAAGGTGTTTCCTTTTGTTCGGACCCGGACTTGAACTTGAAGCCCGAACTTTTAATGCTAATTGATTAGGATTTTTCTTATTCTTAGAGACCAATAAATAGAAAAATCATAGTCGCTTTAGGATATCCTTGAATAAAAATGAGATGAGCCTCGCCGAATAAAAAAAATACAAAATTGCAGGGCCCTCAATAAATATTTGTTTTTAAATACTTAGACTTAGGGACGGGCCATTTAGCGAATTTCACGGCCTTCCCAAAAATATAATAACGCGCAAGTCACTTCCGGTGCACTTTAAATAATTTACTCTCTTAAACTCGGGTGCACATTTATGTGATCCAAATCCAAATCTCAACGAAGTCGAAATGTGTCGCTAATCACGGGTACATTGATTGTGACGTGGTTCGAGATGTATTTCCATGACGTTGCAAATTCCTTTTAAAAATAATGAATGGGACGAGCCTCGACAAACAAAAATACACAAGTTGTGGGGCCCTCTATACGTGTTGGTAAAATTACTTAGACTTCGGGATGGACCGTTTAGTAAAATTTCACGGCCCTACCCAAATAATGATACGCTAGTCGCTTTAGGCGCGTATTTAATAATGTTATCTTCTTAAACTCGGGTGCACATTTATGTGACCCAAATCCAAATCTCAATAGAATTGAAATGTATTAATAACCACGGGTGCATTGATGTGACGTGGTTCGAGATGTATATTCACGATGTTGCAATTCTCGGTAAAAATAATAATAATAATAATAATAATAATAATAATAATAATAATAATAATAATAATAATAATAATAAAAGTGGTACACAGTTAAAATTTGCACATAGATTCAACCTGTATTAAAATCAAATATTTAAACCAAATATAACAGTTGAGCCACTGTGCTAGAACCATGGAACTCGGGAATGCCTAACACCTTCTCCCGGGTTAACAAAATTCCTTACTCAGATTTCTGGTTCGCGAGCTGTAATATAGAGTCAATCTTTTCCTCGATTCGGGATTCAACCGATGACTTGGGACACCATAAATCTTCCAAGTGGTGACTCTGAATTAAATAATAAATCTCGTTTCGGTTGTCCTTTAATTGGAAAAAACTCCCCATCTGCGCCTTTGCGGGCGCAGGTAAAAAAGGAGGTGTGACAGCTCTGGCGACTCTGCTGGGGAGATAACCCAAAACCTCTGGTTCAGGGTTCAGAATTCGAGCTTAGATAAATTGTTATGTTTGGCTTTGTTTATTATCTGATTTTTACATGTTTGGGCCTAATGTGCTAAATGTTACTTTTACCGCTTTGATATTGTCTGAACTGTATATAAACTGTGCCGAAACCCTTCTCTTCTTACCTCCGGGAATGTGCTTGCTGGTTGAGACTCCCTATTATGTTAGTATCATACCTGAAATAAGAAAGAGGCCGGACAAGTTACAAAGCCGGACAATCTCGCGGGTCGCCGGTACGTAGCCCTCTCCTCGACTCGAGTTGTCCGCTCGGGTATACAGTTTAGAACAAATACCCAGGTTACAAACCTAGAATAATTCAGCTTCATGCCAGATCCCTAGTAGGAACGTTTGTTTGCATCATGTACATTTGACTTTGGAGGCTCAACACAGGGGTTGGGTCTGTCTAGGACAGGTGTACCAAAACGACAAAAGACCATCCTGATGCATCCAACTCGCTACCTGTGCATTTGTTTGCTTCAGACTTGCATGCTGACCGGCTTTTGAATACTTTGAGGAAAGAGAGATAGAGGTAGTTAAT
This sequence comes from Nicotiana sylvestris, assembly GCF_000393655.2. Taxonomy (NCBI): domain Eukaryota; kingdom Viridiplantae; phylum Streptophyta; class Magnoliopsida; order Solanales; family Solanaceae; genus Nicotiana; species Nicotiana sylvestris. The sequence goes on along the minus strand of NC_091066.1, from coordinate 4,115,742 downwards.
CGCCTGTTTCGAAAAAAAATCAATGTCCAAGTAGCGTCGAAACTCTGTCGAATTTTTGAGAAAATGAAAAAAGAAAGAAAGGGGGTTTTGTTTTATTTGCCATTGAAAAGAGTCTTGTTTTCAAAAGAAGTTTGTTTTATCTACCCGAACTACGCCGGTTTGATTCTCACAAGGTGCGAGATACGTAGGCAACCCTCATCGGGTCCAACCTCCCCTTTTACAAAAATAGCCAAAAATGTCAAATTTTAATTGTCAACATAAATAAGTCGGGTGATGCCGTTTTTGGCAAGAATAACCGAATGTTCCCGAAAGGGACGTTGGAAGGCTGACTTTGCATAAACGGCCACTTTTAGTCATTTTTGGATTTTTGACCGGTTGACTCACCCAGCTTTAAAATCTTCGTTCCCGAAGTGCTGAAAAGCCGTGTGCGGAACCGGATCTTCCTTTTAATATGTGGAAAATTAAAAAATAGTCAATTTGTTGAGTCAAATAAATTTTAATCACCTTAATAAATGTGCAGGATGAGCACGATGCACAATGAACCTTTTTCAATAATGACTAAAATCTCTTTCAAGTTGCGGTTATGGTGGGATGATTTAGGTGGTGAAGGGCCCCCTTCTTTGCTTCAATAATGATTTATGTCCACCAGATCATGGAAGATTTGAAAGATCTGCAAAGGTGCCTTGCACCAAAACCCGCGGCGAGGCCGAACAACGCCCCGCGGGCGCCAAAATTCAAAACTTGGAAACATTCATAGTTTTAGTCTGTATTTTCCTTGTCTTTAGAGTTTGTTGTCCGTCGGAGTTTGTATTTCCCTTTTTAGCATAAAGTCTGTAGTCTGTATCAAGTCTGTCAATTTCCTTTCAAAAATGTTTTGCCTTGTAATAAAACGTTTTGCTAGTAAAGGTTGGAAAATCCAAAAATGGTGTCTTTATTTTCCACACTTATGGCAGAACTACGCCCGGTCTGATTCATGTGGGGACATGATACGTAGGCAATCCACATAAGATTCGACCACCACTAAAGAAAAAGTGAATAAAATAAAGGAAAAGAAAGATAAAAAGAGAGATAAAGAAAGTTTCGCAAACACTTAAACGAGGCACAAACAAATTAAGCCGGAATGACGCATGCGGTCGAAGCAAAGACATATTAGAAATGGTTAAACTGCCTGGGAACATTGCATCCCCCAACGTGAAATTGCAATATGTGTTAAACTCTAACGCTAACAGGTTTGTTGTTGATCCAGAGATTTCGAACCAGTTAGTTTGTTAGAACGTTCTGGCAGAATACCATTACCAAACAAGATCCAAAGGGCCCATACTAAAAAGCATGACTAGTTCAGACCAAAGTGTCGAGGATGAAAGGACGGAGAATCAAATGCTGAAGGAGGAAATAGATAAAATGAGACAGGAGATGAAAGAAATGCAGTTGGCCTTAGCTAGGGTACAAAAAGTGCCTAACCCTCCCGTTATTCCCACTCTCCCACCAGGACACACGCTGGAATACCCTCCCCCCGGCACTTCGATAAGCTTCCCCAGTCATCAATACTATTAGGGAAGAAATGCCTATGATCCCCAATCTTCACAACCTAATTAGAACCCTCTTCCACCAAATGTTTTAGTTTTCGTGGCACCCCCACCAGCCACGCTGCAGAGATCATCCAGCGAGCCGTTGTTTCAGGCTCACGATAACCAATATTACCCCCTGAACCAACCTTTAAAGCACCTAAGCCTCATACTTATAATACTCACTTTGAGATCCCGGTAGAGACTAAAAATCCGGCTAAGAGCCCAGAGCAAGACGAAGTGCTTCGAAAGTTTAAAAGCCTGGAGCAGTCTTTCAGGAATATCCATGGGTTAGGAAACCAAGTCAGTGTGGCCTACAAAGATCTGTGCCCATTCCCCGACATTAAATTGCTGGCATAGTTCAAGATTCCAAAGTTTGATCTATACGAGGGGCACGGTGATCTAATGGCACATCTGTGAGGTTTTTGCAGTTAGATGAGAGGGGCCGGGGGAAAGGACGAGTTGTTGATAGCTCATTTTGGTCAAAGTCTAAGCGGTTCTACACTGGAATGGTACACAAGACAGAATTCTAGCAGGTGGTACACCTGGGACGATCTGGCACAAGCCTTTGCAGGCCACTTCCAGTACAACCTTGAGATCGTCCCTGACCGTCTCACATTGCTAAAACTTGAGAAGAAGCCGGGAGAGTGCTTTAGAGAATTTGGGTTCCGGTGGAGAGAACAGGCAGCAAGAGTTGATCCTCCGATGAGAGAGGGGGAAATGGTGGACTACTTTCTACAGACTCTAGAGCCAACTTACTTTGGTCACTTGGTGACGTCAGTTGGAAAATCTTTCAACGAAGTAGTAAAAATGGGCGGTATGATTGAAGAGGGACTTAAGTCCAACAAAATCTTGAGCTATTCGGCGATTAAAGCAACCACTCAGGCCATCCAGAGCGGCACGGGAGGTGCACTCGGAAAGAAGAAAATGGAAGATGTCGCAACAGTCGAGGCAGGTACTTGGTCCAGATCCAGAGGTCCCCCCCCACTACCAACCTAGATCCCATCACTCAAATTACCTACATATTCCATACAGCCCTACTACCCACCACAAGAGCCTCACTTCTCTGTCCATCACGCCCAAACTTACACCCAGTCTCCGGCTCGCCCGCAATGGCATGCGCTGGCTCCACAAAACACATATCCACCACCAAGGGCCTACAGGAATCCTTCGGGACCATGCTTCCGTAGGAATCAGACCTTCGGGAATGAAAGGGTGAAGAGGCAGAGCACATTCACTCCGCTGGGAGAAACTTATACTACTCTGTTCCACAAATTGAGGCAGTTAGGCCTATTGAGTCCTGTGGAGCCCAAATTGCCAAATCCCCTTCCCAAAAATCTGGACCACTCGGTAAGCTGTGAATATTGTTCGGGGACTCCCGGGCATGATACTGAGAAGTGTTGTAATTTGAAGACTGTCGTACAAGATCTCATTGACACAAATAGGATCAAGGTCTAGGAGCCAGAGGCACCTAACATCAATCAGAACCCATTGCTGGCACACCATGAAGCCCACATGATCGAACTAGTGCACGAAGAAGGGAAGCTCAAGAAGCCCTCGCAAACGGTAATGATGATCCGTGCCAGTCCAAAAGAAAAGTTGATCAGTGGAAAAGTGGTAGTACAGTCGGAAAGGGTAGAAGGCAAGCCAGTGGTGGTGATAGGAAAAGTTCGTCTGATGTTGCCAAGAATCCAGAGCCGGTCAAAGTAACGGTGCAAGGGATATCAAGCAAGCCAGTATCCGTGAAGGGGGCATGCATAGGACCAGTTGTTATCAGGCCAGTAATGCAGTTGCCGATAATCTGCGAAAAAGTTGTGGCATGGAGCTACAGTCAGGTAATGGTAATGCATAAGGGGAAGGAAGTTGTGGAAGAAATATGTGAGGACAGGGGTTAACTCGTTCGGGAAGGTGTTTTACCCCCGTAGAGTTAAGAAGGGCCAATCCAGTAGTGACAAAGAATCTAGTTATCGAGGAAGAGATGGAAGAATTTTTAAAGAAAATGAAGGTGCAAGATTAATCCATTGTGGAGCAGTTGAGGAAGACCCCGGCACAGATCTCATTGTTATCATTGTTAATCCATTCAGACGAGCATCGCCAGGTATTAATGAAAATTCTGAACGAAGCCCATGTTCCGGATAAGATCTCTGTGAACCATCTGGAGAAAATAGCAAACAAGATTTTCGAGGTCAACAGGGTCACTTTTTCAGACGACGAGTTGCCCATGAAGGGTACAGAACATAATAGAGCCTTTTATTTGACCATGAAGTGTGAAGACTCGGTAGTCACTCGCGTACTGATTGATAATGGGTCCAGTGCCAATATCTGTCCTTTGGCCACATTGAACAAACTGAAGGTCGATGGTGACAGGATTCACAAGAACATCATCTATGTTCGAGGGTTTGATGGTGGTGGTACAGACACAGTGGGTGACATCATACTTGCATTAACAATTGGTCCAGTCGAGTTCACCATGGAGTTTCAAGTGTTAGACGTGGCAGTGTCATATAATCTTCTGTTGGGGCGGCCCTGGATCCACGCCACCAAAGTAGTGTCTTCTACACTATATCAGATGGTCAAATTCGAGTGGGATAGGCAAGAGATCGTAGTACATGGGAAAGACAATGCAAGCGACGTAAGTAATGCCATCGTACCCTTCATAGAGACTAATGATGATAAGGGGCCGTAGGTTTACCAGGTTTTTGAAACGATTTCAGTGGACAAAGGTCCCGAAGGTGAAAGCATCCCATTTCCCAAAATAGCGGTTGGAACTATCATGGTAGCTTCGGAGATGTTAAAGAACGGGTTTGTGCCAGGCAAAGGTTTAGGGGCTGATCTTCAGGGTATTGTTCAGCCGGTTTCTTTGCCCAAAAATCTGGATACCTTTGGGTTGGGGTTCAAGCCTACAACGGTGGATGTGAGACGGGCCCGCAAGTTGAAGAAAAGAGTGTGGGTCCTTCCCAAGCCCATCCCGCGCCTATCCAAATCATTTATCAGAGTAAGTATCAGAAAGTTGTCGGTCCCGAAAGTTCGCGGACCACTGATTGGGACAGATGGAGATTTGAATGAGGGCTTTGAAAGGTTGTTCGCCGATGTCCACATGATAGAAACTCGAGAAGGGTCCAGTAGGTTAGATGTGCAGTTTGTGTGGCCTAGGGCAAATATCAATAATTGGATGGCTACTCTCCCTCCTACCCGGAGAGAGTCTTGGTAGTGGGCTCTGATTTTTCTTTCTTGTCTTTTTGAATTATTCCAGGGTTGTAATCCAGTTTTGTTTTGTATTCGGCAAAGTGTGAAACTCTGTTATCCCGTATTTTAATAAAGTGAAAGCTTTTGTTCTTCTTATTTTGTTTTAACTTTGTTTTCTTCTTTTCTCTTTCTGAACAGTTCTCTTTATATTGGTTCTAATGACATGGCATGCACAACGGATCTTCAACCCAGTCTAAAAAATCAATCTGATTTCGAACTAATTGTACAAGAGGTCGATTATAATGATGAATCAGAATACGATGAGGACAAAGCCTTCGAAGAGATAAACAGATAGTTAAGCCAGTTTGAAGAGAAATCCAAGCCCAACTTAAATGACACAGAAGCCATCAATTTAGGGGATGCAGATGATATCAGGGAAACTAAAATAAGCATCCACATTGCACCAAATATCAGGGAAGAACTAATCAAAGCTCTTATTGAGTTCAAAGATGTTTTTGTATGGTCGTATGATGACATGCCGGGGTTAAGCACGGATTTAGTGGTTCACAAATTGCCCATTAACCCGGCATGCCCTCCCGTCAAGCAGAAATTGAGGAAGTTCAAAACAGACATGAGTGTGAAGATTAAAGAGGAAGTAACCAAACAGCTGCAAGCAAAGGTTATTCGGGTCACTCAATATCCTGATTAGTTGGCTAATGTGGTGCCAGTGCCGAAGAAAGATGGGAAGATCAAGGTGTGTGTCGATTACCGCAATCTGAATAGGGCAATCCCAAAGGATAACTTTCCATTACCCAACATCCATATCTTGATTGATAATTATGTCGGATGTGAGATCGGGTCTTTTATGGATTGCTATGCGGGGTATCATTAGATTCTGATGGATGAAGAAGATGCGGAAAAGACGGCTTTCATTACGCCGTAGGGGACTTATTGCTACCGGGTAATGCCATTTGGTTTGAAGAATGTTGGGACAACGTACATGAGAGAAATGACTATTGTGTTTCATGACATGATACACAAAGAGATTGAGGTATACGTGGACGATGTGATCATAAAATCCAAGCATCAGGAAGACCACGTAGCCGACCTAAGGAAGTTTTTTCAAAGACTTCGAAGGTAAGATATTAAGCTCAACTCGGCCAAATGTGCATTTGGTGTTCCATCTAGAAAGCTGTTGGGATTCATCGTCAGTCGGCGAGGCATTGAGTTGGACCCATCAAAGATCAAATCCATCCAAGATTTGCCACCGCTGAAGACCAAGACAGAAGTAATGAGTCTGTTAGGAAGGTTCAATTATATCATCTGATTTATTGCACAACTCACAGCAACTTGTGAGACCATTTTTCGGCTACTGAAGAAATATGCTGCGGTAGAATGGACAACAGAATGTCAGGAAGCATTTGACCAAATCAAAGCATATTTATCAAATCCACCTGTGTTGGTTCCACCTAAGCCGGGAAGACCGTTAATTCTTTATCTGATGGTCCTGAAGAATTCGTTTGGTTACGTACTGGGGCAACACGACATTACAGGAAGGAAGGAGCAAGCCATATATTATCTCAGCAAGAAGTTTACAGTATATAAGGTTAAGTACACTCAACTTGAGAAGACATGTTGTGCCCTAACTTGGGTGGCCCAAAAGTTGAAGCATTATCTGTCATCCTATACTACTTACCTCATTTCACGCCTGGACCCATTGAAGTATATTTTACAGAAGCCTATGCCCACAGGGAGATTGGCGAAATGGCAAATATTGCTCACGGAGTTCGACATCATCTATGTGACGAGGACGACCATGAAAGCCCAAGCATTGGCCGATCACTTGGCTGAGAATCCTGTTGATGAAGAATACGAGCCATTGAGGACGTATTTTCCTGATGAAGAAGTGATGCATGTAGATGAGTTGGAATTATCTGAGGAACCAGGTTGGAAGCTCTTCTTTGATGGAGCCGCAAATGCGAAAGGAGTTGGAATAGGAGCGGTACTTATTTGTGAAACAGGACATCATTATCCTGTTACGGCTCAGCTGCGTTTCTATTGTACCAACAATATGGTTGAGTATAAGGCATGCATTTTGGGTCTACGGCTAGCTGCAGACATGGATGTCCAGGATGTTTTGGTCTTGGGAGACTCGGACCTCCTGGTGCATCAGATTCAGGGTGAATGGGAAATAAGGGATTTGAAGCTCATACCATATCGACAATGCTTGCTTAATCTGAGTAAATGATTTCTATCAGTGGAGTTCAGACACATCCCAAGAGTTCATAATGAGGTCGTCGATGCTTTGGCCACTTTAGCATCGATGTTGCACCACCCAGACAAAATTCATGTTGACCCATTGCATATCCAGGTTCGTGATCAGCATGCTTATTGCAACATGATAGAGGAAGAAATGGATGGCGAGCCATAGTTTTATGATGTCAAGGAATACCTCAGGATGGGGATATACCCGGAGCAGGCCACCGGAGATCAAAAGAGAGCCATTTGGCGACTGGCAAACGGATTTTTCCTTAGTGGAGGAGTGTTGTACAAAAGAACACCAGATTTAGGATTGCTGAGATGTATAGATGCTAGTCAAGCCGCGACAGTTATGACATAGGTACATGCTGGAGTTTGTGGGCCACATATGAGCGGATATGTATTGGCTAAGAAGATTCTCCGAACAGGGTATTATTGGCTCACTATGGAGCGTAATTATATCAGTTTCGTGCAGAAATGCCATTAGTGTCAGGTACACGGAGATCTAATTCATTCTCTGCCGATATAATTGCATACAATGTCAGCACCATAGCTATTTGTTGCCTGGGGCATGGATGTCATTGGACCTATTGAGCCGGCAGCTACCAACAGCCATAGGTTCATTCTGGTGACCATCGATTACTTCACTAAGTAGGTTGAGGCTAAAACGTTCAAGTCAGTAACCAAGAAGGCAGTGGTAGATTTTGTTCATTCCCATATCATCTGTAGATTTGAGATCCCAAAAGTAATCATCACAGATAATGGTGCTAATCTTAACAGCAATTTCATGAAAGAGGTATGTCAACAGTTTAAGATTACACACCACAATTCCACCCCATATCGTCCCAAAGCGAATGGAGCAGTTGAGGCAGCCAACAAAAACATAAAGAAGATACTTCGAAAGATGATAGACGGATCCAGACAATGGCATGAGAAATTACCATTTGCATTGTTGGGTTATCACATTACTGTTCGTACTTTAGTAGGTACAACTCCTTATTTGTTGGTATACGGAACTGAAGCAGTGATACCGGCAGAAGTTGAAATTCTATCCCTTCGGATTGTCGTTGAGGCTGAGATTGATGATGATGAGTGGGTCAAAGCCCGTTTGGAGTAGTTGAACCTGATTGATGAAAAGAAATTGGCAGTTGTGTGTCATGGCCAGTTATATCAAAAGAGAATGGCAAGAGCATACAACAAAAAGGTGCGTCCCCGGAAGTTTGAAGTGGGGCAGCAGGTGTTGAAATGAATCATGCCACATCAGACCGAAGCAAAAGGCAAGTTCGCCCCGAATTGGCAATGATCATTCATTGTAACTAGAGTGTTGTCCAATGGCGCTCTGTGTTTAACAGATATCGAAGGGAAATGCGTCGACATGGCTATCAATTCCGACGCAGTTAAGAGATATTATGTATGATTTCTTTTGATTGTAATTTTTGTTTATTTGTACTTGGCATTTATCGGAGAATGAAATGACAGAGGCAATTCTTTCTTCTATCCAAACACTTTAACCTTTGCTTCCCCTTTTGAGCCTTATTTATTCTTTCATACCCCTCTTTTGGAATCAGTAATGAAAATGAAAGAAAAAGAGAAGAGAAAATAATTATAATAAAGACAAAAGAAAAGTCACAAGAAAAACAAAGTAATTGGGAACTACGTTTGACCTAATTCCTCAAAGAAGGATACGTAGGCGCATCACGGCTCGGTCATAGTGTAACAAAAAAAAATCCCCAAGCAAGAAAAACTGGGGCAGAAGTTGTGTTTATAATTTTGGGAAAGAAAGTTGATTCCAAGAGTTGTAATGTTTTACCCATCAAAATTATTTTGAACCTTTTACCCTTTTTCTTTTAGCCATACACAAAAACCCATATTGATGTCCAAAAAAGACCTCCCGATCAGTATCCGAGAAGTGCCAAGTCATGTAAACAGAAGTCGGGAATAACACTTTGATCCCTAATAGAGAAGAGGATCATAAGCTGGAAATGAATTGGTAGCCGAAAGAATCCCCAGCAGAGAGAGTCATATCGGTAACACTCCAATCCCCAGCTAAAAAAATAAAATAAAATGAGAGAGTCTTATCGGTGAAAACCTCCACAGGCACCATAAGGTGATGGAAGTTGAGAAAAATAAAATGAGAGAGTCTTATCGGTGAAAACCTCCACAGGCACCATAAGGCGACGAAAGTTGAGAAAAATAAAATGAGAGAGTCTTATCGGTGAAAACCTTCACAGACACCATAAGTCTACGGGAGTTGAGAGAAATGAGAGAGTCTTATTCGTGAAAACCCCTCGAAGGGCACTAGGAGGCGACAAGACAAGATTGGCAGAAAGGATCCGCATTTGGCAAAGAGTTGAGTACATGTTTACCCCCAGCAAGATGAGGCCGTCCGAAAGATTGATTGATATAAATAGACTGGGTTGATTAATCCGGAATGCACGACATGATCGTTGGGATCGGTTATATCATTCAGATAAGTTCTTTTCTTTCTTTTCCCCAGCATTTGTTCAGAAAGACTTCTTCTTTTTCTATCTTTTGAAATCATCATTTTTTTCATTTTTTGTCTAAAGACTTTATCTCCCCAGCAGTTTGTTTTTGAAAAGGATTTTCAGAGCTTATTACCAGTTGCCAAGATGGTGCAAAAACACAATGTGGATGGGACGGGCCAAAGATAAGGCGACAAAGCGAAAAGACGTTTGTCGCAAGACCAAATGATGAATAGGTCTAGATTCCAAGAGGACCGAATTTCCAGGGGAAGTTGGAGAAAAAAAGAGAAAAAAAACAACAGTTGAAAAGTTATGGATCAAATTCCAAGAGGATCCCCAGTAGATTTGCGAGATGCAGGAACAACTCCGACAGATTATCGACCAAGTTCCGCGATGGTTGGACAACACAGAGCGGGGAAGGAAGAGAAAAGAAAAACCTTCCCCAGTAGGAATATCATCCCCAACAAGTAATATCATTCCCAACAAGTTTTGTAATAAAACGCAAAGCAAGGAAAGGAAAAAGGGAAAAACCATCCCCAGAAGGAGTGGCACGACCACTCACCACGTTTTAAACTAACAAATTTTTCTTTGATTTGAAGCAGGGACAGGAAATGTTATAGATGATGAAAAGACATCATGATACAAGAAATATTGTCAAACTGGGGCAGAAAATTTTCTTTCATTTTGAAATTTTCTGGAAGTCCGGTACCCACTTGGGGAAGAAGCAAGATAACACAAGTTTGAGGAAAAAAGGGTATCCCCAGCAGTTTTCGGAAGAAGGCCAAACAAGTTTCAAAGGAAGCAATTGCAGAAGGAAGATAACATAAGTCTTAAGGGAAGTAATTCCAGTAGAAAGAAAGCACCAGCTTTAAAGGAAGTAGTCTTTGAAGAAGGAAAATAACATATTTTTGAATAAAACACCGGTGTTATCCCCAACAGTTTTCAGAGGAATGAAACACCAGTTTTGAGGGAAGCAGTTCTGAAAGAAGATGATTCAAGTTAAAGGAGTCAGAAGCTCGCCTGTAGAATGGAGGTTGACATATTTTAAATTGAAGGAGTCAGGAGCCCGCCTGAAGAACGGAGGTGTTAAAATTTTAAGGTTCGTTGAAGTCAGGAGCCCGCCTGAAGAATGGAGGTGTTATATTTTTTGAGTTGTGGTCAAAGTCAGGAGCCCGCCTGAAAAATGGAGGTGTTACAATTTTAAGAAGTTGTTGAAGTCAAGAGCTTGCCTGAAGAACGGAGGTGTTACAATTTTAAGAAGTTGTTGAAGTCAGGAGTCCGCCTGAAGAACGGAGGTGTTATAATTTAAGAAGTCGTTAAAGTCAGGAGCCCGCCTGAAGAATGGAGGTATTATCTTTAAATTGTTTATCGAAGTCAGGAACCCGCCTGGAGAATGGAGGTATTATCTTTTAAGTCGTAGTTGAAGTCAGGAGCCCGCCTGGAGAATGGAGGTATTATCTTTAAATTGTTTATCGAAGTCAGGAACCCGCCTGGATAATGGAGGTGCTATATTTTTAAGAAGTTGTTGAAGTCAGGAGCCCGCTTGGAGAATGGAGGTATTATCTTTTAAGTCGTAGTTGAAGTCAGGAGCCCTCCTGGAGAATGGAGGTATTATCTTTAAATTGTTTATCGAAGTTAGGAACCCGCCTGGAGAATGTAGGTGCTATATTTTTCAGAAGTAGTTGAAGTCAGGAGCCCGCCTGGAGAATGGAGGTATTATCTTTTAAGTTGTTGAAGTCAGGAGCCCGCCTGTAGAACGGAGGTTGTTATATTTGAAGTTGATGAAGTCAGGAGCTCGCCTGTAGAACGGAGGTTGTTATACTTTCAAGTTGTGGTTGAAGTCAGGAGCCCGCCTGTAGAATGTAGGTTGTTAATTTTAAGTCGAAGAAGTCAGGAGCCCGCCTGTAGAATGGAGGTTGTTATATTTTAAAGTTAAAGGAGTTAGGAGCCCGCCTGTAGAACGGAGGTTGTCATATTTTAAGTTGAATGAGTCAAGAGCCCGCCTGTAGAATGGAGGTGTTTATTTTAAAAGTTGTTGTTGAAGTCAGGAGCCCGCCTGTAAAACAGAGGTTGTTATAATTTTAAGTCAAAGAAGTCAGGAGCCCGCCTGTAGAATGGAGGTTGTTAAAATTTAAAGTCGAAGAAGTCAGGAGTCTGCCTGTAGAACGGAGGTTGTTACAATTTCAAGTCGAAGTCAGGAGCCCGCCTGTAGAACGGAGTTTGTTAAATTTTAAGTTGAAGGAGTCAGGAGCCCGCTTGTAGAATGGAGGTCATTGAATTTCAAGCTGTTGTTGAAGTCAGGAGCCCGCCTGTAAAGCGGAGGTTGTTATTTTAAGTCAAAGTCAGGAGCCCGCCTGGAGAATAGAGGTGTTATATTTTTAAGAAGTCGTTGAAGTCAGGAGCCCGCCTGTAGAATGGAGGTCGTATTATCGTTTAAAGTCAAGTTGGAGTCAGGAGCCCGCCTGTAGAACAAAGGAGTACACATTCAAGTTGAAGTCAGGAGCCCGCCTGCAGAACGAAGGAATACATTTCAAAATCAAGCCAGAAGTCAGTAATGCGGAGGGTTACAACAAAAATACCCCCAGTATGAATCCCATCTCAGAAATCAGAAAGAAGACTACAAGAGCAAGTCGGAGATACATAAGATTTTGTAATTCCTAGTTTAAGTCTAGCTTATTGTTTTCTTTTGGGCACGGTATAATAAGGAGATCGAAAAGCAGTAGCAACAGCATGCAACAGCAGTAACAACAAAAATGCAGTCTCATGATAGTCCCAACTACCAAAACTTCTCGAACTACATTAACCTGATTCCCTTCTAGCCAGGGATATGTAGAAAACCTTTGAAGCAAAGGTTCGGTTAAATATTTTCAAAAAATGCTTCACACGGAGTATTCCAACGGGCAAAAATCACTCGTATCCGCTCACTTTATCTTTGCACGAAAACTCTTTGTGTTTTCGAACAAAGAGGGGCAGCTGTGAGCACGTGATTTTTGCTCTATGAGAACTACTCCCAAAAATTCAAAAATAAAATGGTTTTGTGTTGTTTGTGATTTATTTGTATTTTTTCTGTGCATGTTTATTTCTACTTTAATTAAGAAAAATACAAAAATATGTGTTGCATGTGCATTTAGGATTTAATTTTACAATTTAGGAATTAATTAAACAAACAAGTTTGTTTTACAAAATGGAAAAATCACAAAAAATATGTACTTTGCATTCTTGCATTTAATGTCCGAATTGTGTGATTTTATCTTTATTTGATGTTTTAATTTCGTGTGATAGCTATTATTAAGAGTTAATGTTTTAGTTAATTGTCAATTTTATACTTTAATTAGGATTTTTAGTTGAAAAGGAATTAAAAGAAAATGAAAGAAAAAAGAAGAAGAAAGTGAAAATTGGGTCAATTCCAGTGCAAAAAATCAGGCCCAAATCACCCATGAACCAGGTCCAGTTTGTCCTGGCCAGAGACGTCTTAAAACGACGTCATTTGGTCACTCTTAATCAAGGTCGTTGGATTAAATCGATCCAACGGCTGAGATTCAATCTCCCTTACCCATTCCCTGGCCCGACCCGTTCCCCGGTTCAAACTGCCCCAATACTACTCCAAACGACATCGTGCCTATAAAGTGAATTGATCCAGGCCATTGATCGTGCTTGATCCAACGACCAGGATTAAAACACTCCCTCCGTATATAACCCTAATCTCTTACCCCACGCCCCAAATCAAACCCCCATGTTTAGACCCCTCAAAACTCTAGCCGCCCTGAAACCCCTTCGTCGTAAACCCGGCGGAAACAACGTCGATGACCATGAAACTAACACACCACGGCACCCCCTGACCACCCTCGTTACAGATCCGTTAACGGTTTGCCTCGAATCAACTTCCAACGTCTTGAATCTTCAATCGAAGATTCGAACAGAACCTAAACCTACCCCAACCCGCCCCAAACTCATACCAGACATCTCTCTGACCTTCCTCGTCACCAAACCACCATTGGTTTGGTTCGAATCAGACCAGAACCGTTTGAACCCCAAATCGAACCCCCAAAAACCCTAAAAACCAAAGGTTGAAGTTTGTCCGAAGAAAAGGAATTTGGGTGTCCAGTGGACCTTAGTCGAAGTGTTCTTAGTTGAGAACACTCGATTAAGGTCCGTTCTACCTCAAAAAAGGTCCGAGTCAGAGTCCAAGTCAGGATCATCTTTTGTCCGAGTTCTTGAGGTATTTGTCCTTTCCTGTTGGTTCCGTTTTGTATGTGTTTATATCTGTTTATTTGTTTAGTTTAGTTTTATTGGTTTTTCAATTCTTTTTGTCGATTGATTCTGTCCTTCTTCAATGACCTTTTATTTGGTCGAACTTTTTCTGGTTATGGTCAATGTATATGATAAACTATATAATCGATTTGAATGAGTGTCGCCGATTAGTTAAGTTTTATTATGAATCCCTATT